>NC_090839.1:90570373-90892248 GCF_028021215.1 Eschrichtius robustus
GTTATATAATTTAAAAATATAAATCTTTATTCAAAAGAAAGGCAAAGGAAACAGAAACAGGGAAGGAGGTAAAAAAGTCTAAATCGATCCTTTAATTTCTTTTTTTTTTTTTTTTTTTTTACTTCAAACCAACCAGAATTCAGAATTCAAGAAACAGGATTTGTTTCTACTTCAAATCCACTGAAGTTCAAGTTTTACTCAGGAGTACCCATAACAGGTGAAGAAACTGAACAAGTGCCCCCAAGGTTCTGGGAGCAGAGCCTGAAGCTACCTGCTGCAAGCTCTCTACATGTCAGCCTTAGTCTTCAATTTTATAAACACATGCATAGTTTATTTACCCTCTATCCCATAACGTATTTAGGCCAACATGAAAACAAAATTTCCACTCCCTATCACTTTTGTGCACATCCTGGCCTACCACCGTATAACTAGTTCCAGAAGCATCCAATTCTGGTTAAGTGGAGACTGTGATGAGCACAGAGTGTGGAGAATCAAAGGATTCCATTTATCCACGCTTTCTGTATTGCCCAAACAGTGCAGTTATTCAAGAGACTTTGATGCAAATAATACCACATTGTCTTCCAAAAACAGTGGTCATAGCACCTGACACTAATAGTATATGTAAAAACTGGAAGAAGACATTCTGGCTGTGGAGACAGTGTTAATGACCAAGAAGAGTCCAGGCACTGATGTCCAAAGGCCACGCTAACTGGGTGAGCAAGTCTGTTCATCCCTGAGTCTCGGGATCTGCAAAACGGGGCTAACAACTTCCACCCGGCAGAGTTGTGAGAATTAAGTGAGGTGATATCTGCACAACAACTGCTATTGAATATCAGTACAAAGTAACTCCTGTCCTTCACATCTGATTCACTGTTCCATGTCAGGAAACTAAAACCCCAAATGAAGAGGAAGCTTCTTTTGTAGTTAAGTGACAACTTCAAAATCATTTTTGACAAGCAGAAGCCATGGGAAAATGACCAGGAAGAGAAAGGAGAGCAAATCAAATGCATGCTTTGATTCCTTTATTTCTTTGGCTCGGATCATCCAAAAGAGCGATCCACAGTACCTCTGCTTTTTTCTCAAGTTTCTCTCATCTAATAAATTACTTTATTCTAGAACACAGCAAGAAGAAACTAAATCAATGCAACACAGATGTTGATAAAACCTGATCAATTTTAAATGAATAATTCAATCAGTGAGGTGTCCAAAACGTTTCACTAAACCTTTTTCAACATCTTTCTCACACTTAGCATGAAGTCATGGCTGCAAGGACTTTCATCACCTCAACAGGGAACCCAGGAACACACGCTCATGACCCAGGCCATGCACCTGCCCAGCACGTCCACCTCCTCACACAAGTCACCAAAGAAAAACTCAGTGCGTTGAGTCAGGGACCTTTTATAAGTGAATTTTCTTGGCTAGAAGCTTTTCCTGTGTGTTTTTTTTTTCTAATTAACCTGCCATAAAATACAAAACTGTTCAATATAGATTTCACTCATTAGTGTATTACTGAAATAATGTTTTACCTTAAACAAATCTACTAATTATCTGAAGACTAAAGATAAATACTGCTGGAAACATGATGTTACTAATCTAATGCTATAAATCCCATAGTTGGACTTTTCACCGAGTCTCTACCTAAATAACAGGTATACTTTGCTTGAAGGAACCTTATATTTGGCCAGCAAATCAGATTGGGACAAGTCACTTAATTTCTCTGCAAATCAGCTTCCTTATCTGTAAAATGAGAATAACAGAGTAAAGGACCCTTGGATTCCTAAAAATTGACTTAAGCTTCCTTTAAATGCTGAAGATCCCTTGTACATTTGAAATAAGATTCAATTTACAAAGAACTGATTTACCCACAGCTTTTTAAGAGCAACTCTACATTGGCATAGACATAAGTTTATTGGATCAATGAACCACCCAACACATTTTTATTGAGCATTTAGTACATGGAAAGCATTGTGTCAGCTACAGAGAACACAGAGGAGAAGACAGGGACCCTGCTCTGGAGGAGCTCACTCATAACTGCAATGTGGAGACCTGATGTGCACAGATGGAAAGCTAGGTCACCATCCAAGGAAGGTCATGGAGCAATGTGACGGTTAATTTCATGTGTCAACTTGACTGGGCCAAAGGATGCCCAGATAGGTGGTTAAACATTATTTCTGGGTGTGTCTGTAAGGGTCTTTTGGGAAGAGATGAGCATTTGGATCGGTAGACTGAGTAAAGATGGCCTCTCCTGCTGTGGGCGGAGATCATCCAATCCATGGCGGGCCTGAATAGAACAAAGAGGAAGAGGAAGGTTGGATTCACCCTCGCTCTGCCAGACTGCTGAGCCAGGACATTGATTGTCTGTCCTCTGCACTCCTAGTTCTCAGGCCTTAAGACTCAGACTGGAATCTACACCATCAGCCCTCAGGCTTTCAAACTGCCACCAGCTTTCCTGGGTCTCCAGCCTGCAGATGGCACACTGTGGGACTTCTCAGCCTCCGTATTCACGTCTCTCTCTCTCTCTCTCTCCTATTGTTATAGCCCATTGGTTCTGTTTCTATGAAGAGCTCTAATACAAGCAGCAAATGCTGAAAGTCTCAAGCCCTCTAAACCCCCTCTGACACCCATTCCTTGTCATCTCCTTCCTCTGCTCCCTCCCTTCTTTTCTCTAAGTTTGGCATCAGTCTGACTGCTAAATTCTCAATCACTTCCTCTTACCTAGGTCCACGAGCAGAGCGTGTGTTAGGACTTAGCTATTGGGTCTGGACCCATAACCAGCCCTTTCAACACGATTTCACACACGCCCAAGAATCCCCCCTTGATGGAACCTCAGTCGACGCCCACCGTGCCAATCCCCAAACCTCTGCACTGGGCCCCCCATCCTCTCCTCCTCCTCGTCCTTCCTCTACGACACCTAGCAGTTATGCCGACTGCTTTGCCACAAGGCCAGCTAACCCTACTTGGACCCTCACTGCTTTAAAAAAACAAATCTCCTATGGAACCCTTATCACACTGACTACCCAGCAGCTTCTCCAGCACGTGTCCCCTCTCTGCAGAAGTGGCAGCGTGGCTGCCTCCACCGAGTGCCTCCCTGCTGCCTACACAAACAGCAAGAAATCCCCCGTGACATCCAGATGACAGCTAAGGTTACTCTGTCCTCGGACACTGTAATAAAAGTGCCTCTGCTGTCCTCCCCCACGTACTGTGGGAAGTCCAAATCCCTCCTCGATTTTGCTGCTAATCTCTAAGAGTCAGGCTCTCGAGGTCACGTCGGCTGGGCACACTTGCGCCTGCTCACAGCTGCTGGCCCACAGCTGGGTTCTTCTGCTGACCCATGCTGACCCAGTAGAAAGCAGCCCTTTTTTTCCAGTATGACTTAAATTCTTCCTCTCCCTGCTCCATCCTGCCCAAGACACTGGCCCAAGGTTACTGTGCGTGGCACACATCACTGAAAGTTAGGGCAACAGAGCAGTGGCTCTGCCCTCTCCCTCCCTAATGACTCGGCTTCCATTTTACTCAGGCCTCTCTTCCAGGCCAGTCCCACCTCCAAAGTCAATTCCCCCCACTTTCTTTAGCACAGCAATATAGCTCTCTTCCACCCAATCAGTTGTGGAGCCCATATCTGCATATCCAAAAGCTCATTCTTGTTTCTTCTAAAACAAAGAGCCACAAACTCTGTTTCCTTTAGCAACAGTTCAGCAATTTCCTTCAGGAAATGGCAGAGGCCCTGCAATGGCAGCCTTCCCTCTAATCCCTTAGCCACCAATCTCTAAAGGTAGAGAAAAATAGACTTCTCCAATGACGAAAATTATACCACATCTTTAGAGGCAAAAGTGGCTATAATCTGTTTTGCTTTTAGTTTGCTTTTTCCCCTGTTTCATCTATCTTCCCTTTCCTCAACCCAGATGTACCTTCTAGCTACCACCCTCCTCCCCTCCACTACCCAACTTCCAGTCTTAATGCCACCCCTGGCAGCACCCACTGCACCCGCCGGGAACCGTGATTCCACCGCTGTGTGACCCCCGGAGTCCAGGGCCCTGGTCCCCTCTGTCGTCAGGACACGTGCTCTTCAGTGTTCTCAGGGGCTCCACACCCCACTCCTGCTCTGTGGCCATCCTCTCTCTCTCAAGAGCGTCTCATCCTCTCCCTTTCCAAGCCAAGACAGTCCCATCTCTCACCATTTTCTGCTCGCCCCACCCCCGTATGCAGTCTACACCACCATCTTTTTATTAGTCGTCTCTGAGAGACCTCCCCCCAGTCCTTTCCTCTGGCTCCTCTAGTCCCAGTTCTGAGTTACCTCATCAACTACCTGCTGGGCATATCCTCTCCTCCTCTCTCCTTCTTGTGCTCTGTTGGTCTAGACTACTGTGAGGCTGGTCATCCTTGGTGCGTGGTGCCCCAGCCCAGCCCATGCAGCCATCACACTGTTTCCCAAAGTGAGCCCTGTGAAACACTGGTCTCGAATGCACAACAGAAACAGGATTCTGCCTTTGCCCAGGTCCTCCAGAAAGCAGAGCCTGAGGCAAGGATTAAGTGCTGACATTTTATTTGCAAAGTGCAAGCTAGGTCAGAGGACCTGAGGCAAGGAGAGATGTAAAGTACTGGGTCGCCCCAGAGGCTGTGATGGCACAGACTCAAAGACACATCAGCTCACCTGGCACACATGTCCAGGTACATGTGACTTCTCTGAAAAGTTCTCAGGAGAAGCATACCACGGAACAGACTGTGAAGAGACAAAGGACAGGAACTCTACCAGCCCAGCTCCCTCCCAACGCCTATTGATCAAGAGTCACCTCTTGGGAAGCTAACTCCCCCAGGAAGTCCAGGTTGCATCACCCCCACCCCTTGGTCGCCCCATCAGGAACACTGTCATGAAGCATTTTACCCAGGAGAGGAGGGGCAACTGAATCAGAATGCAGCCCAGACAGAGGGCCAGGCGGGGCTGGGGCAGGGAGTACCTGGCAGAAGACAGAAGGAGGGGGCCAAGGGAAACCAACAAGGTGCTCCTGGCTTGTGTCCCACTCAGGTTTATGGTCCAAGACATTTGAAACGGCACAAAATACATCCTCCATCCAGAAAGTCACAAAGCATATTGAAGGCACTAAGCAATCTTATAATAAAGACCTGCTTATTTCCCACACTTAATTAAAGCACAGAACCCTTTTTTCCTCACAACACTCCAAACTACGTTCAAAAAACATCCTTTGGAAAAATTATTCAAATCAATTTACTTTACTTGCTCTATAAAATTTAGAAACTTCTCCACCATCAACCACTTCAGACCACCATTTGGTTCCTCCCAGGATGGTGACGGGTGGCTGGTATCTGACCCCAAACCAGGGTTCCAGCCTGTTACTTAATAGACGGCTGGCATTTAACCTTCACTACAACCAGACTAGACTTCCCAGGGCTCCACAGGCCCCATGCTTTCCTCTGTCCCTAACAGCCCCTCCACCGGAAATGCCTGCCCCACCTTCTATCTACTGCTGAATAAATGTGCTGTCCCAGACGCCACCTTCTCTGTGCCATTTCCTCTGATCTTGCAGGTAGATGTGGCCTTCCCACCTGTGCCTTCCTCTGCACACCATACCTCTCAGAGGGCACTGAGGACTCTCCGCCTCTCATTTTAGTACTTGTTTTACTTCCCCTTTCAAAGTGTAGAGGTTCAAGGGACAGAGAATGGTTGTATGTTATTCATTTCTGTATCTTAAGGAGACCCCCAAGTGGAGGGTCTTGCACATAATAGCGACTCAGTGAATGAATCAGAAAGAAGTGTCATGAACTGGATAGAAACAACCTCTCAAAGACAAATACAGAGGTGGATTCCAGTGTTTTAAGCTCCTCGCATACTTCTAGCCAGGGATTGCCGACTCTCCTTGTGTTTTAAAACTGTTCTAAACAGAATCTTATTTCAAGGTAAATAAAATATCCTTTATGAATCAGTCACCTTTAAGAGCAATTTGGAGCAAGAAGAGGAAAGTTTCTAAATGGTAACATAATGAACTGAAAACTAGTTTACTGAGAAAGCAGTTTACTCCTCGAAAGACGGAGAATGTTATTTTAGAGCAAGAACTGCCAGATTTACACACCCTCAAGCATAAGTGATAATCCTCATTAGACTGAGAGCTATAAACAAGGTCATGCTGATGTAGGGCCCACATGGCTACGGCCAGGGCCTAAATGGAAGAAACAACCAGAGGCTTGGAGAACGTATACACCCATTTGGCCACAGTCTCCAATTTGAGTTTCTTTATCAAAATGCTTTTGATCCCCCACTCCCACCCGCATGCCCTCCTTAGGCCTGAGTAACAGAAGCGGGGCCTCGGAGTACAGTCTCCCTCAGGCTCCTGGATTCCTGAACGCACACCCACTACCCGCGCAAGTCCCTTATTACCTGCCACAACCTGCCACGTGTGTCTTCCTCCCCAGCGCGGCGGAGGTCCTGAATAATAAAGTCCTTGCCACGCTCAGGCCACAGAGCTAAATGAGAAAGAGGACGCTGGGAAAACGGGAGGGAGGGCTGGGCTGGGCACGGCTAAAGGCCTACGAGAGACGGAAGGGACTCTGCTTCCTTCACTGCACAATCAGAACAACGACCAGAACGGAAGGACCAGCCTTGAGACTACTTTCATACAGCCTCCCTTCTAGGGGAAAAGAATGCAAACTACAGGGAAAGAAAACAAGATGAAATCAAGAAAAAGGGAGGGGAAGGAGAAGAAAGGCACCTCACCACCTCCCGGGTCGGTGTAAGGTGAGTCAAAAGGATCCATCTGACCACTTCTCTTGCTCTTTCGTCCTCTGATCATTTCTCTATAGCCTGAGATTTCCTTTAAACTGAATTAATCAAGGCACTCAATGCAAGCCTCTTTGTTGTATGGACATATTAGGGGTTGCCTGGGAACACGGAAAATGAGGAAATTATCGACTCTGCCCTCAAGAAGCTTGTAACATGATTGTGGGACGATACAACCAAATGAAAATTTAACGTTGAGCCAGGTCTCTCATTAGTAAAATAGGGAATGCTCTCCTTGCTGCTGCAAGAATGAAATGCTCAGTTTACTTCAATTTAACTTAACAGACATGGAAAGCTCTTAGCACGGGGTCTGCCACAGAGAGAGATCAGTAAATAGCAGGAAAATGAAAGACTTCCATGGGGCTTACGCAGAGGGACGGAAACCTCCAAGAGGACCTGGTGCACAGAAGGTTACACTTGAGGCGCGAGTGGCTGCAGTGTGGGAGCCGGGAGAGCATGAAGGACCCTACCCCGCACGCCAACCCCCAGGAGCCCGAGCGACTGTGCCGTGCCTCAGCGAAGAGCTCTGCAGTCAGACAGCCTGGATCAGGCTGACACCAGGACCTGCTGGTCGGGGACCCTGGGCTGGGCACCCTTCTCTCCCAGCCTCCTCCTCCTTGTCTGTAAAATGTGCAAGTAACAGCACCAGCCTTGGAGCTCTGTTATTACTGCCATGATTGCTACTAGGACTAGATGATGATTTGTAGAGAAGCATAAGGAAAGCAAATGCCAAGCCGGTCTGTGGGTGTTGCAGGGGATCTGGGATTCCAGACGCAGAAGCCTCTGGACTTGGTGTGGAACGGGCTCGGGGCGGGTGAAACCCTCCCGCACGGCCAGTCTCCGGGGACACTGACATGAGGCCCCGTCTCTGAGGTGCGCTGGACAGAGGACTCAAGTCAGGAGGTGGCTACAGAGGCACCAAGGGAAGACGAGGAAGTCTGTCCGCGGCGGGTGCGTGCAGACAGATGCACACCAAGTCTACCCTCTGCTCAGATGCCCACCAGCCACCTGGGCAATTCATGTGCCCTTCCCCAGAGGCAGGTTTAGACAGTCCCAACAAACAGCAGCTGACTTCAGCTTTGCAGATCCTATGTATATAACTTAAGTACACACCTTCCACCTGAATCAAGGAAGCATCAGGAACAAAATGTAAAGCTCTAGTTTCCGGGGCAATAAAGAAACAGTTTTTAGTTTGTTCACATGGGCTTAAAGCAGACAAAACACAGCCACATACATGACCGTGCATAATTCACACAGGTATAAGTAACGTCTCCTACACTGGAGAAAACTGGTAGAATTGATTATGACTTGCTCTTTTCTAGCAAGTTAAAAGATACTGACTGCTTTACTACAGTGCAACCCTAGTATCCAAGTAAAGAAGTTATTTGCTGGATAGCTGAGGGCATGGTATCCATTAACTGGATCAGTTCCCTCAAAGGCCACCATATTAAGACACCAGGGATCTCCCGTTGTCACCACTGCCACCCGGCTGCCCAGTGGGGATCCTCTGCTCAATGTTTTCTGTGCTTGCTCACTGGTTCCCCAAGGAGGATGCAGGCTTTCTCTAACCAGGCAACATGCTGCCTACCTGCTCCAGATGCCCCCAGCTAGCTCAGAGTCAGACCCAGGTGTCTGGTGTAATTTCAGAAGCCTTCACCTGGGGCAGGACACCACCTACTCTGTAAACAGTGGGGACCCCAAGAGACCTACCTACTTGGGGGTGATGGACATAAAAGAGAAGTCTGAATAGCACAGCATTACCGTTCTACATTATTCACAATGATCCGTGAGCGATCCAAAGCACAACTGGTTTGATAAAAAATTTTGCTGAGAGTTGGAAATGGTAGGGTACCTGTCTCTAATTACAATTTTAACTCTCTTCTGAAACGTAAAGTCAGATTTGTGATTTTCCTCATTTTTCCCTTTCTTTTTTCTTTACCTTTGAACATAATCCAGGTAAACAAACACATTCATAAGAGGAGCAGGAACACTGAATCACTGCTGACCTGGGTCACATGGGGTGCAACTGAGCAGAGATGAAAGGCTTCATCTCCTATTTCTCTTGGCTATTCACAGGCCTAGCTCTGGAGCTTGCACCTTTAATAAAAAATAAGTAATAGATTTACAGCCTCCTGGTTTGTAACAAGACGAATGCTATTGTGTTTTGGGTTTCAATGATACATGATAGACTGGGAAGTTTGTTTTTAATTCATTCCCGTAACTTTAAAGAACAAAGAAAGCTTGATGGGTTTGAATGCTATTAATAAGCTGATCCCCCAAATTTTCTCTAAACAGAGTTATTGCCTTTACTAAGACGGTCCCTTTGAAGCTCCTACTTAATGGAATGTTATTGTTTCTCTCTAGATTTTTCTTGATCTTGAAATATCAAAAGCCAGCTGAAACCACTATTTATAGCCTATGTGGTGTTTTTTTTTCCTCCAGAAAATGTATAAATGTATTCTTTTAGCTTAAATAAACATATTAAATGAGATGTTGCTATGTACTAAATGTTTCTGTCCCCTCAAAATTCGTATGTTGAAGTCCTAACCCCCAATGCAATGGCATTTGGGGATGAGGCATGTGGGAGGTAATTACGATTAGATTAAGTCGTGAGAGTGGAGTCCTCGTGAGAGACAGCTGAGAGCCTGTGCTTTCTCTACTCTCTCTCCTTCCCCACCATGTGAGGACACAGCAAGAAGGTGACCATCTGCAAGCCAGGAAGAGAACTCTCACTGGGAACCATACTGGCCAGAAAATTGATCTTGGATTTCGAGCCTCCAAAACTGTGAGAAATTTGTTGTTTAAGCCTCCCAATCTATGGTACTGTGTCATGGAGCTCGCGCTAAGACAAATGTCAATCCAAACTTAAGGATTTGTCTTCTGAGAGGCAAAGGGGCGTTCTTTGGGCTCCTCTTGAATGTAAAGCAATGATAATTCAAACAACCTGGAGGGGGCTGGAGGAGCAACTCAGAAAATTACCCTCCTGCACTTTGAGATACCAAGTGGCTCCAACACCACAGCTCACACTCAGACGTTTTCTATAATCCAGAGAAAGTGCCTTTCACATTATTAATTTGTGAGCCTGATAACTGCTTCTTTTCTCAATCCTGGAAGTCTAACTTATTCATCTCAGTAGACTTTCTTTCCAGCTTTCTTTCACCTTTTGTCACATGTTCCTTCTTTATTCCTTTATTTGGTTTAGTAATTGGTTTGCTTCGTAACTTTAAGTGAAATGTCTTCCTCCTGATTTTCATGAAACCAGGCAGTACTGTGTTGCACTACTTTATAAGCTGCTTTAGCTGTGTGGAATGTGTGCGTGGAGGGAGATGGTACGGAGGGGAATGGAGGTCGCGCTTTGCAAATGGTAGGACTCTGAAGCCAGCGCTGGTGAGGGTCAAGGCTGCAGGGAGGAGGCCGGGAACCTTCCCAGGTTCATCTACTCTCAGCAACAGCACACTGGCCCCACCGGTTCCTTAAACCCAGGTTCTGGCAACAGTTCACGTCAGAAATTCACAAACCAGGTCAATTCAGGGACCACAGAGTCTGCTTTGGAAGGACCGCTAAGCCCTCACTGTGAAGCCAAGTCTGTCCACTCTTCAAAGTAAACTATTAGGCATCCTGCAACACACCCTATCTTCAGAACACCAACTCCGCAAAGAATGGGACCTAAAATACAGCCTGTCTTTAGTAAATATTCAATAAATGCATGTAGAATTGATGAAGCCATCAGGAAAAAAAAAAAAAGATAAAAAACGCAGCATCTAGGTTTGACCTGGTCACACATTCAGGTTTCTTCTCCTTTCCTTCCTTTCTTCTTCTGTCTCTCTTCTTCTCCTTAATGAGCACGGGAACAAGGAGTGGCAAATGGGAAGAACTGCAGGGGCTTGACGGGTGCCCGGCTGCCTTAGAGAAACGGAAGAGCAGAGATCACAGTGCCCGTGGCCGCAGCAACCACAGGCAGCTGCGTTCCCAGAAAGCCTTTGGTTTTTTGGTTTAGCTTTGGCCCTAAGCTAATCATGATAACACACCATCCTCCGGGGAGAGGAGCATTTGATTATTGTTCTTCCTATTCAAAGGCTGGCTTTGGAGGAAGCGCTCATTCACCAGGTGCTGGGTGGGACTGAAAGATGCCCTGTGTCTGCACCTCTTCCGTTCTGCTGTGGACAGCTGATCTACTGTTGTCCAGTGACACTGGCTCCCTAATGCCAGTTCTTCGCTGGGCCCTCGAGCAAACAGATCCACCCCATTTTCCACTGCCGAAGACTATACAGAAGCCCAGGACCGGCCCACCCGAGAAGGGCCCTCTGCTCAGCCTCTTCTGAGTCTGACTCTCCCACTGTCCACACCTCTGTGGGACAATGTGCACGCTTCTGCCCCTCCTGGTCACCGCTGCTCAGTGTCGGCCCCTGGCCCAGTTCCAGCCCTAGTTCTGCCACTGCCTCTGGTTCTGCAGCAGCTCCTCCACCAGCCCAAACCATTCTCCACCCTGAGACCAGAGAAGTTTTTCTAAGTATTTTGTCAGATCCCAGCAATATTTAATCTATAGCTCCCGCACTGCTCTGGGATAAAGTGCAGGCTCCTTCGGAGCAAGCTAGAGGCACTGCCCGCGCAGGGCCCACCTGGCCCCTGACCTGGGCTGCACATGAGTTCCGGGGTGCTCTGTGCTCTCCCTCACTTCTGGGTGGTCACGCTGGATGCTGCCTCTGCTGGAACAGTGCTCCCCTCACCTCCTCCTCTCACCAACTGCTACCCACCTTCCAGCTGAAACACTCCTTCCAATGGGAATTCTTCCTGTACCCCCTCTTCAGGAGAACACATTCCAAATGGCACCGTGTATTTTGCCACCATCACACATGCTGTTTAGCCCGTGCACTCGTCTGAATGCCCCACAGAACTACAAGTTCTATGGGGGCAATGAGTCGGTCTGTCTACTTCGCAATGAAATCCTCTTTACCTGGTACCGTGCCTATCACATAACAGGCGCTCAATAAGCAGCCATTAATGAATGGCTGTCTATCTTCACTGAAGAATATTCATCAGAATAAAAAATAATAATAACAGAATAATAATAGGAGCCACCATTTATTGAGCTGTGAGGCAATGTGCTAGGCCCTTTTATATGTGTGTCTCATTTAATCTGTGCTCTTTCTGGCACATTCCAGCTGTCTCTCCTATGCTCATTCAGTGGTCCATGCACCTTATAGAGCATATGGAGACATTACTCCAGTCCGGTCAGACCTGATGTCTACACCAAGCCCAGGTCTTGATGCCCACCCACTATGCCCATAATCTTGCCCTCTGAGGGTCTAGAGGATCCTAATCCCAAATAAGCTCCACATCCTCTCCAATGAGGCATTTTTGCCCACGATTGTCAGTAAAAAAACTTCTTTACAAAAATACATGAAATACCATTAAACAATAAACAGAAACTTTTTTTTTTTAATCTGTGTTCAGCTCTATTTTTTTTTTTTAATTTATTTTTATTTATTTATTTATTTATGGCTGTGTTGGGTCCTCGTTTCTGCGCGAGGGCTTTCTCTAGCTGCGGCAAGCGGAGGCCACTCTTCATCATGGTGCGCGGGCCTCTCACTATCGCGGCCTCTCCCGCCGCGGAGCACAGGCTCCAGACGCGCAGGCTCAGCAACTGTGGCTCATGGGCCCAGTCGCTCCGCGGCATGTGGGATCTTCCCAGACCAGGGCTCGAACCTGTGTTCCCTGCACTGGCAGGCAGAGTCTCAACCACTGCGCCACCAGGGAAGCCCCAGAAACTTCTTTAAATTGGAGTCAGGAGACCATAAGGGAGAGCTGCCACATCCTACTACTCGACATCAATTGTAGAAACAACAGGAAGAGATGTACATTTGCATCTCCAACAGGAAGAAGGTTATTGCTTTACCACTCAGCAAGAGGAAGGAAGCGTTTCTCCCTGCCCAGCAACAGCCCAGCCAATGAGAGACTGTCACAACTCAGCCAATGAAAATTCCCAGTTTCCTCCAATTCCGCCTTTTTGTTTGTAACAGCCCCTCCCAACTCCCCCTGCTCCTCTATAAAAGACTGTTCCTCTCCTTTGTCTCTGGAATTGCCTGTGCCTCCCCAGAGATCACATGTCCTCGATTGCAATTCTTTGCTGTTTCTGAATGAACCCATTTTGCTGGTAAAAATAAGTGGCTGTTTTATTGTTTTAGGTCAACAAGTTCTAGCAAAGGAATAGAAAAAAGCAAGAATGAAAGTTACTTGAAACTAGAAAGTACTGACTTATTAGTCCTATTATCCACAGTATTTTGAACATAGTAAGTACCTAGTAAATGGTTGTTGAATTGAATAAAAAAAAATTAGTCACTTCTTGCTGATCTAAAGGTTTAGTTTAATGGGTCGAGTGCCCTTTCTTTGATGGTTAGGCATTGGTAGCTAGCCAGTAAATCCTATGTACTTAGATGTTCAACAAGTAGATTTTGAAGATTTTCCTAATAGAATAGCAAGGGAGTAACTTGGGTAAGAGGAGGGAATAATAGGATGAGAAGAGAGAATGATGACTTTTTAAGGGCTAGGTAGAGGTTTACCGATTAGCTTTAAAAAACACAGACAGCAGATTTAACTCAACATTAAGAAAACAGGTCAATTTACACTTCCTCATAACTCATGCTGGAATTGCTTGTCCAAGCTAAAAATTTGGCCCTTTTCTCTAACTACCAAGAATGCTGTATTCAGTGAGCTCCGTACACTCCTCAAAGCTGATTTTAAAAAGGGGTCTTAATGAGCTAATACTTTTTAAAAGATGTGAATTTGGGAATTCCCTTATAACAAACTCTAAAACAAAAAGCTACTTCATTAACAACAAAGATAGCCTATAATAAGAACAATACCATCAAAACCAATATTTTGTAGATCAGTAATATAAAATATCTAAAACAAGTTTATATATCTCTCTATATATAGAGACAGAGAGATAAAGATACTCCAGAAATTACTTTTAAGTAAATAATCAACTTCAATAATCCAACTCTAAATTAAATTGCATAACATAGAATACTTAACTGGAATTTTTAAAATAAACATTTCAATGGGAAGATCCTAATTTCATTAAATAAATATATTTGAGAAAAATATATTAGCTCCCTGGGGAAATGTAAAACAAATGAGTGTACTGTAAGTACAAATATCTCAGTACATATTCTGACAGAGAAATTCATACTACAGATGGTAAACACATAAATCACCATAGATTAAAGAAGCATGAAAGAAAAGCAAGCAAACTGAGATTATTATGAATTCTAAGCATTTATGTATTAACAAAAATCACTGAACAAAATAAAGAACATTAATTTGTGTTAAAATACAGCACTTTGTGGAGCAAAGCTTTAAGTGCCTTTAGGGACCCACTGACGCAGTAAATCACACCGCTCTCACATGCCACGGCATGCCATGCTGCAGGATACGGCCAGGCCACTGCCATCTGTGACTGTGACATAAGTTAATGGCCGTGTTGTTATAAATAAAACCATCATTAGAAAACAAGAGCTATCCCCAGGTAAGAGAGAATTCGAGGGATCCTCACGAGAGCGATGGATTAAATGGGAATCCTCACCATCCAGTGAGAGGAAGAGAGTAGTCTGGGGAAACGGAACCATTAATTAAGTGATACTGGGGGAAAAACAAAACAAAACAGGGAAGAAGCAGCCTAAGGCTTCTCCCAAACCAACTGGATGCTAGTGCTACACAGAAAATGAAGAGCCAATGGTTTCCGTCCCCACCTCTCTCAAATGATGGAGCTGTTGTCCATGATTTAGAATTGTGAAGAAGACAGTGATAAGAAAATAATAGTCCTAAGGCCAAAGGCAGAGAAGGACTCTGAGCCCCAAGGAGGCAGCAGCAAAGGAAGATGGTGGCATATCGCACATAAGACGCACAAGGGGACACAGTTCCCACTAAAACAGTAAACCAAGAGTCAACTGTATGGCACAAAGAACAGAACAGACCCTAACAAGTCTAAGGTAAAACTGTTCCTCCGAAAATAACAACTTTGTAATGCATGCTGACAGAGTGAAAATTTCCTTCCGTAAGTGCAAAGCAGAGGCCAATGATCCCTGGGTGCACAGGCACCCTGGCCTCTCTGGCAGAGGATCTCCGAGAACTGCCGGGCCTGAGAGACCATCCAGTGAAGAGCCCTCACTCCTCATCCTGGCTCCCGTGTCAGGGGGACCTCACTGCCCACGTGGAGGGAGGCTGCACTGGATGCCCTTGGGACCCTTCACGAGGCTGTACAAGGGCGCCACTGAGACACTGCTCACTAAGCCTCAGTGTCCTCCACTTCCAACTTCTCAAGAAACACAGACTCTGGTCCTAGCATCCTGAGTATCTGTGCTTCTTTGAAACAAAGAACTTGCTTTATCTGATGAGCCTTGGGAACCAGGCAACTGGCTAGGATTCCCTTTTCCTGTTGGCTGCAACACAGCATATCACTAAAATCAGGCACAGTCATGGCGAACGACCCAGGCTCTGCGCGTGCTTCTATCAGCCTCACATCTGGGTCTAGTTTGAGGGCCTACTTTTCTTTTTCCTTGTTTTTCTTCACTTCTAACTGATACATTTGTTTTTGTACTCTCTGTATCCTTTTCACCAACTTTAAATGCATTTTAGAACTAAACAAGATATAAATTTTAAATGAGTAAATAAGTATAAAAAATACAAACATTAATTTTTCCAGTAAGAAAATTAAGGTCTAAAGAACTGCCAACAGTAGTGTGTACTAGAAAAAACATATGCCATGCTAAAATATTCAGTAATAAATTAGAGAAGGTAAACTGTTTGTATAGTGAAAAAAGATAATAAATCAATTTGTCTATAATTTCTTTTATATAAATTTATTTATTTACTTATTTATTTATTTATGGCTGAGTTGGGTCTTTGTTGCTGTGTGCGGGCTTTCTCCAGTTGTGGTGAGCAGGGGCTACTCTTCGTTGCGGTGCACAGGGTTCTCATTGCAGTGGCTTCTCTTGATGCGGAGCACAGGCTCTAGGCACACTGGCTTCAGTAGTTGTGGCACGTGGGCTCAGTAGTTGTTGGCTCGCAGGCTCTAGAGAGTAGGCTCAGTAGTTGTGGCGCACGGGCTTAGTTGCTCCGCGGCATGTGGGATCTTCCCGCACCAGGGCTTGAACCCGTGTCCCCTGCATTGGCAGGCAGATTCTTAACCACTGTGCCACCAGGGAAGCCCTGTCTATAATTTCTTTGGGAAAATATTTTCTATTTTATTAACAACATAAAATGGATATATGCTCCTATGTAGGAGCAAAACCTGTTGGAATATGGTGTTTGAAGGGACATGGTGACCAACAGTACGCATCAAAGATACTCCAAGATGAGGTAAATTTAGGAAAATGTCATTTCATATCAGGGAGCCTGCCAAAGGCCACATCTATATGTCACCAGAGGTGGAGTCATAAATCATAAAGGCTCTGTCTGCCAAGGACCTGCTCTTTATCATAAACTGTCGGTGCAAATCATTTCTGAGGTCCTTTGGAATGTGGTAATGAATAACCTTGGGGGACATGCTGAATATTTACCAGAAAGACGTCCAAAGGATACCAAGGGGGAAGGTCAAAAAATTCAATTCAACAAAAACTCCTTGAATGTTAACCACTTTAGGGAATCAGTGATGAACCACCCATAGTCCCTGACCAGAAGAATCTGAAATCTAGTGAGGGAAAAAAAATATGTACACTACATACAAAGAAGAATGGTGATTATCGCTTTAACAGAGGTACAAAGAGTTATGGAAGCACCACGAAGGAATGCACTTCCTTCTGGAAAGAAGCCAGAAATTAGGAGTGGTCTATCAGAGCTGTCTAAAGTCGCTGACTAACAAAGATTAACATAGTAAATAAATGGCCCATATGCTGCCATTTACGACACTGGTTCAAACAGCAAATCTCTTACCCGCTTGAGAACCATGGAGGATGTGACAGCAGGTAGCAGGTGGCCAAGCATTTTAACCCCCACCTTGACTAGGAACCAATGATGAATAAGAGGAAAACCTCAGGGGGTTACCATCTCTTGCTGATACTTGTGGAATGACAAAATGAAGAATGAAGTGATGAGTAGACGACCCAAGTGCTGAGCCCACTTGAATCAGAGTACCATGAAAACTAACCACAGCTTTATCGTCATCTGTGACGCTTATTACCACGTAATATATGCTATATTTTATTTATTTATTTTTGTTGTTACCGTGGTAATCTAGTTCCACTTTTGTCTAAGTACCAAGACATATTGTGGGCACTTAATAAATATTTATTGAATGAACAAATGAATGATGAGTCTTAAAAAAAGAAAGTTAACACCAATTAACCCAGTGCTTCTGCTTCTAGGAACAACACCATGGTAATAAGCTACCATTTACCAAGCATTTATTATGTGTCAGACACTCTTCTAATCCTGTTACAGGTCTCACAATAACCCACGAAGAAAGTAAGGCAAAGGGGAGAAATATCTTGGCTGAGGTTACAGTTAGTAAATGCCAGAGCACTGTTATTTCTAAGTAGATAACCTCAAATGTGACCAAATAAATATTTGCAACAATGTTCATTACACTGCTTTTTTAAAACCCTAAGACAATCTAAATACCTAACAGTAAGGGGCAGCTTTCACAAACTGTACCACATTCATGAGGGGAGTGTCATATAACCACCGTTTATATGTATGGGTTGATTTATGTACAGATTCCCTCCTCCACCCATTCCCCACACTCGCACAGGAGCAAACGTAATGACGGTGGCAGCAGTGGTAGCAGAGCACCTTCCTGTCCTCTGTCCTTTGAGTGTAAACGCAGTGATGTGATCTTGAACTCTTTCCCCCAAACCTGCTCCTCCGAGCCCTTCCAGCAACTTTAAGTATCTGACCCAGAATACTACCTCTCCTTCCACTTGACAACCTGGAACGACACATTATTTCCTACGCTAAACTGTGACTTACAGCAGTATACTTGTCCTGTTCCCAATATCAGAGGGAACGTATCTAATATTTCTCCATTAAGTGCAATCTTTGATATAGTTTTTGGTATGTAACCTTAAAGAAGTTCCCTTTCACTACTAATTTGTTACGTGCATGTGTGTTTTTAAAATCATAAATAGGTGTTGAAATTTATCAAATATTTTTGCTGCACTGAGATAATATTTTTTTTCTCCATTCTTTTAAATGTGCAGTATTACATTCCTAGGTTTTCTGATAATGATTACAGTAGCTTCATAAAATGAGCTGAGCATTTTTTTCTTTACCTTCCAATTTCTGGGACAACTGAGAAAAAGGGACTGTTTCTTAAAAGTTTAACAGAAATCACCTGTAAAATTTCCCCTAGAGATTTTGGGAGAAAAGGCCTTTGACTACTATTTCCTTGCCTGGTTTAATCATACATTGGTCAAACCATGTTCTCCAATTCTTCTCATGACAACTTTGACCTTTTACATTTTTTCTGAAAATTTATTAATTTAACTTAATTTCCCCCCTCCAAATTTATTAGCATATATTTGTTTCAATACTTTTTTCATCTGAAAATGTCTTTGGTCTATAGCCTAATCTTCTGTTTGCATTTTATTTTCTTCATGTTTAGTCTCTTAGAGGTCTATCTTTCAAAGATCCATTTTTGTATTTTCTTAACCTTCTCTATCATTTATTATTATCATTGTTCTGTATTTTATTGCCTTCGGTACTTTATTTCCTTCCTTCTAGTTTCCCTGAACTTTGTTCTTTTTTTTTTTTTACATACCAACTTTTGAGTTGAATGCTTGACTCACTTATTTTTTAACCATTCTTGTTTACTGATAAAGGTATTAAAGACTATAAAATCCCTTTAAGCACGGCTTGAACTATAGCCCACAATTCTGACATTTAATGTTTTCACTACGTTTCAATTCTAAATATACCATAATTTCATTTTTATTTCCTTTTTAACCCAAGGGTTATTTAGAAATATGCTATTTAATTTGTAATCATAAGGGATTTTTTAACTGGGGGGGAGGGCTATCATTTTGTGAGTAATTTCTTATTACATTGCACATATTGAGGGAACCTAATTTTGTATCACTTCCATTCTTGGAAATTATTGAGCTTCCTTTATAGCATAATATATACCCATTCCACATGAGACCCCCCCCCCCAAAAAAAAATCACATTTCTCTGTTAGGCATACAGTTTTAGGCATATTTCTAATAGCTCAAGCCTATTAATTGTGTTGTTCAGGACTTCTCCATGTCTGCTTATTTTCTAACTTCAGGATTTAAGTTTCTGACAGCAGTGTGTTAAAAATCTTCAAATACAATTGTTGATTTTCTCTCTCTCTCTCTCAGCAGTTCTGTCCATTTCTGCTTGGTATATTTGCAGACTGTATTGTTAGATACCTGTGCTTTTGATGATTATACCTGCTTGTAGTCTTGATGTTCCAATGCTCCTTTCATCAGCGTATAACATTCCTTTCTCCCTTATATTTACTTTAAGTTACTGCTACTTTCTCTTGGATCATATTTGTGTAGTATATCTCTTTTCTATCCTTTCATTTTCAACCTTTCTCTGCCTTTTTTTTGAAGTATGTTTCTTGTAGATAACTTATTTTTGCATCTTGTTTTTCTATTCAGTCTAAGGATTTCTCTTTATAATGAATAAGCCAGTAACATATATTGTGATTAATGTCATATTAGACTCTGATCACTTTTTTCACATTTTCCACTTAATGTTCTTTCTTTTTGTCTTCTTCCCCCACCCCACCTCCCTTTCCTATTTCTGATTAGAAAAATCAAGTTTTCTTCTGCTGGTTTAAAAGCTGCACCTTCTGTTTTCTGTATGCACAGTGGCTGCTTTTAAGATCCATTCTTATGTTCATTTACCCCTACTGTCAAGTCCCTTTGGTTTCCCCTCGACCAAATAATGCAGATAATGTCTAGAATTTTAGTCCTGGGTTATTTTGCCTGTTTCTCTCTCTTTTAATTTTGGTCCTTCACTTTGGTCCAGCCCACGTCACAAATCAAAACGTACATCAGCCTGCACTTACAGGAAACACCTGTCAAGGAACCTAACGCACACCAAGCACAATCCTCCAGCTCGGTTTGGCTAGCTCCCCTGACCCTAGAAAACAGGGCCTGCTAGCCTTACCAGGAACTCTGCGGCCTCCTAGCCCACTCTGTCCTGTTCCTGTTTTGCTGCTTCTAACGCTCCATAAAACCTCGTTCTTACCCTGTATCCCTCAGCAACGACGCTCCCCTGCTTGTGGGGCACTGTATTCCCTGACTCCAAGGACTGTCTTTCCTTGAATAAAGCACATCCAACTCACTATTAAATTATATCATTTTTTGTCATTTACAGCTTCAATAAACTCTCCCAGGGCATCTGATTCCTCCTCACTTCCCTTATCTCTTGGAGCTGCTCATGTGTTTGTTACCCCACATATTTAGATACTTCTCCCAAAATATTTCAATGTGGGTCTTCATATGGAAAGTTTTATAAGGCCTTGTACAGCTGAGGGTACTTATTATGCCCTCATATTTGCATGACAATTTGGCTGAAAATATAGTTCAAGGCAGTGGGAAAGGTGAAAGCAAAACTTAACCGTGAACGTACTTAATGCCACTGAACCGTACACTGAAAAACAGTTAAAATGGTAAATGTTATGTTATGTATATTTTACCACAGTTAGAAAGAATAGCTAAGAAAGCTTTCCTCCATGACACCTCCGGCTGCCTCCCTCACAGGCTGCAGTCACAAGCTCCCCAGCTACGCAAAAGTTCAAGCAGCCTTCGGTCTCCGCAAGGGGGTCCTCATGTTCTGTTGTTAGTTCTCAGCGCCGGGATTTCCCTGAGTTTCTGTGCTTTCTCAGAAGTTACTGTGGGAAGAGGAAGTCGGTAGTCTATGCTAGTTTACCCTGTGGCTGGCACTAAAAGCCCATACACCGCTTCTTGGATGTCAAACCTAAAGAAGATTATGCCAAAGTATTTTCTACAATGAGCGTATTTTACTTGAACAAACAGAAAATGTTATTTTAAAGGTAAGGGTCAAAGCTGATAATGGCAAGTTATTTTTGGAAACTTTACACGATGGTCTGAAATCCTGAGCGATAGGATCTGCCTCGCACTTGGAATCATTTTTCACTAGGGCACTATGCAGCTTCCCAAACATAAAATTATATTCCCCAGGGAAAGCTGGCTCTGAGGCAGCATATTGTAGAGATATGGCATTGCATTCTGTCCTAGATCAACTATGTAAACGTAGCCGTGGGTTGGTAAAAGACAGAGACCTAAAATATTTATTATGACTGCATATTTTTTCTGTATTTCCCCCCACTGGCATTTTTTGTTAAAATTAATCTTTCTCAATCCATTTTAACAAGAAAATGAAAGCAAATGTGAATTTAAGAAGAAAACTTTGAAAAGAGAGTGAAATATCCATAACTTACAGGTTCCTTATAAAAATAAGTTCCCAGTGCAAGGCCAGCCCTACAATGAATCTCGTTTATATCCATATTCAGAAAAACCTATTTAGTTTGCTTGTTAGAAACAGTGCATTCTGGAAGGAAACATGCTCTTTGTAGCCTGGCCTCTGATAATATCTCCTGGAGCTTCAGAATGTAAATATGTGAAGACCACGTGTAAGCTATACAGGGACAAACTAAAATCATCAAATTCACATTTAGGGGCCCTGTCTTGATTTATAAATGATTTACTGAGCACTTACTATGTGCTGGACATTATGTCTGACCAATAACTACCATTTAGGAAAACACATACACATCCTGAGGAGCAAGTCTCTTTAGGAAACAAGTCATCAGAAGAACGTTTATCCTCTCGGGGACTTCCAACTTCCACAACCACGCTTACTGTTTCTAACATATAGAACCACACTGGGATATGCATGTGGGAATAAAGAAGTGACCAGAAAGGAGACAGAGTCTTTCTTTTCTCCACTAGAAGCTCTGTCCCTGATGCCTGAAGAAAGCAGCAAGCACAATTAGACAGCTGGCTCGGAAGTATTTCTGACACAAAGCTGGCCTAATATCCTAAAGACATGATGTAGGCTTTAGACTTTGAGGGTGAGTGTTAGGGATCTGACTCAAGAAATGAGTGAGAGAGAGTTAAAAGGGAGCATTCTGCTAACTCTGGAGGCAGATCAGGATTAAATGAAGATTTCCTGGCATGCCTGTTATACGTAGCAGGTACCATCTTATCCTACCCTCACCAAGTTTACAGTCCAGGACTGTATTTTGCAGGGGAGGGAAGCAGAGGGAAGAAGAGATAATAAGTACCTTCAACGTGTAAAATATATATAGTATGCTGATATGATAAGTATAAAAAAATAAAGTGGGAAAGGGGGATATGCTTGGTGGTAGCTGTGAAATTTTAGATAGGATGGATGGGATGACCTCACTGCAAATGTGACTTTTGAGTACAGACCTAACTGAAGAGTAGGAGCCAGCCATCCTGGATATCTGGGGGAGAGCTGGTCTGGCAGAGGGAAAGCAACTGCAAAGCCTTGAAGAAGCACCAACTCAGGCATGCTGGAGGAACAGCAAGGAGGCCAGACTGGCTTAGGCAGAGAGCCAGGAGGATGGGGAGGCTGTAGGAGGTAGGTTACAGAGGGGGTGCAGGGTCACTCCAGACAGGGGGCGGCCACCGGAGAGTGCTGTGTCAAGTGTGGCCATGACCTGACCTGTGTGTTTATAGGGTCACGCGGTTCCCATATGGACACTGGGCAGAAAGGCGGGCAGGGAGCTGGGGGGTAGACATGGCAAGACCAGTTACAAGGCTCCTGCACAAACCCAGGTGAGAGATGCTAAGACAAACTGAGACAATATTTAAAATGTTAAGTTTATTTGAGCAAAAATCAATTTGAATTAGGCAGCCCAAAGAGGAAGTGGTTAGAAGCACACCACCCCAAAGGAGCCAGGGTAAAAACGTATACAAAGAAAGTGCGGAAGCAAAGGAAATCATTTGATTGGCTACAGTAAAGCCAAGCTGGTTGTTTGTGATCAGCTGTCCTTAGTGTTTTGATTTTGTAACCTTGAGGTATTTACAAGCATAGGTTTTGGTTTGCTTACAAAGGCCACCAGCATTAGAGCCACTTCAGTCTAATGGATTCCTTGTTCAATTAATTTAAGAGATAATGGTGCCAGATGACGGTAGTAGTAGGGGTGGTTACAAGTGATCTAATTCAGAATATAGTCTCAAGGCAGAGACAAAAGTAATTCCAAATAGACTGGATGTAGACGGTGAGAGAAAGAAGCAAGTCATGGATGACTCAACAATTTTTTTGTCCAATGAACTGGAAAGACAGTTGCCATTAACTAAGATGAACTGAGGGGTAAAGACAAAAGACATACATTTGAATGTCATCTGCATACAGATAGTGCTCAAACAGAATGTAATTAATTGGACATTTGTATTTCTCAAAAGCAACAAAGATGTGTTAGTTAGGGGTATTCGGACACACACAGTGCATTTTCCAGAAGCATGATATTATTTTATGATAGATAACATTTAAAATAATTTTTGCAATAGAGCAAACATTCCTAATATGAAGTAGAATTTTAAATGTGTATGAGTTTTTAAGATAAAACACAGACTTCAAAGAAATGTACTTGTGACAGGTTGTTTTGAGCTATGCTCTGGTCTCCTGGGGCTGTGCATTTCTCTCTTCCGCCAATACAGGTTTTTCTGTGTTCTTTCAAGTTCTGAGGAGCTCAGTAGTTTTTAAGTTTATTCAACATCAATCATCTTGAAACATTTACTGAGTGTCAAACACTATACTGGGAACTAGGGATACAGCGAAGGCAAGAGTCCCTGCCCTTGTGAAGTCTATAGTCTATGTTGATACTAAGTTCATCTGTGCTTGTTTTTGTTTTGGTGAGTTTTTAAAGGAAAACACAGTGTCATCTCTATTTAAACTATGCAGGGTTATTTTGGAGGTTCAAATATTTATGATTGTGAAAATAGTTTAGAAATTGTAAACAGACATGCAGGTAAATTGAATCGAAACTTCTTTTACAACAGGGCTTCAGACAGATAAAGTAAAAGCTATTGCCAAGACACTTAGGAATGAATCAGAATGGAGTACAAATGAATGACTTACATCTGAGGATGCCAATTACTACATCTGGGCACTGAATCGGTCCCCTAAGTGCCCTGGCACTAAAGAAAAACTTAAAGCATGTATCTTTTCGTTTTCTGGCAAAAGAAACATAAAAATTCACTGGCAGAGAAAATATTTTTCCTGGAAATAGACTGCAGCGGGGTTCACCTGGGTCTTCATGTAAGCCATACTGGATAACAGAGTGGACGAGAAGACTGTCCACTACCATTTTACAAAGGAGACAACAGCATTGTTCAAACTGATGCTTCCTGTGCTGATGAGTTATAAAGTCAGACTTCGTAATAGTAAATTATCCTTGCAAGAGTCATTATTCTGTACTGTTTGGGGTTTTGTTTCCAAGTACACATTTGACTTTTGTAATATTACTAAAAATAACTATTTATATATCATAGTTAGGTTCAGCATCTCAATTACAGACTGAAAGCTTCAAAGAAAACACCTTCAGTTGGAGAGGGCATGCTTTCTATTTTCATTCTTAAGTTTTCAAAAACATACATCCTGTATGTAACAGGAAAATTTAAAACATTCAGCTGTTGCTTCTCATACCCATTAGTCAAAAGCCTGCTTTCAAACAATCTTAGATATGTGACTTCAAGTACAGTAGGAAAAAGTGATTATATGAATTTAGAGTGGAATATACATTTGCCTAATAAAAATGCATATTAAAAACATACCAATATTCCTTGTTTAAATGCTACTTTAAAAATATTTTTGATAATCCCTAATATAGATTGGTTTGTCATTAACAGAAGGGGAAATGTCTACTGCACTCAAAAGCTATTACAATTAAGCATATTTTAGAAATTATTTTTACAGTCACGATTTAACTATCATTTAGATATCTTGCCCTGATAACTACCGCCATGGACTGCAGCAGCTCCTGCTTCCCAGTGGTCATGTCTGGGCTGCCCCTCAAGTGCCCTCCCTTCTCCCACCCCCTTCATACAGCAACAATCTCTATCTCCTGGTCCACGCTGCCCACGCTGCTTCGCCAATCACTGCCCCTTCCCCAGTGATTGGAGAAGGTTGGGAATGACCCAAACCAGGCTAATCTCAATCTTCCCTGGGATCTTTTCAAAGAAATCCTCAAAGAAGGAGGTTCCCTTTCCTTCTGACTGAAGGACTGTTAGGATAAGACCCTAGAGGCTACCAATGATCCCACTGCAGGCGGTATGGAGAATGCTCATCTGCAGTAGAACCCAATATTTAAGAAGAAAAGATAAGAAATGGGTAAAGAGATTGTGCCCCAGGTTCCAGTCTGAGACCCCCAGAGCTCTCTTGTCCCCTCCACAATTCCTGTGATCCTATTACCTACTACAAGATCCTTCCAAGAAATCCTCTGTGCTCCAGCAATTTCTTTGAACCATATGAAACTGCCATTTCTGTAAATCAAAATTGTCTAATTTGACAACCATATTTGCAATTTCAATTGGATCTGCCTAACAGGTCATGTCAAATTTATGCCACTTGGAACTTAAAGAGTCTTTGGTGACCACAGCTGCCAATATTGAATGGAATTTTCAAACTACGTGATAGAAAAAAAAAAAAAAACCTACATTATCTAGTATTAACCATTGCTAGTAAAGATAAAGATATATATGCAAATACATATATACATCTATACATATACACACACGTTTTAAAATTTACACATAGTATGAATCCATGTGATTGCATAAAACTACTAGTAATGCAATGTCTCAAATCACGTGGCAGTGTAAATGTGTCACTGGGGACACATGTTCTGGACTTACACTGCCAGGGGTCAACTCAAAGTAACAAGTTCTTAGCTTTTTTTTCAATTGAAAATTATATTGAGATAATTATACATTCACACACATTTGTAAGAAATTATATTTTTAGTACCTTTCACTCAGTTTTCTGCAACAGTAATATTTTCCAAAACTATAGAATACTGGGACCAGGATTTGACATGGATATAATCCACTGCTCTTTCTCAGATTTCCCCAGTTTAACCTGTTCTTGTGTGTGTGTGTGTGTGTGTGTGTGTGTAATTCTACAATGTCAGCACATCTGTAGGTTTGTGTGTCCATCAGTACAGCCAATATACTGAGTATTTCCATCACCACACGGATCCCTGGTGTTGCCCTTTTGTAACCACAACCACTACCCTGCATCAATTTCCTTAATGGTTATAAAACTCTTCAAATTATCTACTTCAACTTGATTGAGTTTTGGTAGTTTGTAGTTTTTGACAAATTGGTCCATTTCTTCTTAGTTGGCAAATGTATGAGCATAAAGTTGTCCTTTACATCTTTTAATGGCTTCAGGATCTGTAGTGTTATCCCATTTCATTCCTGATAGTAGTGATTTGTGTCTTCTTTTTTCCTTTCTCAGTCTTGCTAATGGTTTATCAATTTTATTCTTTTTTTTTCTTTTAACAAAGAACCGGCTTCTTGCTTCACTGATTTTCTCTATTATTTTCCTATTTTCAATTTCATTGACTTCTGCTCTTTAATGTTCCTTCTGTCTGCAGCTTTCAGGGTTTTTTTCCTCTTCTTTTTCTAATATCTTGAGGTAGGAACTTAGGTTATTGATTTGAGACCCTTCCTCATTTTTGATGTAAAATTTAGTGCTATACGTTTCCCTCTCAGAACTGCTTTAGCTGCATCCTACATATTTTGATATGTTTGTTTTCATTTCCATTCAATTCTACATACTATTATTTCCTCTAAGATGTCTTTGATCCACATATTGCTTAGAAGTGTGCTGTCTCATTTTCACCTGCCTGGAGGTTTTCCTGTTGTCTTTCTGCTACTGAGCCCTTGTTTTACTCCACTGTGGTCAGAGAACACACTCTGCATGAGTTCAATTGTTATAAACGTGCTGAGGTCTACTCTAAGACCTGGGATATCTCCCATCCTGGCAAATGTTCTGTGAACTCTTGAGAAGTCTGCATTCTGTCACTGTTAGGTGACATGTTCTAGAAATGCCAATCGGGTCATTGGCTGATTGTGTTGTCCAGCCTTTCTATACCCTTATTGATCTTTTCCCTAGGCAGTCACCCTGTCTAGGTTCAGCATACAGGTCATGGTCTACCTTTACGGCCTGTGGCTTCAATGACAGTCTAATTTTCAGAGGCTTTGCAGTGTTCTTTTGGTCTGCTTCATTTATCTGGTGCCAGTGAGGTTCCCAGTGGTGCTGAGAGGATGGAAGGGGTTTCCCCAAGTATGGCTGCCTGCTGTCTCTCAGAGGAAGAGGGAGAATGCCTACAGGCTGGAAGAGGATTCCCAGGCCTAGCACTTACTGTGGCAGAATCCCCCTTACCTGTGTCCTGGCTACCTTGTGTCTCTGGATAGGGGAGGGTAGTCTCAGACCCATAGTGACAAAGGAGCTACTTGGCTGGGCCATTTGTTGTGGCAGGACCCCTGTAGCAGGAACTACTAAATGCCCAGGTACCTCTCAGCCCCGTCAGGGAAGGAGAGTGCATACCCTGGCCAACAATTGTTGGAGGGGCTTCTACTGATCCCGCTTGCTGCTGATGCCAGGCTTGCTCCTGTTTGATCCAGGGAAGGAAAGGGCCTACTGGAGCTGCTTATGTTGCTAGTGTGGGGAGTCAGAAGACGCCAGGCCTCGCCAGCTCTTGTGTTGGCTGGGGAATGTGTGAATAACAGGTCCTACCAGTACACGGTTCCTCCGTTCCAGAGGTCCCAAACCAGCTGGCCTGCTTCTTACCACCTTTCAGAGTTCTCCTTTTTGGCCCCTTGCACTAGTTCTAAGGTTTATAGTTGTACTTAGTGGGGAGGAGGAGGGAGAAACAGATCTATGCCATCTTGTACAGACCGGGAATCTCAAATTTCTAATTTTTTGACATTGAGTAAAATCGCTCTAAGTCTCAGACTCATTCCTAAAAACTAACTGTCTCATAGTCTGTGGTGAACATTAAATAGATAACACACATAAAGCTCTCAGCTCACCGCCTTCTATGAAATAAGCATTCAGAAAATGTCAGCTATTGTTACAAAATATAAAGCAATAATTAAAGTTTGTGAAAAGATATGAATAGAAAGGGCCAGAGTGAAATCCATTAAATAATTATACCTCTAGGTGGTAGGATCATGGGTATTTTAAAATTTCCTTCTTTTATATTTCTCTGTATTTTCTAAGTGTTCCACAATTAACAGGTTTTCGTTTGATGATAAAAATTTTAAAATAACTATAACCTAAATCTATACTTTATCACTTCTTGTTTAAATATCTTCTGCACAATCTTCAGATAAAGTGAGGAAGATGATGAATACAACAATAAGATCCAAACTTATCTTTCATTTCTGGGTTTATGAGACATCAGAATAAAATGACTGGGCAAGAGCACTGACCGCTGCTGCTTTGTTCTGAGAATGTAATGATTACTTCAAAGTCTTCCACTTCCCTTAACCCCTAGAATGACTTAATTAGCAAACTGCATGACAGCTAAGATAAGTGGCTTAACATGATTCGCAGCCACGAGTAACGTAAGATCCTTCTCTGTGGCTAGTCCAGCTCAGAAACCTTGCTCGGAATCCACTTCACTGCAAGGAGCTCTCTACAGTGTGACCCACCCAAATGAAAATAATTTCTTCCAAAAAAATAGGTACCACAAACTAACACAGCAGCAAATTCTGCCTTCCTTTCGGACTACGTCAGCCTCGATGTAGGGGGAGCATAGGTAGGTAAAAAGCTAGCAGCCTCTGGAGGATGGAGCTGCTCAGTGAGCGTTCCTTCAAAAGACATCAGCTGAGTGCTTGGGACCCTGACTTCAGTAACCAGGGGGTCCGAAAGCGCAAGATCTCACGTTTAGGAGCTCTGCCAAACTGAAACCTCAGTGAAACCAGCACTTAATGCTCTCGATTACAGTAAGAGTTTTTTAAAGATTGATAACATGAATCAGCATTTCTAGGTCTAAATAATTCCCTTGAGAAAAATTTTCTTTAAGAAAACCTTTAAGGTTGTCTGTTATATAAAACTACTAAATTCAGGGGCAAAGTGAGATCAGCTAAACTGATATTTCTGTTTTTATTTTTGGATAGCTTTAATTCCAGAAAAAAAAAAAAAAAAAAAAAAGACTGAAAAGGCAGGCAAGCGAGCTTGAAGTTTAACTGACTCAAAAATTATTAACATAATAGTGTATACATATATACATAATTAGCCCATTTTAAAGTAGGAAAACGTCACTGAAGGTTGAGTCCAACTTTAGGCTTGCTACAAAGTGAGGGAGCAACACTGAGGCTGATTCCCCATATGGATTTGAAAACTTTTACCGGAATAATCTTGGCAGATCTTATTACACAGGAGC
The DNA here is from genome assembly GCF_028021215.1 of Eschrichtius robustus. Lineage (NCBI taxonomy): Eukaryota > Metazoa > Chordata > Mammalia > Artiodactyla > Eschrichtiidae > Eschrichtius > Eschrichtius robustus. The sequence continues at coordinate 90,599,584 of NC_090839.1, forward strand.
ATTAAAAATTCATTTTATTTCAAATACCATAAAATAGTACACAGATGCTCATTTTAAATAATTCACATACCCATCGGGTACTGATGTATTAAAGTAATATGACCTATATTAATAAATATTGCATTATAAACACAGATGCGGTTTTTTTTGACTGGGTCGTACCCCCTAAAAACATCTACTCCTGGCAATCTACCGTTACAATAAATATTAATAAAATGCAAAAGAATAAAAGGGAAAAAGATTTTTAAACCAATAAAAAAAAAGAAAATTTAGTGTGCGTGATTTAAAAGTAGGTGAGGCCCTTAAATAGGTTGTTCTTTCTTGCTATCCTGCTAAAAAAAAGTATCAAAAGCTGGTTGAGTTTACCCAACACTTACACAATTTATTTTAACCTTTACTTCTTTTAACAATCACAAATGATAAAGGAAGGTTTAAAATAAGCTAATATGTGCATTTCAACTAGGCTCCAGAGCAGTACTGCAAAAAAATTATAAGTACTTATCTTTAATAGAGGAAAACATTTCCTAGAAATACCAAAACATGAAGATAGAAGGAAATATGATGAGAGCTCTTATGAGAAATATTTTCCTTCTTAAACTATTATTTGTCACAGCACTAATATATCACACAAAGCGTTTCAAATTTTACTTCATATTTTAATGACTACAAGAAAGTTTCAGAATACATCTGTCAAGTGGATATAGTCAGCACAAGAAAATTGCTGACTTGTTTTCTACATGTCCTAAAAGTCCACTTTTAGGAGTCATCCATCAAGTGTTAAGGATGGAGAAAAACCAAACTACTATATGATAGACAGGCAAAGAAGTATTCCAATTTATACTACTCCAATAAAATCAGAGAAGGAATAACTATAAGTATCCAATAATAACTAAGGGGAGGTTTTAAAGGTAGAGGGGAGATGAGATGTTTTAAGTGGTCGTCAGGACTACTCTGATCCAATCCCTGGTAATGTGTGCAATATCCATCATTTTCACTTTGCCGTAATACTTTGATTTTGAGTATATTAATTCATCTGAAGAGTACTTGAGGAAAGGGAAGAAAGTGCAAATTACTAAAATGTAAAGGTTAAAAAAATTCCAGGCACTGAAATACTGTGAGTTTATTTAAACATCACAAGATACCTAAAATTTGTAACCCCCTTGATAAATCATTTGTTATTTGTGTTATCTCAATATATACGCAGATATACTAAGATATACATATATATGTTGAGATGTACAAAATACATAAATATATTGAGATATATACGTATGAATGCATATGTATATATACGTAAAGCTAAAAATTCACCTTGACTTTTCAAAAATATCATTGTGATAGTTGTGCTGATGTTTAATAAACATATATACCTCATATATCTAAATATATGTTTTTAGATGCAGATTTAAGGAGACTGTAAATGAAGGCTCATTGTTTTATTATTTCAGTGTTGCATGCACCAAAATAGGATTTTTTTCCTTTCTGGCTAAACTTGGCTTGAGGAAAGAACTGGACTATGCAAAGAAAAATGAGTCCTGAGTCAGCTCTCCGCTTACATGTTCAATGATTTGCAGTAAGAAGAAGGGCAAGAGCAAAGAGCAGTGCCTCTATGTGCGTTAGTGAAGCCATTTACAGAAAGATGTCAGTGGTACTCTGCAGGGTCAATTTAAACAATTGCTATAAGTTTCACCTTATTTATACTATAACAGTCTAAGTCTGTGCTAAAAAGTAAAACCAAAAGCAAAACCCCCTCTTACCTGCATGGAGACCCGGTAACTCTGATCACAGGGCACAAACGCTCTAAATTCAGCCTGATGCACTGTGATTGATGACACATCTCCATCCTAGTTCACATTGAATTCTGCCAGACATAAAACTCCCTGCTCTGAAAAGAACTTTATTTTCCTTCGGCATAAGGGGTAATATTTAGCACAATATATTATTTAAAATGTTTAAGTAAAATGGCAACACACAAGGAATTCTTATGTTATCAAATAATTGGTGAGACGTCATTACTTTGTACAAAAAGTACAAAAAGTGTATGGAAGAAAAATAAATAATACTGCATCAACCCTGTAGCAGCTTCCACAAAGAGAATGCATCCACACAGGAAGACCAGAACTCATACCAATCACATTTCATGGCCTTCAGAATTAACTCTGTAAATTCTAGATTCCATGAAAAACAAGTGTATGCATGAAAGATAACTAAACATAGGAGTAAGTCTTAATACAGCACATGTTTTTATACAGTTCGGAAATATACTGCACTTCCACTGAATAGATAATGGAGAGTGCCAGAAATCGTGCAGCAGCAAGCTCTACCAGGGATGTAATTCACTGACAGTGTGAGGAGGAGGGCCTTCTGGCCACCACACCGTTTATATATTGATACTATGCAAAGTAAACCCTACTACTGCTCTTCTATGTGACTGAATCATAACAGAGGTCTCTGATTAATGCTAGAGAAGATATTTGGGGTCAAAGAAGTGATATTTTCTTCCTGACCTTATTGATATGTTACTCTGCAATAGATGATAAAAAGGATAAAAGAATATTAACTCCAGATCTCACAGGAAGCCCTAAGTTAATTAAAAACTTGCCAATATAAAAAGAAGATGGGGGAAAAGTACGTCTCTATAACAAATGATGGTCTAGGAATAGAAAAATAGTAAGATATTGAATATAACACAAGAGCTGAATCATTAAATTGGCATGGTCTTTCTGAAGAGCAATTTGGAAATTCATTTCAAAAGCCTTCAAAAATCTGAGTATCCTTTGACTCAACTACTTCACATCTAGGAAAGGGTTCTAAGAAAATAATCATGGATCCACTTATCAATTTAGACAATTTATAAGCATTATTTATAAAAACAAATGAAGAGCAACAGAAAACATTTCTCTCCCGTGCCTCTCCTTCAGGGAATGTAACAGGACAACATCTGTCAATATTAAAGATGTAGCACACAAGCATGAGACAGACCTGGGTTCGAATCCTGCCTCTACAACTTCTATATCTGGAATGTTTAGAATAATAATGTAACTGAAATTTATTTTTGCACACAGTAGAGAAGGATGTCTAAAATTATTGTCTTCCAGAAGTATGGTCAGTTGTGTCAATGACATTTATTAAATAAACCATATTTTCTGAACTGATTTTTACAGCTCTATCATATATCAGATCTTTATATATACTTGGACCTCTAATCTATTCTACAGATCTATTTCAATGTTAATTTATACTAATTTAATTGTGAGAAATTCGTAGTACATAGTACATGGTTTATAGGTGCCCCACACTGAAATGTTTTAAGAATTTGGGGGGCAAATTCTTGGATCTATTCTTCCATTGGTACTTTAGAAATAAAAGTTATCTTTAAAAGAATAAAAGGAAAGAGGACGGCGGGAAAAATTGGTTACACTTTCTAATACGTTCTTCAACAAGAATATGTGGGTTGACATGATCAGAAAAGGTTCTGAGAGGAGACAGCCAGGCAGAGGGAAAGGAGGGAAGCAAAAAGCCATCGTCTAAGGCTGAGGTGTATCTGAGTCTTAAGAGAGTATTGAAGTATCTTCACATCCTAAGTTAATATTCTTGGTTTTCCATCCTTGCTTCCTTTAGAGAAGATATAGTTCTAGCCAAAAGGCTAAGAAATATGTAAGAAACATATGTTACAAGGTGATCCAAACAGCAAGTCAAGATGAAGGGCCAGAATAGTATCATGGACTGGGTCAGGGATTCCCAATCTTTTTCTGGTATGAGGATCCCCCTTTTAATGCCAAGAATTTAAACAGAACCCATATGGTAGTAACTGGCCTTTTGGTATCCACTGGTTGAAAAATACGTAATAAAATCTATTACAATTGCAGTCAAGCTTTTACATAAACATATTAATCATAATGGTAGCCAGCATATATAGTTACGCTTCACTGTCTAGAGCTCAATCTACTGCTCAGATACTGTCTTTGCCCAAGATAAGTTTTAAAATCTCAATTTTATTGTCAAAAATAATTTTCATTTACCAGATAAATTGCTCTGACCTATAAAATTAGTCCATATTTTCTACTCAAATCAATATTATTAATGATAAATTATCACTTTAAACTTAAATATCAGGCTATTAAACCACTTAAAGTAAATACATTAATATTCTGTATTCAATATTAATTTCTAAACCTACTATTAAGTATAAGTTTAAAAATTAGAGTTAAACCATAATAAAAATATCTAAAACCCTAAGAATGGACGAGATCACACATCATAAAAGAAAAATGCTAGTGCTGATCAACTATTATGAGCTACATTTTTTAAATTGAGATTTTCAGGGATTTTCCTCACCCACCCCATTTGGCTAAATCAAAAGTTTCGGTAGACTGCTACAGACTAAATGTGTGCATCCCCCTAAAATTTACCCGTTGCAATCTAAGCCTCAGTGTGACAGTATTAGAAGGTGGGGGCTTTAGGAGGTTACAGGTGACAAGGGTGGAGGTTTAGTGCCCTTATAAAAGAGACATCAGAGAACTCCCTTGTACCCTCCATCATGTGAGGTCACAGCGGCAAAAGGGTGGCTACCCATTAACCAGAACTGGGTCCCTCACCAGACACCGGATCTGCCAGTGCCTCGATCTTGGACTTGTCAGCCTCAGAACTGTGAGAAATAAATGTCTGTTGTCTGTAAGCCACACAGTGCACAGTATTTTGTTACAGCGGCCTGAACGGGCTAAGAAAATGACATTATATATCTTCTGATATTTATATTTACAACTATCTTACTAAGAAGAGTTTTAAAGGCAGGCAAAACAAATAATTTTATACTCTTAATTTCACCAAACTCTAAGAAGTAGGTAACCTGAGATTGAGTCCTTGAAAGGATAAACTTTACTCAAAATGTGCCAACATTACAGATTTCCAGGCTTCGGGACATTACCTCTGTGATAAGACAGTTCTACAGCAAAGAACACCCAGTGTTTTCCTGTGAAATGATGGTCTTTGCACAGCAAACTATGGGCAAAGGTCACCCGCAACAGCCCACTGCAACCTCTCCTTCTCTGAATTCTTAACAGCCACTTCACGTATTTAGCATTTGGGATAGCTCACACTTCTGCTGTTCTCTTTTTCTTTCTATGTCCTACTCTCCACTGCCTTGCATAGTGTGCCCTGTATACATTTGACTGTAAATTAAATGTCTATGGTTCATAATATATAGGATATTCTAAGGTGGTATTTTCACAGAGCCTTACTTTAAAAAAAAAAAAAAGGTTCTGTTATACAATCTTATCTGATCCTCTGTGAGGTCAATTATGACCTTCATTTTCCACAAGAAGGAAACCGAAATACAGGGCTGAGTAACTTACACAGAGCCAAACATTTGTTAAGTAGCATCACAGAGACTCAAGCGCATACATTTTTTTACTCCATTTTCCTCAACATCACTGCTTATCAACTTGTGGTCCCCAGAGCAGCAGTCTCAGCACCTCCTGGGAACTACAGATTCTCAGGCCCCAGCCCAGACTAACTGGACCAGAAACTCTGGGAGCTGGCGCTCTGCAATCTGGGTATTAGCAAGCCCTTCAGGTGACCCTGATGCACTCAAGCTGGAGAACTGCTGTTCTATATCACAAGGATTAAAAGTTAAATTATATGTCTAACTATGTTTAGTAATTTTGTAATAATAAAAGAATGTGAAGCCAAGAATACCACAAGTTATAAAGTCTTTAAATGACTAGATCATATTAATTTAGGTTTTCCTCCTTTTAATACATTTTGATACACTCAAAAGTAGGAAACAAAAACGAAACAAAAATTACGTATTAGGTACAAATTTACTTTTTCCCTTTCACTTTTCAGCTCTCCAAATACTACTTTCTTACCCCTCCTACTTGCACTGGCCCTACCAAGATGAATAGAGCAGAGGCCAGAATGCTCAGAAATGCCATCCTGCCCTAGCCGCTCCCACCAGCGGCAACCCCGGTGTAGGTGTGTGAAATGCTGAGCCAGCCAAAAGGGACTGCAGGTACCTGGCACCGTGGGAGAGGGTTGCCAGATGGTTCTAATTCATTCATTCAATAATCTCGCAGTGCCTGTAAACCATGTGCTAGGAACACAGTATACAAAAATGGCCCCTTGTCCCTGAGGAATTCGTATTTGAGTGCGGAAAAAATATACGCAAATAAATGACTAATATTTGAATTAAGCCACGTAGGATGAGGAGTAAAGGATGCTGAGAGTTCTTGAAGCAAAGAGCTATGAAGAAGGCTACAGCCCTACCTTTCTGGAAACAACTCCATATTCATCTTTTTTCCCCCAAATGTGCAATGTCATGTAGGCCTAAAATTGATTGTTAACACTAGCCCCTTTTGGCATTCTGTTTATTTGGTGCACCACAACTATTTTTCTAACCCTTCATCAATCCCATGACACGTCTCTGCTTCCTGTCTAATGCCTTTTTCACCAGCCATCATCCTCACTCTGTACAATGTGGAAATGTCTTGAGCAAAGATCTGTTGCCTATCAAAATTTTCTCCTGAAGTTGGCTTTGGTTGGAAGTTCGCCTCTGTAAAGTGGGGTTTTAATCCTGCTGCCCAGCAAACATTCCCAGTTCTCCCAGGCCCTGGTGGGTCTGCATTTCCCTGCCCCCTGAATTGGGTATGGCACTTTGCTTCAGCCAATGAAATGCAAGCAGAAGTCAGGAGGCTCACCTCCAGGCAGACGCTTAGCACCCAGTGAGCTGTATACACATACACGGGCCACACTGCCTTCCCACTCCGGCAGGTGTCGGCATTTGAGAGGGTGGCTCCTCCACCAGCCTAGGACCGTGCCGAACAGTAGTTCCCCAGCCTACCCACACTGGATGGGTAGCCTAAGCATGAAATAAACTGAAATTTAAAAAGCCAGACTCCCAGTGCAACATTCCCTGGACGCCCCACCCTGCCTTTGAGGCTGCTCAAGGTCCAGTGCTGCTTGATCCACGCCATCTCCTGCACTGCCTTTGCTGACAAAATGCACTCTACTCTAAGTTAAGTTGCAAAGGAAAAATGTCTTTTAAATTATTCTGGCAGTCAAACTGTTGGGAACCAAGATGGATACATATGGTCCTTGGAAAGTGAAGAATTCTTACAGAACTACAGTAGAAAATTTATAAGCAGTCAAGCATGTCTCTGTAGGCATTTAAAAATGAAACTGATGCTATAAAGGCCAGATAGTCAAAAGCATTTACTAAAGAGAAAAGCCTTTAGCCAAGGATAACATAATTTATGAGGAAAATAATGCAAACATAAAAACCATACAATTGTTATGGTTGAGAAAGGAATTAAACAAGTTGAACAGCAGTACAGATGGCTAGTAGTAACAATCTATGAGCAAAAAACGAGTTTAACTTTTTATTTTATACTGGAGTATAGTTGATTAACAATGTTGTGTTAGTTTCATGTGTACAGCAAAGTGATTCAGTTATACATATACATGTATCTATTCTTTTTCCAATTCTTTTCCATTTAGGTTGTTACAGAATATTGAGCAGAGTTCCCTGTGCTATACAGTAGGTCCTTGTTGGTTGTCCATTTTAAATATAGCAGCGTGTACATGTCAATCCCCAACTCCCTATCCCTCCCCACACACACACGCTTCCCCGCCCCCATAACCATAAGTTCTTTCTCTAAGCCTGTGAGTCTGTTTCTGTTTTGTAAATAAGTTCATCTGTATCCGTTTTTTTTAGATTCCGAATATAAATGATATCATATGATATTTCTCTTTCTCTGTCTGACTTAACTTCACTCAGTATGACTACCTCTAGGTCCATCCATGTTGCTGCAAATGGCATTATTTCATTCAAAAAATGACCATTTTTCAAAAATAAAATCAAGCCCATCTTAATGATAAAAACTAAAAGTTTATAAAACTCAGATTGCTATTGCTGTTTTTATTATCAGGTAACCAATAATCGAATATTTTGAGGTAATACAGACGCTAATATTTATTAAATGTTCTGAAAAAAATCACCCTCTTATACAGAATAAGCCAAAAATGAAATTCAAACCATATAAATAAACATCAATAGAATTTAAAACACATTATAACAATGAAGTCCTTATAATTCCTGCCCGTGTCTATAAACATGCATAACACAGAAACATACTGAATGCCATTCCAAACCTTTTTCTGAGACGTAAGCAGATGACCATCTTATATGTTTCCAGACCTGCCTTTATGTGACTGTGTCATCTTTATTACTCACTATTAGAAGTGGCCCCTGGAAAGCGTATCAGTCAAGTGCAGTAGCCTCCCACCTGACCTGCCCGGGGCCCCTTCTGCCCAGACTCCTTTCACACTGGAGAGCTCATCTCGTCAGTAAAATGGCTGCACCTACAGGGTAGGAGTCTGGCCTTGTGGCTTTACCCTCACAATCACAACAGATAATGATCAAATTAAACACTCAGGGTAGAAAAGGAGGCCAAAGGAAATGGGATCTATTTCTTCAAAAGGTCAAATCTTATCACAAATGCCATCTCAATGACAATTCCTCTATGGTGATATCTCAATTTTTTTCTTGCTAGTGGTAGAAACATTAGTCTGTCAATTTAAAAAAATAAAATAAAAATGAAGCATAAGCTCAGTTAGCTTGGAGACATAGATGCTTTGGCAGAGAACCGTGAAACACAAATAGGAACTACGTCTAGGTTTGCCCAGCATGGGGGGATGAGAGCAACTGCAGCAAACTTACCATGAAGGTTAATCTCCCCCAGAGAGGCTCTCGGCGTCAGGGAACAAGATAAGCAACAGAGGGAATGAAGGATGCCCTCAGCAAGGTCTGCCCCCCTTTTTTTCTTGCTCCCCCCTTTTGGGAAGCTTCTGAAGCAAGGGTAAATCCATTTTTACTCTCCTTAGAAATTTTCCTTTGTCCTTGATGTTTTTTCTTCATTTCTCCGTTTACTCTTAAAAAAGGCCCCTTTCAGAGCTCTATGCCTTCTCTGAAGGTACTCCTCGTAAACAAAGAATAAAACTAAGCCTACCATGTCATTTCTAAGAGAGGTTTAAAGAGAAACAATTTCACATTGCCAATAGCTACTGCAAGGTGTTTTTATAAATTAAAATATCTTTTACTTTAAAAACCTTAAATATTTCAAATATTTTTATTGACTACCGTATCAATGCCATTTTAATCAAGCAATACTGCATAAACACTTATTAAATGCTAACCTACTATATATATGCCAGGCTGGGTAACAATATGAGCTGGGTATTCCAAGATGTTTCCCAGCACGGCCCCTATACACTGATCCTTCTCTCTTATAGACCCAGTGCTCTGCCCTGGAGCATGGGAGCTAGGGCCATGTTGGCTATACAGGTCTCTATAAAACGAGTCATGTTCATGACCTCTACATAAAGCAGAGGTTAAAAAGGATCATTTTGATATACTGGATCACCTTTCCAACACTGGTATTGGGAGAAAAATAATGTTCTAAGTTGTCTTATGTGAGATCTTCACAATCATTAGATTTCTGAATGATAAGTTTACTTGTGGCATATCTAAACTATGTAATATCAAGCTATGATATAATAGAAATATATTGCAGATTATTAGAGAAATCTCTATCATTCTGAATGAAAATTCTAGAGTTTGCTTTGTCACTGACTTCTTAACCAACAATCAAATGTTTAAATCAATGTGAACCATCTTAAAATAAAATAGGGCCGGATTTTTGAGTTAGTTTATGAAGGCTTAAACATATACCTAGCCCTTCTTCCCTTGAAAGTTCTTATTTTTGTTCCTTCGTTTGAATTACATAATAATAATATGTGAGATCATTTAGTTCATCACACTGTTAAGCTAAATATTTAATAACATATTGGGTTAATGGTTTATTTGCCTGAGTCATGCACTGGAGTGATACCTGTCCTAATAAATGGATTCAATCCAAGTCAACAATCATTTGTTGAAAAGTACCCCCATGTCAGATACATGCCTAGATGCAGAAATAGTTTATACAAAGCGTTACGGGAATAATGATAAGGAGGCGTTAAGGATAGCTCTAGAGTAACTGACATTTTAAACTGTCCCTACTGCATAAGTAGGAATTCACAAAAAAGATTAGGACAGGAGACTGGAAATGGATGGCACATTCCAGGCAGAGGGCAACACATCAGAAAAAGTCATGGAGGTAAGGAAGTACAGAGAATCATCAGCGTGTGGCTTAGACCACACCCTCTTTAGCATTATGATAACAAATCAACCTGCATGGCTTTGAGCATATGGCAGTACATGGAGGGAGCTCAGTAAACGGGTTTTGTTTGTTCCATGAGACAATTTCCAACTTGCACAAAGCACTCATTAGAGTAATTTATAATTAATTATAAACTTTCTATTTCAACAAATAAAAATGAAAACACCTTCTATTAGTCCAATACCTTAGATAGGATACACTTTGTTATATTCAAGGATGTACCTTGTTCAATTTTGATCTAAAATGCATATATCACTTGAACATTGATGAAGTTCAACAAATGGAAATGATTGTGTCAAATATTTGAGAGACTTTGGAAATCTGTTCTTTGGTAGATAACATGACAGAAAATTAATACTGAGATTTTAACTGGGCTTCCCTCCAATAAAATAAAACCTCCTGGAATAGGATCTACTGTCATAACTCTACCCAGACAGACAAGACGAAGGCCCATCCTATCATGGTGAAGATATAAAAAGAATGCTTCCTTTGACAGTTTCATGTAAATTGCTTGAAATATTTTAAATACTCCATTAAAGTATTATATTATGGATACACGAATAATGGTTTTCCAAATATCAATTTATATGAACTTGGACTCATTTTTTGTTAAAGCTTTAAGGAAATCACTTTAAAAACAACTTTGGTCAAATTGATACCTAAGTCACAGACTGGACCATATTTATGCAGACCAAAAATAGCTGCATAATATTAATATGCATTCTCCCTGCATTCATGAATGATTCACTGTGTTCTCTAATTACTTGACTTCTCCATAGCATATATCATTGCAGATATCCATCAACCTTGCCCAGATTTCTTGAGAGCCTTCCCTTCTTAAGATTCAAGCTCACTGCTCCCCTCTAGCTCTTTAATCGCCCTTTCTCAAGCTTGCTGGGAATTCCTTTCTTTCCACCTGACCCTGAAGGGTTCCTGGCGCCCTGCCCTCTTCTTGTTTGGTTTTCTGGAGAGCGCAATGTGAAAGCCTACAGACCAAATCTGACCTATATGTGTGTTTTATTTGTTCCTCAAAATACTACAAATTTAAATTTAAAAATCAGAATAGTTCATGTTGCCTTCTGAAAAACTGGGAGGTTTGTCATCATACCTACCGGCTACAGCTGAGCAGCAACTGCCCCCATCAGATAAGGTGTGTGCTCTCCAGCGGCCACTGCCTACCGACACTGAGCTGAGCTGGAGCTGCAGCCGATCATCCTAGAGTGGCCGCCCTGCACTCATTCGTCTGGACACTGTGCGCACAGAGCTGACGAGTCCTGTGATGGAGACGTATGCAATAATTCTTTGTAACCTAGCGCAGCGCATTCCTAGGACTCATCTTGGTGTGGATGATCACCGTGATGGTAACAGCCTCATTTAATCAATCAGCCTACAATAATTTATTGAGCACCTATTACATGCCATGAACTATGCCAGTTCTCAGGAGTTCAACAACAAATGAGATGCGGCCCTGCTCTAAATGAGCCTGCCGTCCAAGGTGGGGAGCCAGGCAAGTAAATCAGTCTCTGCTGAGCTCCAGCCCACAGTCTCTAGACCCCAGGGACCTCTCACACGTGGATGCTCCAAAGCCAGCACGAACTCAGCTTGTCCCGCCTAAAACTCCCACAAGAAGCCCTCTTCTGAGCATTGCAGGCGGCAAGGGCAAAGGCCCAAAATTCCTCCTTCACTTTCCCATTAAAATTCCATATAAACACTCAAATAATGTTTTAAATCATGTATATATCAAGTCTTGGAAGCAATTTCTAAAGATGAAACACCAACTGGATAAGGTCTTCATAGCCATGCTCCAACTTCTTGGTAAGTATAAGTAACAGGATGCCCTAGCGGCCCCCTCCCACACAGGCCCTAACTTGTGGAAAGATGCTTACCAACCTGGGAAGTAGGTGACTTGAAAAAAGAGAAAGGACCTACTGAAAAACCTCTCCCTTGGGTCTTCTTGTCCCCCTAATGGTGGTGGGGAGTATTCAACTCACAAACAACAAACCCAGAGCCATTTCTTACAAGCTGAGACACACCAGTTAGCGACCAGGTTGAAAAGGCAGAGGGAGATGATACCAATTTGGGAGACAGGACAGAAACAGGAAAAAGAATCCAGCAAAAACACCTCTAGAGGAATCCCTTCTGTCTCTTGGTTCCTACAACCATAAAATCATGCCAGCAGGATAATGCACTCTGGGTCTCTCTTTTTACCCCCCTCTTGTGTTCCTTAAAACATTATCCAAAAAAAAAAAAAAAAAAACCCATTATCCAGCCACCAAAGTAATTTCCTCTCTATCAGGGCTCGAATGAGCCTTTTTGCCCTCCTCCAAGTTCATCACGTTCTGGGGTGAGAAGTGTCTTAAAATCCTGTGTCCTCAGCCTAGCACAGAAGTAGCTGGGCTGGCAGATATGAGGGGACCACGGGGACTTAGTTGATTCCCACATAAAAGGAATAAAGCAGAAATTCTTTAGCATGCCATCCAAAGTATTTCACAGTCCAACACAATCTTCCTTTCCAGGTAAGGGGGCATGTACCTTAAGAATGAATAAAGATAACTTGCTGACAGGGCAAAAGGAAGGTGCTTGGAGTCAAAATTACATTGATTTTTGGAAAAAACAAAAATTCAGTATTTCTGAACCTGCCTCAGAATTAACAGAAGGAAACATTAATTAAAAAATTAATGAAAAAAGATCTGTTCCTAGACTGATTTTTTTTAAAAGGGATTTCCAAGGTAAAGATGGCCGATTGAAAGTACATAGTTAACTCTCTTCTGAAACTTCATGAAATGACAGTAAAAGGATTTTCTTCTAGAAGTAAAGGGAACACAGGAGAGAATACAAAATTTGGACAGCTGGAAAATGTTATAGCAGCGGGAAATGCTATAGATGACGCAAGAAGCCTGAATCCAAAATTGGCAAAAGGGAAACTAACAGCAGAGATGATGATTTATAATGCAAAATCCCCAAAGGATTTTGGGTAGCCTGAGCTTCCCCATAAAGGAGTGAAAAGGAGCTAGGCAAGGAAGATTACATGAAAGTAGTTAAAAACAACCAGTATCTCGATGCTCTTTCCCACTATGCATAACCAGGTGCCACCCTCTGCCATTCTGGGCAAGCACTGGAGGTTTATTCTCTGGAGAGGGTAACACAAGGGTACATGGACTCAGACTCTGGGACAGACATAGCCGAGTACCTTCCTGAAATCAGGGAGACGATCTGATTTTATGCATATCTGCCCCAACTCACCTTCCTGAATGCTGCAGCCAGGCTATCACCCTCTAGGCAGGCGACAAATAGAATCTTCCCTGGAGAAACTAATCTGCTCAAGGGGGAAACAAAAATGCCAACATCTAAAATCAAGTTCCCTGACTCAGCAGGTCACCAGGTCACCCCACAGCCAGGGCTTGGGGTCAGCAAGCTACTTAGAACAATAGTGACTCGACGAATCCTTACTGAAGGAAAACTGCAATTTTATATATATATAAAATATATAACATATATATATATAATATATATATATATATATATTTATATATATGAAATGAATGCAGTTTGTTGTACTTCACAATCCCAGAGCATCATGGTATTATAGTGGAGAACTCATTATAAGGAATAAAATGCACATTCCTTAGCATAACATTCAAGGTACTTCACAATTTGACACCATCCTCCTTTCCAACTTTATTTCCTATCACAAGCCTAGGAAAGTCACAAGCATAGGGTCAGAGAAAAGAGCTCTGGAGTCACACAAACCTGAGACCAAGGCCTGGTTCCAACACTTCCTAGCTCTGCAACTTTAGCCCACTTACTTGAACACTGAGAAGAAGAATAGGTGTTTTAAAATAGTAATGAAGATACATAAAGATATGATGTGTAACAGAATAGTCAGACACAAAGGAGTACAGAGAGTGGGATTTCATTCAAATGATGCTCAGAACAGAAAAAAACTAATCCATAGTGATAGATGCCAGACCAGTGACTGCCTGGATGGAGGAGAGGGGTTGATTTTAAAGGGATTCAAGGGACTTCTACGGGATTGTTTGAATGTTTTGTATTTTAAGTGCAGTGGGTAAAAAACTCATCAAAACGTACAGTTAAAATCTATGCACTTTATTATATGTAAGTTATACTTCACTTAAAAAATAAAAATAGGAAGAATGACAATAAAATATTCTAGTGAGGTGCTATTTAATAGTCAATAAAAAATATGGTTTTATAATTCAATTAAACAACTACTGATTGATAATTACTTCATAATAGCATGGTACTTTTTATTAAAATAGATTTTTCCCCCAATAAAATGTCAATTGTTAACAATATGAAATATACAGAAAAGCATAAAGGAAAAAATTAATTCAACTTTAGCACATAACATAAGCACTGTTAACATCTGCTTTATTTACTCTTTTTTTTTTTTTATTAGTAATCAATTTTATACACATCAGTGTATACATGTCAATCCCAATCGCCCAATTCATCACACCACCACCTCCATCTCCCCGCCACTTTCCGCGCTTGGTGTCCATACATTTGTTCTCTACATCTGTGCCTCAATTTCTGCCCCGCAAACCGGTTAATCTGTACCATTTTTCTAGGTTCCACGTATATGCGTTAATATACGATATTTGTTTTTCTCTTTCTGACTTACTTCACTCTGTATGACAGTCTCTAGATACATCCACGTCTCAACAAATGACGCACTTTCATTGTTTCTTATGGCTGACTAATTCTCCATTGTATATATGTACCACATCTTCTCTATCCATTCGTCTGTCAATGGGCATTTAGGTTGCTTCCATGACCTGGCTATTGTAAATAGTGCTGCAATGAACATTGGGGTGCATGTCTCTTTTGGAAATATGGTTTTCTCTGCACATATGCCCAGTAGTGGGATTGCTGGGTCATATGGTAGCTCTATTTTTAGTTTATTAAGGAATCTCCATACTGTTCCCCACAGTGGCTGTATCAATTTACATTCCCACCAACAGGGCAAGAGGGTTCCCTTTTCTCTACACCCTCACCAGCATTTATTGTTTGTAGATTTTCTGTTGATGCCCATTCTAACTGGTGTGAGGTGATACCTCATTGTAGTTTTGATTTGCATTTCTCTATTAATTAGTCATGTTGAGCAGCTTTTCATGTGCTTCTTGGCCATCTGTATGTCTTCTTTGGAGAAATGTCTATTTAGGTCTTCTGCCCATTTTTGGATTGGGTGGATTTTTTAAAATTGAGCTGTATGAGCTGTTTATATATATTGGAGAATGATCCTTTGTCCGTTGATTTGTTTGCAAATATTTTCTCGCATTCTGAGGGTTGTCTTTTCGTCTAGTTTATGGTTTCCTTTGCTGTGCAAAAGCTTTGAAGTTTCATTAGGTCCCATTCATTTATTTTTGTTTGTATTTCCATTACTCTAGGAGGTGGATCAAAAAAGATCTTGCTGTGATTTATGTCAAAGAGTGTTCTTCCTATGTTTTCCTCTAAGAGTTTTATAGTGTCCGGTCTTACATTTAGGTCTTGAATCCATTTTGAGTTTGTTTTTGTGTATGGTGTGAGGGAGTGTTCTAATTTCATTCTTTTACATGTAGCTGTCCAGTTTTCCCAGCACCACTTGTTGAGGAGACTGTCTTTTCTCCATTGTATAACCTTGCCTCCTTTGTCATAGATTAGTTGACCATAGGTGCGTGGGTTTATCTCTGGGCTTTCTATCTTGTTCCATTGATCTATGTTTCTGTTTTTGTGCCAGTACCGTATTGTCTTGATTACTGTAGCTTTGTAGTATGGTTTGAAGTCAGGGAGTCTGATTCCTCCAGCTCCGTTTTTTTCCCTCAAGACTGCTTTGGCTATTCGGGGTCTTTTGTGACTCCATACAAATTTTAAGATTTTTTGTTCTACTTTTGTAAAAAATGCCATTGGTAATTTGATAGGGATTGCATTGAATCTGAAGATTGCTGTGGGTAGTATAGTCATTTTCACAATGTTGATTCTTCCAATCCAAGAACATGGTATATCTCTCCATCTGTCTGTATCATCTTTAATTTCTTTCATCAGTGTCTTATAGTTTTCTGCATACAGGTCTTTTGTCTCCTTAGGTAGGTTTATTCCTAGGTATTTTATTCTTTTTGTTGCAATGGTAAATGGGAGTGTTTCCTGAATTTCTCTTTCAGATTTTTCATCATTAGTGTATAGGAATGCAAGAGATTTCTGTGCATTAATTTTGTATCCTGCAACTTTACCAAATTCATTGATTAGCTCTAGTAGTTTTCTGGTGGCATCTTTAGGATTCTCTATGTATAGTATCATGTCATCTGCAGATAGTGACAGTTTTACTTCTTCTTTTCCAATTTGTATTCCTTTTATTTCTTTTTCTTCTCTGATTGCCGTGGCTAGGGCTTCCAAAACTATGTTGGATAATAGTAGTGAGAGTGGACATCCTTGTCTCGTTCCTGATCTTAGAGGAAATGCTTTGTTTTTCACCATTGAGAATGATGTTTGCTGTGGTTTTGTCGTATATGGCCTTTATTATGTTGAGGTAGGTTCCCTCTATGCCCACTTTCTGGACTGTTTTTATCATAAATGGGTGTTGAATTTTGTCAAAAGCTTTTTCTGCATCTATTGAGATGATTATATGGTTTTTATTCTTCAATTTCTTAATATGGTGTATCACATTGATTGATTTGCGTATATTGAAGAATCCTTGCATTCCCAGGATAAATCCCACTTGATCATGGTGTATGATCCTTTTAATGTGTTGTTGCATTCTGTTTGCTAGTATTTGGTTGAGGATTTTTGCATCTATATTCATCAGTGATATTGGCCTGTAATTTTCTTTTTTGTAGTATCTTTGTCTGGTTTTGGTATCAGGGTGATGGTGGCCTCATAGAATGAGTTTGGGAGTGTTCCTTCACGTGCAATTTTTTGGAAGACTTTGAGAAGGATGGGTGTTAGCTCTTCTCTAAATGTTCGATAGAATTCACCGGTGAAGCCATCTGGTCCTGGACTTTTGTTTGTTGGAAGATTTTTAAGCACAGTTTCAATTTCATTATTTGTGATTGGTCTGTACATATTTTCCACTTCTTCCTGGTTCAGTCTTGGAAGGTTATACCTTTCTAAGAACTTGTCCATTTCTGCCAGGTTGTCCATTTTATTGGCATAGAGTTGCTTCTAGTAGTCTCTAAGGATGCTTTGTATTTCTGTGGTGTCTGTTGTAACTTCTCCTTTTTCATTTCTAATTTTATTGATTTGAGTCCTCTCCCTCTTTTACTTGATGAGTCTGGCTAATGGTTTATCAATTTTGTTTATCTTCTCAAAGAACCAGCTTTTAGCTTTATTCATCTTGGCTATTGTTTTCTTTTGTTTCTATTTCATTTATTTTTGTTCTTATCTTTATGATTTCTTTCCTTCTGCTAACTTTGGGTTTTGTTTGTTCTTCTTTCTCTAGTTCCTTTAGGTGTAAGGTTAGATTGTTTATTTGAGATTTTTCTTGTTTCTTGAGTTAGGCTTGTATAGCTATAAACTTCTCTCTTAGAACTGCTTTTGCTGCATCCCACAGGTTTTGGATCGTCGTGTTTTCATTGTCATTTGTCTCTAGGTATTTTTTGATTTCCTCTTTGATTTCTTCAGTGATGTCTTGGTTACTTAGTAACGTACTGTTTAGCCTCCATGTATTTGTGTTTTTTATGTTTTTTTTTCCCTGTAATTCATTTCTAATCTCATAGTGTTGTGGTCAGAAAAGATGCTTGATATGATTTCAATTTTCTTAAATTTACTGAGGCTTGATTTGTGACCCAAGATGTGATCTATCCTGGAGAATGTTCCGTGCGCACTTGAGAAGAAAGTGTAATCTGCTGTTTTGGGATGGAATGTCCTATAAATATCAATTAAATCTATGTGGTCTATTGTGTCATTTAAAGCTTGTGTTTCCTTATTTATTTTTATTTTGGATGATCTGTCCATTGGTGTAAGTGAGGTGTTAAAGTCCCCCACTATTACTGTGTTACTGTCGATTTCCCCTCTTATAGCTGTTAGCAGTTGCCTTATGTATTGAGGTGCTCCTATGTTGGGTGCATATATATTTATAATTGTTAAGCCTTCTTCTTGGATTGATCCCTTGATCATTATGTAGTGTCCTTCCTTGTCTCTTGTAGCATTCTTTATTTTAAACTCTATTTTATCTGATATGAGTATTGCTACTCCAGCTTTCTTTTGATTTCCATTTGCATGGAATATCTTTTTCCATCCCCTCACTTTCAGTCTGAATGTGTCCCTAGGTCTGAAGTGGGTCTCTTGTAGACAGCATATATATGGGTCTTGTTTTTGTATCCATTCAGCGAGCCTGTGTCTTTTTGTTGGAGCATTTAATCCATTCACGTTTAAGGTAATTATTGATACGTATGTTCCTATGACCATTTTCTTAATTGTTTTGGGTTTGTTTTTGTAGGTCCTTTTCTTCTCTTGTGTTTCCCACTTAGAGAAGTTCCTTTAGCGTTTGTTGTAGAGCTGGTTTGGTGGTGCTGAATTCTCTTAGCTTTTGCTTGTCTGTAAAGCTTTTGATTTCTCCATCAAATCTGAAGGAGATCCTTGCCGGGTAGAGTAATCTTGGTTGTAGGTTCTTCCCTTTCATCACTTTAAGTATATCACGCCACTCCCTTCTGGCTTGTAGAGTTTCTGCTGAGAAATCAGCTGTTAACCTTATGGGGGTTCCCTTGTATGTTATTTGTCGTTTTTCCCTTGGCGCTTTCAATAATTTTTCTTTGTCTTTAATTTTTGCCAATTTGAGTACTATGTGTCTCGGCATGTTTCTCCTTGGGTTTATCCTGTATGGGACTCTCTGCACTTCCTGGACTTGGGTGACTATTTCTTTTCCCATGTTAGGGAAGTTTTCAACTATAATCTCTTCAAATATTTTCTCTGGTCCTTTCTCTCTCTCTTCTCCTTCTGGGGCCCCTATAATGTGAACATTGTTGCGTTTAATGTTGTCCCAGAGGTCTCTTAGGTTGTCTTCATTTCTTTTCATTCTTTTTTCTTTATTCTGTTCCACAGCAGTCAATTCCACCATTCTGTCTTCCAGGTCACTTATCCGTTCTTCTGCCTCAGTTATTCTGCTATTGATTCCTTCTAGTGTAGTTTTCATTTCAGTTATTGTATTGTTCATCTGTTTGTTTGTTCTTTAATTCTTCTAGGTCTTTGTTAAACATTTCTTGCATCTTCTCGATCTTTGCCTCCATTCTTTTTCTGAGGTCCTGGATCATCTTCACTATCATTATTCTGAAATCTTTTTCTGGAAGGTTTCCTATCTCCACTTCATTTAGTTGTTTTTCTGGGGTTTTGTCTTGTTCCTTCATCTGGTACATAGCCCTCTGCCTTTTCATCTTGTCTATCTTTCTGTGAATGTGTGGGGTTCCCCAACACACACAGGCTGCAGGATTGTAGTTCTTCTTGCTTCTGCTGTCTGCCCTCTGGTGGATGAGGCTATCTAAGAGGCTTGTGCAAGTTTCCTGATGGGAGGGACTGGTGGTGGGTAGAGCTGGCTGTTGCTCTGGTGGGCAGAGCTCAGTAAAACTTTAATCCACTTGACTGCTGATGGGTGGGGCTGGGTTCCCTCCCTGTTGGTTGTTTGGCCTGAGGCAACCCAACATTGGTGCCTACCTGGGCTCTTTGGTTGGGCTAATGGCGGACTCTGGGAGGGCTCATGCCAAGGAGTACTTCCCAGAACTTCTGCTGCCAGTGTTCTTGTCCCCACGGTGAGCCACAGCCGCCCCCTGCCTCTGCAGGAGATCCTCCAACACTAGCAGGTAGGTCTGGTTTAGTCTCCTATGGGGTCACTGCTCCTTCCCCTGGGTCCTGATGCGCACACTACTTTGTGTGTGCCCTCCATGAGTGGAGTCTCTGTTTCCCCCAGTCCTGTCGAAGTCCTGCAATCAAATCCCACTAGCCTTCAAAGTCTGATTCTCTAAGAATTCCTCCTCCCGTTGCCGGACCCCCAGGTTGGGAAGCCTGCGTGGGGCTCAGAACCTTCACTCCAGTGGGTGGACTTCTGTGGTATAAGTGTTCGCCAGTCTGTGAGTCACCCACCCACCAGTTATGGGATTTGATTTTACTCTGATTGCGCCCCTCGTACCTTCTCATTGTGGCTTCTCCTTTGTCTTTGGATGTGGGGTATCTTTTCTGGTGAGTTCCAGTGTCTTCCTGTCGATGACTGTCCAGCAGCTACTTGTGATTCTGGTGTTCTCGCAAGAGGGAGTGAGAGTACATCCTTCTACTCCGCCATCTTGGTTCCTATCTCCAGACATTTTTCTATATACAGGTTTTTAAAAATGATTCTGCTATTACAATTCAAACATGCAGGGGGAAAATTAAGATTTAAGAAAAAAGGTAAAGAATTAAAATTCTTATTAAATTATAAATTATAGCTACCAGATAGTGACTAAAAATAAACATGTACAGGAATATGTTTATATTAGATCATTTCCAAGATATAATGGGGAAAAAAGTAAGGTACTAAATAGTACCTGTATTATGATTTATATGTATATACACTGACAAACACATGAAAAATTTCTTCAATAAGGTACAGAGACTGTTAGCAATTATTAGCTCTTCACTGTAGACTTTTAATCTGTTTTGTTTTGAGTAGGGGTGGGAGCAGACTTTCACTTTTTGTTTTACAGACTTTGATAATGTCCGAATTTTTCACCATGATACACATACATACATATATATGTACGTGTGTGTGTATGTATATAAAAAATTTTATTTGCATTAGTTGATTATACATTAATTTAATAAGAAAGACCTATAATGACATAATTTGTCATATAATAAGGGAGTATTACAAATAGAGGGAACCCAAGGGCTCTCATTTCACAGCTGAGAAAACTTGAAAGCAGAGAAGTTAAGTAACTTGCATAACGTCACACAACTAAATAAGTAGTCAGACTCAACTTGGAGAACAGTTCTCTTGGTTCCCAGGCCAGATTTCTTTCCATACTGTAGCCATAGGGTATAAAGTAATCAAATCTTCTTAAAATTAAGAATGAGAGTCATGAATTTATGAACGTAACATTCAACACTAATGCATATAATTAGAATAATATATGTTTTTCTTTTAAATTAAACCAAGAGATAAGCAAAGGGACTCTTTATAGCCTACCATAGTTTGTTTTAACATGATAAAAGAACTACCCACACTTAAACCCACTCATACTAATGAAAATTAATGTCCAAGCTTTTACATTTTATTAGCTTTGATAGTTCTGAAATAAACTGGTGCATTTTATTAATTTAAACTGTAAGGCTAAATGCGTTTTTTCTCACTTTACAAGACCCTTAGCAACTATTCGTATAATGATTTTGAGAAAATATCTATCACTGCTCTTTCTATGAAAACACTGAACTTTCTCTGTGATATCTGCCTATTTATTTTTACAGTGGTTTAAAATATTTAAATTATTTTTACATGAAATAATTTCTCAAAAACTAAGTATTTAAGAATGAAAAAAAAAACATTATCTTATCCTAATTAAGGATCATAGTAATAAAGTATCACTTAGGAGGAGTTCTGAACCACATAAGTGGCTAGCAATTCTACCAGAAGAAGTGTGAGTTGTAATTTGTTAGTGTAAACCCAATTTTACTACTGAATTACAGTGGACTTTGGGGAAGTAGAATTGTAATGTTCCTGCAAACAACACCCTCCTCACCCACAAAAAGACGAGGACCCTGCTCCTGATTCCCCCAACAAAATCTCCCACACTAAACACTGCAAACAGATAACATTAATATTTAAAAACCAAAACAATAAGCTTTCAGAAGTTATAAAGCCTTCCATAATAATTCAATGCAATATCTAATATCCCTAGAATTTAAGTTCTTCTTATTCTCAATTCAAATAGCTTTCTAGGTTTGCTAGTTAAATGTGGAGAACTTTATACAAGAGAACTATGTACACTGACACCTGGAGAACTCCACTGAGGTAAGATAGATCACCTTATAAAAAAGCATTTGGGTCCCATCCATGTGCAAGTAATTTATGACCAACAGGCATCTGAGGAAAGCCTCCAACACGAAGGACAGAGACCAAGACAAACAAATGTAAAAAAGGACGCAAGTAGCAGCAGAAGCAATGAAGAAAGCAAAAGGAAAAAATGAATATCCTCAGGTAGCTAAGAAAAAACTACTGTGAAACGGGGCAGAGGGGGGTGCGGAGCCAGAGAGATGGACAATAGGAAAGAAAAACAGATGAAAATAGGATAATTACCCTGGCAAGTCCAACAGGAAACTAGCAAGAGTTCTAAAAAGAAATAAAAGACAAAAAGAGAGAAACTATCCAAGAAATAATACCGAAAGAAAAAAAAATTCCCAGAACATGAATTTCCACATTTTAAGGATAAACAGAGTACCTGATACCATTAGTTTTCATTACAGACTTACAGTGCTAATCGGTTTTATATAGTACATGTGTTAGGCCGATAAAAATAAAAATATTTAAATTCAAAACACTGCTTATACCATAATCCCTTACTGTCTGGGGAATATATAGAATTTATTTTGGCATCTCCCTCAGAATAACAAAGTTTATATATTTAAGTCACATATAAGTCACCCCTTAACGTTTCCTTTTCAAGTCATAGTAATTCCGTTTCCTTAAGTCTTTACCAATGGGTGTTCTTATTCTACTTTTCGATTTAGTTACTAGAGCTCACATTCTTCAGGCCTGTCTACACTTTTTATTTAGCATTACCCTGTACTGGAAATGGGATTCTAATCAGAGCCTGAACAGCAGTAACTTTAATCTCTAAGTACTGTATTTGATAAGCAAGAGGTCAATGTTACGTGCCACTATGCATCCGGGGTTTTCACGGTGTCTTACCTCACATTTACCACAAAGTTCCGGTTGGCTGGGACACGCGAATCATTTCCTCTCACACCTCTATATACACAGTTCAATTACTTTCTACCTGTATTTGGGTATTTCTATTTTTCTACCCATTGGAACTCATTCTCTGCCCTCCAGGTGTCCTCAGCCTATGTCTGTTCAGAGTCTCTCCATCTCCCTCCTTCTCCCACATTTTCTCCGCTTATTGACTGTTTATACTGGCTGAATGGATAGTGCTTTTGAGGACAATGGCTCCAGAAGCAGGGTGCAGAACAAAGAGAGAAAAAAGACAAAAGATGACAAGGCAAGGACTGGGCCTATGTAACAGAGATGGAGAGGAGAGAAGATTCCAGTGAGATTTAAACCAAACAAGGTTTCAGTAACTCTTGGAATGGAGAGCGCAGAAAATTCTAGGATGATTCTCTGGTTTCTAGTGTACGTAAGAGGGTGAGTAATATGAGTCCCTTCAAGAAAGAACACAGACTTTTTTATTTATCAAGACTGATGACAATGCTCTTAATTACCTGGAGTTAAGGTCGTAGTTACAGTAGATAAGCACTGAGCTTGGAGACAACAGTCTGAGACTTAAACCCAGGGTTGTTACTATTTAGTGTGTGTAAGCTGGGGTGATTCCCAGGATACTCACTTAGGGCTCAGTTTACTCACCTCTAAGGGAAGGTGAAGGTACCAGGTAGGACCTAACATACCATGAGTCAGTGACCTCTCAGTAATCAACCTTTCAGGACAGAGCTCCAAGTCCAGAAGCGCTGCGGAAGTGTGAATGCCCGACCAGCTGAGGTCCTCACCCTGATCCTCCTGGATTCTGATTTACCATCAACAGTAATTCCTAATAACTTTGATTTCACAAGCCATGGAGAACAAAACACAAAACCACTAAGAGAAAAAGAAAAGTTATTAGATGTGATACAAGAGCAGAGGAAATGGCAGCTTATTAATAATCTAACCAAGAAAAAAACACTTAAAAGTAGGCATAACACTCAACAACCTCATTTCTTTAAACTAGTGGTCCTCAAAGAAAGAAAGCTACAGGCCAATATCACTGATAAACATAGATGCAAAAATCCTCAACAAAATACTAGCAAACAGAATCCAACAGCATATTAAAAGGATCATCCACCATGATCAAGTGGGGGTTATCCCAGGAATGCAAGAATCCTTCAATATATGCAAATCAATCAACGTGACACACCATATTAACAAATAGAAGGATAAAAACCATATGATCATCTCAATAGATGCAGAAACAGCTTTCGACAAAATTCAACACCGATTTATGATAAAGACCCTCCAGAAAGTAGGCATAGAGGGAACTTACCTCAACATAATAAAGGCCATATATGACAAACCCACAGCCAACATCGTCCCCAATGGTGAAAAACTGAAACCATTTCCAGTAAGATCAGAAACAAGACAAGGTTGCCCACTCTCACCACTATTATTCAACAGTTTTGGAAGTTTTAGCCACAGCAATCAGAGAAGAAAAAGAAATAAAAGGAATCCAAATTGGGAAAGAAGAAGTAAAGCTGTCACTGTTTGCAGATGACATGATACTATACATAGAGAATCCTAAAGATGCTACCAGAAAACTACTAGAGCTAATCAACGAATTTGGTAAAGTCGCAGGATACAAAATTAAGGCACAGAAATCTCTTGCATTCCTGTACACTAATGATGAAAAATCTGAAAGAGAAATTCAGGAAACACTCCCATTTACCATTGCAACAAAAAGAATAAAATACCTAAGAATAAACCTACCTAAGGAGACAAAAGACCTGTATGCAGAAAACTGTAAGACACTGATGAAAGAAATTAAAGATGATACAAATAGATGGAGAGATATATACCATGTTCTTGGATTGGAAGAATCAACATTGTGAAAATGACTATACTACCCAAAGCAATCTACAGATTCAATGCAATCCCTATCAAACTACCACTGGCATTTTTCACAGAACTAGAACAAAAAATTTCACAATTTGTATGGAAACACAAAAGACCCCGAATAGCCAAAGCAATCTTGAGAAAGAAGAACAGAGCTAGAGAAATCAAGCTCCCTGACTTCACACTATACTACAAAGCTACAGTAATCAAGACAGTATGGTACTGGCACAAAAGCAGAAATATAGATCAATGGAACAGGATAGAAAGCCCAGAGATAAACCCACGCACCTATGGTCAACTAATCTATGACAAAGGAGGCAAGAATATACAATGGAGAAAAGACAGCCTCTTCAATAAGTGGTGCTGGGAAAACTGGACAGCTACATGTAAAAGAATGAAATTAGAACACTCCCTAACACCACCCACAAAAAATAAACTCAAAATGGATTAAAGACCTAAATGTAAGGCCAGACACCATCAAACTCTTAGAGGAAAACATAGGAAGAACACTCTATGACATAAATCACAGCAAGATCTTTTTTGACCCACCTCCTAGAGAAATGGAAATAAAAACAAAAATAAACAATGGGACCTAATGAAACTTAAAAGCTTTTGCACAGCAAAGGAAACCATAAACAAGATGAAAAGACAACCCTCAGAATGCGAGAAAATATTTGCAAATGAAGCAACTGACAAAGGATTAATCTCCAAAATTTACAAGCAGTTCATGCAGCTCAATATCAAAAAAACCCAATCCCAAAACGGGCAGAAGACCTAAATAGACATTCCTCCAAAGAAGATATACAGATTGCCAACAAACACATGAACGAATGCTCAACATCATTAATCATTAGAGAAATGCAAATCAAAACTACAATGAGATATCATCTCACACCAGTGAGAATGGCCATCCTCAAAAAATCTACAAACAATAAATGCTGGAGAGGGTGTGGAGAAACGGGAACAGTCTTGCACTGTTGGTGGGAATGTAAATTGATACAGCCACTATGGAGAACAGTATGGAGGTTCCTTAAAAAACTAAAAATAGAACTACCATACGACCCAGCAATCCCACTACTGGGCATATACCCTGAGAAAACCATAATTCAAAAAGAGTCATGTACCACAATGTTCATTGCAGCACTATTTACAATAGTCAGGACATGGAAGCAACCTAAGTGTCCACTGACAGATGAATGGATAAAGAAGATGTGGCACATATATACAATGGAATATTACTCAGCCATAAAAAAGAAATGAAATTGAACTATTTGTAGCGAGGTGGATGGACCTAGAGTCTGTCATACAGAGTGAAGTAAGTCAGAAAGAGAAAAACAAATACCATATGCTAACACATATATATGGAATCTAAAAAAAAAAAAAAAAAAAAAAAAGGCCATGAAGAACCTAGGGGCAGGACGGGAAAAAAAGACGCAGACCTACTAGAGAATGCACTTGAGGACATGGGGAGGGGGAAGGGTAAGCTGGGACAAAGTGAGATAGTGGCATGGACATATATACACTACCAAATGTAAAACCGATAGCTAGTGGGAAGCAGCCGCATAGCACAGGAAGATCAGCTCGGTGCTTTGTGACCACCTAGAGGGGTGGGATAGGAAGGGTGGGAGGGAGGGAGATGCAAGAGGGAAGAGATATGGGGATATATGTATATGTATAGCTGAATTACTTTGTTATAAAGCAGAAACTTACACACCATTGTAAAGCAAGTATACTACAATAAAGATTTTAAAAATAATAATAAATAAATACATTAAATAAAATAGTGGTCCTGAGTCATTAGAAAAAAAGATTGAATTACACTGAGTATCCTCTGACTAAGAAAACATAGGAAAGGAAGAAGGTAGAAAGTGTATAATAAATTTTATAAAGATTTCCATCAAAAATGGTTAAATTTAAAAGATTTTAGTCCTTGAAGGTGTAAGATTCAGTTACCTGGAAAACTAATTTATGATCAGTTACCTGGAAAATTCCATCTTATTCTGGAAAATGACCAGATAAATGGGGTGTTACTGAATGTGCTACTTTAGTACAAATAAATGAATCAAGTTTAAAACAAAAGCCTACTTAATTTCTAGACAGCTTATTTTACCTGAACTGCAAAGTATTTCCTGTGAATTCCTTATATGTTTAAAATATTAATGTGTAACACTTTGCATTGTTCAGATAAGCATCGTAAGTAGTAAGCCAAAATCATTTCTTTTTCAAGAGTAAACTCTGCCATGTATCACTTCTAACAAATGTCAATACCCAGTACAAATGGAAGAATCAAAATAATGAAATTAATTTAATTATCTACACTAACAGGGATAAAATAGTATGGATGATCCAAATAATTTTAAATATATTAAAATCACTTACATTTGACTGAGACAAACTCAGATAATGACAAACTTAATTACTTACACACTAAGTATGTTTTAACTAACCTGCATTCCCTTTTGGCTAGACTCAGAACATGGCCAGGAAAATTTGAGTCTCTATGAAAAAAATTCAAAAGACAGATTAATGCTCAAATAGCTGGTAAATTCATTTTTTTTTAATTTTAAGAAAGCAAACGTTAAATTTATCCTCAATTTAGCCTTCCCAAATAACCATTATTCAAATAAAGACTAAATCTCCATCCCATTTCTCACTACCGTTAAGTAACTGAAGTCAAAATAATCATGAACATTTCAATACAAAATTAAGGGTAAATAAAGGTCTTACACAAAGCACTAAAATAGGGAATGGATTAAGATCACTCCAAAACGTGCCCTTGAATTATTCAAGTAAAAACGTGGGCTTATCAAAAGATCCACATTTAATATCAACTGAAAACCATGTAGTTTGAGGGTAAGCACTTCGGTCTGACAATCAGGAGCAGATCCACTATTCAGAGTCGAGTTCACATTAGTCAAATCTTTTTAGACTCTTAAATGAATCACTCATTCACTGGTGCATGAAGCAGAGCTATCTTGGTAAAACATTCTAACGGCATAATTCCAAATACCAGCCATATATTTCCAACAGAGATGATCAACTGTACAATAAGGTTTTTCATTGAGAAACAAATTTTAATAATATTTAGATTTGACCTTCTGGATAGTTGTCTATGTTTTTATACATAGAGAAATAATAAGGCAAGCAAATAATTCTTCCAGAAATTATGTTATCACACAAATTTGTTCATAGATGTAATTTCACAGACTCACTAGTACTCCTCATGAAATAAATGAATCCTAATATTCCATGTATGAATTTAGCTACCATAATTTACATTTTTATTTCTCATTCATGCACATATGCTAACTTCATATTCAAGGTAATTTTGAAATAGATGATTGACCTTATATATCTGTCTATTTGAAAACAGGTCAATAATATCACAAATAAACAACAGAAATACTATTTCCCTCTATTGTTCATTCTATCCATTTATTTTCCTTTGTAGAACTTAAAGATTCACTCATGTTTTATCTATCCCTTCTTTATTCTTTCTGACTTGCTTTTCTTATTTCTCTCATGGTTCACAGTCAGTCTAAGAACTAGTCATTAGTAGATGTCTTCTATAAGCTACAATATAGGTTAATAATATGGTAAAAGACAAATTTCCTCTTAGTAACTTGAAAAGGCCTAAAATTTTAATAAGCATTTAGCCTTAAAAGAAACAAAATCCATGAAATTTCATTGTAAGTGTTTAAGCAGGAGGGTGATGAACACCTGTAAGGGATACTATAGAAAATGTTTTTAAACAGAAGGATCTAATCCTTGCTCTTAGGCAAGTCAAAATGGTCATTCTAAGACTATGGTTTATTGTATTATTATTTTTAGGGACTTCCCTGGTGGTCCAGTGGGTAGGACTCCACGTTCCCAATGCAGGGGGCCCGGGTTCGATCCCTGGTCAGGGAACTAGATCTCACATGCATGCTGCAACTAAGAGTCCACATGCCGCAACTAAGATCCGGTGCAGCCAAAATAAATAAATTAATTAAAAAAAATAAATCTAAAAAAAAAGACTATGGTTTATTGTACCATTATTTTCAAATGCATGCAAATAAACTCATTGCCATTTTGAGCTGATATAATTGGTACTTACAAACAAATCACTAGTGAGAGCGTAAACTGATGCTAGGTTTGGGAATATAATTTAATAAGACTTTTTAAGAGTCTTTAAAAGTTCTTACTCTTTCTTCTAGTTATTACATTCTCAGAACTCTATCCCAAGGAATACTCTTAGGTATAGAATTCTACCCATAAAAGTGTTCATCACATAGTGAAAAGTTAAAACTCAAACTATACAATGTTGAATTATGACTCATTTATATGATGGAATACTATGTCTTGACATTAAACAGCTGCTTATAAATAATGTTTAAAAGAAGGTAAAATAGCTATGAGGTAAATTATGTTTAAAAAGCAGGACATACAGTTGTATATATAGCATGATTTCAACTATGTAAAACTACAAATAAAAAGTAAAGAAGTATACCAAAGTGGAATGCTGATTATGTGAGTGAATCACTCTTTTCTTCTTCATACGTTACTATAATCTCTATAAGGTTTCTTTTAAACTTAGGGGAAAAAATAAAGATAATTGCTAAAAAATTAGTGACTTTTATTTTTTATTCTGGTGGTGTAACAGAGTACCTGAATGGCTGTGAGTAGGAAAAGTACCTTCATGCGTCTGTAACCGCTGAAGTGCCTTCCAGGTCTGTAAGGTGAAGACCCCAGGTCAGAGCAAATGAAGCACTGCTGGAGGAGGGCTTGCTGCTGCCCTGGGCCTTGATGAGGTGCTCACCACCATGCACTGCCCGACAGACCAATCCCAACAGAGGGGTCAGATTAAGCACTGATTCCCTACATTTCTCTGGAGTGATCCCATTATGCCCTAAGTTACCAGTTTGGTTGGTTTGCTTATTTCGTTGTACACTTCCGCCCACAGAAGAACTTCAAGCACACTTAGTTATCTGACATTATGCAAGTTCCTAACCCCGTGTAACCCTCTCCATGCAGTAAATGTATTCGAATTCTACCTGCCCTGCCCTCCATACCCTACCACTATGCCCTCTGGAATTCACCATCTGCCATGCCTCTACACCCTCAACTTCTTCTCTGAATAGCCCCATCACCTCTTCCTTTTACTGAAACCAGGCTGTCCCCAGAAGCTCCTTGTAGGTGGCAGCCGTTTTTTTCTCCACACCCCATATGCCACTGCCCTGAAGACAATATGCCATGGCTGGTTCCAGATTTTTTCCTCACTCAAACTTTCAGCCAATTTAAAGCATTAGCCTTAAATCATTTGTATTATTTTCCTATTCCTGTTGTAACAAATTACCACAAAATCAGTGGCTTAAAACAACACAAATTTATTATCTCACCGTTATGGATGTTGGAAGTTCAAAAAGGGTTTCAGTGGGCTAAGATCAGATTGTCGGCAGGGCTGCAGTCCATCTACTTCCTTGCCTTTCCAGCTCCTAGAGGCCTCCTGTGCTCCTGGCTGGGGGCCCCTTCCTTCATCTTCAAAGCCAGCAGCACAGCATCTTCAACCTCCCAGACTCTGCTCCCATCATCACATCTCCTTCTCTGACTTTACCTCCTGGCCACCCCTTCCTCTCAATGATGACAATGTTAGCACTGAGGCACTGTCTTTTTCATACTGTCACAGTTTCTGTCATCATTCAACGTGCACACAGATGATCCAGCCTTCACACTCATCTCTCATTTCTTTGCTGTCATCGTATCCGAAGAACTCTTCCTCCATCCCAACTTGATCGCCTCCTTCCACGATTATACTCTAGAGACCTTGACAAAATCTCAACCTCAAGTATCCTGCTATGTCCCAGGCTCACTTTCTCATTATCAGGGCCCCTGAGAGTTCTTTCTTGTAGTACGACTGGAGCTGTGCAATAAGGCAGTCCTGCTCATACACTGCCGAACGACTGACCTCCATCAAGACCTTCAAGCCACTGACCTCTACAACATCTTTACTGGTCATTCCTCTGTTCATGCCCTACCTCAGCCCTACACAGTTTAGATCCCACTGTCCGTCACTATAATCATGCCCTTATAAGCACCCCTAACTTCCCTGTCCTCTCGCCCTGTATCCCAGACAGCTGGAAACCCCCAATATCAATTAAACCAAGCACTCTACCCCCACCTCACCTGCACACAAACAGCTGAACATGGCTTGTGAAAAACACAAAACCAAGCTGGCTCAATCTCACTTTAAATGCCATCTTTGCAATGATAAATCCTAAAATTATTTCCAGCCATAATTTCTAGAAATCTAGATTCCTAAATGCAATGGAGTACACCAAGCGCTTAGGTTTTATTTTCTAAATTCCATCTTCCAATAAAAGAAAACCACGGCTCCTTGAAGGAATAGTTGATTCCAGCATAAACATCAGATGATCCTGGAAAATGTATCTGTGTCAGAAAGCAAGAAAGTACTCAGAATGATTGGGGCATGTCCAAAAGCTACAGGACCCAGCCTGAAGGGGCTCTCACTGTCCAAATCTTGGGCAATTTGAGCATCAAAATAAATAATGATGGTAATAGATACAAATAAACATATAAATAAATGGGAGAGAAGGAAAGTTCTTCCTTACAGCAGAATGCCTGTTAATAAATGAGGAAGGAATAATGAAGTAAAAAAAAAAAAAAAAAAAAATCACCATTTGGCAACCACTGTAGTGGTGATTGATTGAGGTGGGAGTCATCAATGGATGCTGACGTTGGTGGGGGAGGTTTGATGAGAAACAGAATATTGGAGTAGTCTTGGCTTATCTCCTGACAAAATAGTTAAATTACAAAGGGAAAACTGGTGACCAAGTGATCAAGGCAAACGTTGGCAGTGGTGGGATATGGTGACATCACATGCCTCCTGATAAGCAGTACTGAAAAGAGAATAGTATCAATTAGGTGATATTTCTGCCAAAATTCCAGCCCTGGACTGGATATGAGGAAACACCGGACAGACTCAGGTTGAGGGACATCCTGGAGAATAATAAACCTGAACTCTTTAGAAATGTCAACATTATGAAGACGGGAAAAGACTAAAAAACCAATAAAGACTAAAAGACAGGAGACATAGCAACTAAAGGTAACATGGATACTGGAGCAGGAAGGAGAAAGAGACGGTAGGATGGTTGGTCAAATGTGAATAGGTTCTGTGGACAGGACTGACAGTATTATATTAACACTGACTTCCTGATTCACATGGTTATATTGTGCTGATGTAGGTGAGTGTTCTTGTTTTCTGTTTCAGGTTTTTTTTGTTGTTGTTGTTTTTAACAAATGCAAGCTCACCACCCTTCCCTACAAAAAAATCCTCCATTACATAAGGAGGACAGAGCCTCCACTTAAAATCCAAACTCTCTACTTTGCCCCTTAAAGCCTCTGGATCACCCCTGCTGCCTCTCCAACCTCAGCTCCAACCGTTCACCCCAGCTACTACCATCCACTTCCCTAGGACACCCAAGCTGGTTCTGCTCAGGGCCTTCCCATGTGCTGCTCCCTTCTCTAAACTGCCCTCATTCCATCATATCTGTCAGAACTCGGCTTGAATGTCACCTTTCCCAAGAGGCCTTCCCTGACCACACCAAATGTCTTCAGCTCCACCCCTGCACCCTGCTCTGTTTTCTTTGAAGCACTTAACACTACCTGTTGCTCCATAAGGTTTGTATTTACTTGCTTATTGTCTGCCTCCTACGTGAGGGTGTAATTCTTACAAGGGCATCCTACGCATCATGGTATCCCCATTACTTACGTGCCTAACACGTGGTGGGCGTTTAATAAATATTTGCTAAACTGACACATTAACAGAAATGTACGTATAGCAAACTTTACGAAAGAGAAATACAATCATCTGAAGATGTGGATTCACTATAAATGGGAAAGTAACAGGGTTAGTGACACTACCCACTAGCAACATCAGGGACAGACCACCAAACCAGAGATGTGCCGTTCCTAACAGAATTTACGTACTTATAGAACCCTGAAACTGAAGATAGATTTATAGCAATTCAACTGACAACCTGCCATGTGAACACTAGAAAAGGTAAGTAGAGAGAGGCTCAAGGAAGAAGCCTTTCAGAGCTGCCCAAATGACAAATATCTTCATAATAATATAAAGTTAAATCTGGAAGACATATATAGGCTTCAAAACTGCATACTCCAGTGGTTTGTATATGCATCAAGAATGAAAATCAAGCAAATAAAGACCATCCATAGCTCTGCATGGCAGTGAAAAAAGGAAAAGAAACTGAACCGGTACACAAATGAGGCAGATTGATGGCATGAAGGAGAACTTGACGAAAATAAATGGGACTGCAGGAAACAATCATGATAGTGAAAAAGAGAAATGAAAGTAACCATTTCATCCAGCATTCTCAAGCAAAGTGATAGAGGAAAGTATAACAACTAAAAAGAAAAATTCAACCTAAAAACTATCTGCAGACAATGAAAAAAATTCCATATATATATACATATATATGGAATACATACACTCACATGACAACATATAAGGAAAATATATAATATAAAAGGTGGCTGAGAAATTTTAATCTAAAAACAATGATTATTAAATAGAAGTCATATCAAAGTCATAGGGGAAAACACTGACTTTAAAAATTTTCTCCAATGTATGAAAAATACTGCCAATTTCAGTGAAATAGGTACCATAATAAAAATCCATGGTAAATCCTACAATGGAAAATTGGATGGTAAAAATAACAAATCCTATAAAGGCCAAAATGTGAATTATTTGATAGCAGGGATATATTATCTCATTAATCTCTACCCCAACCCCATCTTAAGTCCTTGGTAAAATCTGAATTTTATTTAAGTGAACAAAATTACATACGACAAGTTATTACTTTAAATGTGATAGTTTTTTATTGGTCAGGGAATAGGGAGTTAGGGAATTTCAGGCAGAAGAAATCTACAAAGCAACTGAGACAGAAAATAACAGGGCATGTGGGGAAAGCCATTTGGAAGACCAACTGTAAATATGGCTTCCATGTTGATATCACCTGTCCACAAGCCATCCCTTCATCAGAAACGTTCCTCTAAGAGAAACAGAGGTGACAGGAATTACGCCTGACTCAATACAAGGATAGAGGCTTTTGCAATCAGAAGTATATTGTACACACAACAGCTACAAAAGCATTTTCCAGGTTGAGGTGCAGGGGACACTACTGAGTTGGTTCTGCTCTCTTACTAACCAGCCACACTCACAGTGAACGTACTGTGCCATCAACCTTCCAGAAGATAAGAAAAGGGAGACGTGGGGTCTAAACAAAATTAGGAGCAAAAAGGCATTTCCCCAAGTACAAGTGAACAAACTGCCTGATATAAACTCACTAGATAAGGAAAGGGCAGGAGGCAGAAAGTGCCCCGCTGTACCCAGAACCCCCTCCTCATGGCTTGACTCCATGGAGAGAGGCCCGCCATCGCTACAGAAGCAGCCCACTCTCCTGCATGTGTGAACTCCACGTCTACTCCCAGGCAACCGACTGTGTTTGGACACAGACACACAATCATATGGACTGGGCCCCCTTTAAACTCAAGATCGCAAGCCTCAAGCGGGGCCCTTCTTGCCGTCTGGCAGTCCCACTGTCTGCTCCGTTCCCTGTCCCAATCCCCTCCATGACAATTTCATACACCTTTCCCCAGACCTCCCACGTCACCTCCTTCTTCCTCATTTTCAGCTTGCTCCTGCTTCTCTAAGAACATATGTGATCAGAAGAGCTCTGCATAAACACCACCACCTCATCTACCCTCCCACCTGTCTCTGCACCTGTATAGTCTGCCCTGTCACCTATTACTATTGGCCATACTCCCATCTAAGACCAAACCTGCATTTGCACACTAGATCAAGGACCTCATTCCAGCAATCCTGCCCTGTCTCTCCCTGTCACTAACTTTTCCCTCCTCACTCTCCTCCTCTTTTCTCTCCTCTCCTTTACAACAAACTCCATCTTCACTTTCTCCAATTTCTTTTTTCCCAATGACTCTCTGGAGAGAGAGTTAGGTTTTCATCAATATCCAGTTAGGTTTTCATCAGTATCACTTCATCAAAACTGTTCTTCTAAGGTCTCCAATAACATCCCAGTGGCTGAACCCAGTGTTCAAGTGTCAGCGTCCTCTTGTTGGACTCAGCAGCAGCAGCTGGCACGGCTGACCTCCTTTCTTCCCTCAGCTTCCAGGACGCCATGGTCCCTGGTCTCCTCCTACTGCTCTGCTTGTTTCCTCTTTATTGCCTAGATCTCTAAATGTCGGAGAACCCAGTGTTCAGTTCAAACAACCTCTTCTCTTTTCTACTTACACTTTCTCCCTTAGTGATCTCATCCAATCCCGTGACTTTCAGGCCTTCAGTTACACTGATGATCCCCCATTTTTATTTCTAACCTGGACCTCTCCAGAGCACAATTCCGGCTTTGTACATCCAGCTGCCTATCCGACAACTCCACGTGGACATCTAATTGACGTCTCAAAGTGAACATGCCTGAAACTAAGCTCCTGAAATTCATCCTCCAACCTGCTGCCCTCAGTGACCCCATCTCAGTGGAGAGAAACATAATTTCTCAGGTCAAAGACTTTGAGGTCATCCTTGGCTCTGTTTTCTGTTTTTCCTTTCTTTTATGGGCACATATACGCATGCACGTGTGGGCGTAGACACACACACACACACACACACACACACTCACACACACTCTCCATATCCAATCTGTCAGCAAACCTTGCTGGCACAACCTTTAAAATATATACAAAAATCCTACACTCCCCACCGTCTCTCCTGCTACCACTTAGTCCAGTTATCTCATTACCTTTGTTTGATCATTTAAATCACCTCCCAATTGGTCCCCCTGCTGCCATTCTTGCCCCCTTCAACTGTTCTCAACACAGCAACCAGAGTAACTTCGTTAAAATGTAAGTAGAATCTTGTCATTTCTACCTTTACTCAAAGTTCTCCAATGGTTTGCCAACTCACTGCAAATAAAAGCCAAAGTCTTTAAAATACTCCAGAAAGCCCTGTAGGATCATGTACGATCCGGTGCCCCTGACCTCATCTCTCGTATCTCGTAGCAATTACTTTTGCTGTTCCTTCCTTCTGGAAAGCCTCTCCCTCACATATTCGGTTAGTTCACTCCCTTTCTTCCTGCAGGCCTTTGCTCAAATGTCATCTTCTCAGGCAATATTTACTGAATGAATGAATGAATGAATGCTGTTCACAAAGCTGATGTGCTGACTCAGGCCACGGACTACAGGATTCTAATCCCAGTGATGGACTCACAGGCCAGGGGTGAGAATCCAGACCCAAAGGAGACAGGTTTGTATAGACACCAAGTCGTTAGCCAACAGGGGGGTCTGGACCCACAATCACAGCAATATTTTGCCACTAAGGTAAGTAGAAAACCAAACACACAACCACAAGACTGCTTGGTGATGATAACATTACAACAAAGAGACTTAAATTATCTAGTAGAATACAGGCAAAATTAATCATCCAGTCACACTGTAGAATTGCTGCTCAAACGTGACCCAGCACTGCCGGTCTGCACACTGTCAGGACAGAAAGAGCAAGCGCTTCAACTTTGAGGCAACTTGACTTTGCTGTGATTTGTCGATGAATGTGATCAAGGTACACATCGTTTGGGTTCCATGTGGTGTGAGCGACATCCTACTCATGTGCAGAAAGGCCATTCATTAGTCTGCAATGGATTAGAACTTTTTAAAAAAGAAAACACTGCTCCTTCACCACAGATAGTTTGAGAAGCACCACTATAAGGAGGGCCTTTATAACACATGCCTGATTACCTACTGGATAATATTTCTTCCTTTAAATATATACAAAAATATTAATACTTGCATTCCATCTTTTTTTTTCCTTACGTCAAATTATTCAATTTTCTCCTGACAGCATATACCCATGACATATCGTGATTTGGAAATTTTAAGTTTTTCTTTTAACTGATATTGATAGGTTTACTACTTCCTGGTGACTACTTTCTAAAGATTTTTCTTAGAGATCAACAATCCTGTCTTTGGCATATAGATTCTACTAACCATTTTTCAGAGAGATTTCCGGTATCAAAGAGTTTCTATTATAACATTATAATCTCTTTTCCCAGACCCCTCAGTACTCCGTATGTCCCCTAAGACACTTCCCATCTCATTACACTATAATTACTGGTTTAATTATCTGTTTTCTCTATTGGACTGTAACATCTGTAAGGGCAGGCACTACGTCTGAATTCTAGAATAGCTTTATCCCCAGTACCTACAGTAGTTCCTGGCTCACAGTAGTTGTCCGATAAACATCTACTGAATAAATGAATGAATTCATTTTATATAGGTAAGTGAACTATAGGTGACAGAAAATCTGGAGGCCATCAACTGGAAAAAAGGAGAAAGAAGTACATGTTTCCTAAACAAGAGGACACAACACAATGGTATGACTCTGAGTGGTGCACGTAAATGAGCTTTGTTCCAGAAATTCACATGCCTACCATCAGACAAAGCTAGTGAAACGGAAGTAGACTTCTGCAACAGAATACAAAAAAGGAAATGAAAACTAAGAAGTCCAATCACTTATGATAAAAACAATAAGCACAATAAAAAGTTTCCTTCGAACGGGAATGCTTTCCCCCCACAATATTCCTCAACATTTACTGAGCACTTGCGAAAGCACAGCATGTGGCGGGGTGAGGGAGAAGGGTGGGGAGGCGGATGTGTTATCCCTGGAGCACAGCTGACTCCTGTGTGGGCTAAGGGATTCTAATTTTCGTTTGTTTTTTTCTAGCTTGATGGAAAGAAAAAGTTTTCACATTGCTGCAAATCAAAAGTCTGACTGGTTGTTAACAACTGTCACAGCTTATTTAATATTTGATGATTCTGATTTTCTGACAGTTACAAGTTTTCCTCCTGCTCTGGGAGACTGGGTCCCTCAGGGCTCCCCATGTTGCACTCATTCTGGTGGCTATACCTGTTGGGGTATCATAAATTCTGTGACAGAAGCACACACTGCATAAAGGTGGTAAAGGGTCAAAAAAGACCCTCTACAGGACACTTATGGGTCTTAGCTAAACTTCAAAAGCTTAGTAGCCATTCTCCAGGCAGACACGTTTAGAAGAAGGGTCACTTTCATTCACTAATCCAATACTTAGTGATACCCTACTATGTGCTGAGTACTTACTGCATGCTCACTCTGCACCCACAGTGAACCGCCTTGGAAACGTATGCCTGAGTCTGTGTCTCATTCCCCACCAGACTAGAAGCCCTGGGACAGCACAGGCTACATCTCTAGGACCCAGTGCCAAGCACAGTAGTAACCGTTTGTTAACAGAGAAGAAAATAAGCTGTTTCATTTATGATTTACAAATGCTTTTGCAACTTTTGGTGGCTCTTTAACAATTACAGCATTCAGGTCAATTGCATTTAGTGTTTTTCAGGAGATTTCACTCCAAGTTTTCTCAAAAATATACAAATATTATCATTTCTAATTCAAATGTGATACCTAAATTTTTCCCCTTTATTTAATCCTGACCTACATCACCTGTCTCATGATACAAATGTTAAAGGTATACCAATTTACCACTTTGTACTAAATTACAAATTTGCCTTGAAGAGGGTTTTTATAAAACTATTACCCAAGTCTTATACGGTATAATTAAATAAGTCAAACTAGCCCTTAGGGACCTCTTACTTTGAAATGAAATTTTAGAGCCAAAGAGTGCCTGTAACCTTTACTGAAGTCATGTCGAAAATGCTAGTTTGAATTTAACAAACTAATGAGATCTCCTTAGAAAAGGCTAGTCATACTCTCTGATGTGAATACTCGTGAATTCCCTTCCCATCAAAAGGATCAACATGGAAATTATTTTAAAACAAGATTGTGTTTTTCAAAGGGTGCTGTGAGCCTCAAAGCTGGAGCCCATGCATCGAGCACTCAGGGTTTGATCTGGCCAGGGTGTCAACTGGCCTTCAGGCCTCTGGAAATGTGGAAGAAAAGAAATAAGAAGCTTTTCAAAGGTGAGCCGAGGTGATCCCAATTATCAATCATTAATTTAATAAGCATCTCAGGGCTCCTTCTATGAGCCAGGCCCCATAATAAGCCCTGAAGCAACAAAATGATCAAGTCTCTGCATCCAACCAGCTCCTAAGTATTTATCATATGCCTCATCTAAGATATCTGCTTAAAAACCAGTAACTAAATACATATATTTATTTAGCAGGAAAATTATTCAGTTTAGTTCAAACTGCGTATCTGAAGATTCTCTCAACTTATCTCCAAGAACAGCTGCCAGGATAGGGCACTGGATCAGAATTAAAGCCCAGAATTTTACTTCTACTTATGACACTGACATGCTGAATGATCTTGATAAAGTAACCTCAGATTTCTGAATTTCACCTCTTCATATTCAAATAGAAAAAGCAATTCTTCCTATCCCAAATGCGTTCTGAAGACTATTATCAGAAAAGTATGTGAAGCACTAAAGGTCTGACACAGGAGAAAAGTTTATCACTCTTACTGACAGCAAAGCTGCCAAAGAGATAGGGAGATTTACTGTATACAGTAAAACCAAAAGATAGCATCATTAGTGAAGGAGTTAATGAAGTTGCCTCTTAAAGCTTTAAAATCATAACAAGTCCTACGATGTCAGTATTCAAGACTGTGCTCAGTAAGCAAGGTGCTTGATGACGATGGTCCGGATCCCGTGCCCCACTTGTCCGAACTCTACCTCCTCCACCGTCAAGTCCATCCTGCATATTGCTGCCAGAATAATCTTTCGGAAACTCATTTCCTTATACTACTCTCTCACTCAAAACAAAGTGGCTTCCCATTTTAAGAAATCATACCTAAATTCCATTGCATGACTCTCCAAACTTTATACAATTTGTACATATTATTTACTACTATTTCTAACATAGTCAATGGAGCCTCTTTGCTGTCACATAAATATACCATGTCCAATCCGACATCACATTTGTTCAAGTTGATAAAGTTCTTCCCGTCTTCTACAACTCCACAATCCTTAGAGTGTGAACATTCAAACAGTCTTAAAGGCTCACTCAGCGGCTTCCTCCTCTATAAAGCCTTCCTTATTTCCATCTTCACTGAATTTACTTCCCTTTAAAATTCTAAAATACCAGTATAAGTGTTTATCACAAACCCTCAACTAGTTTTTACCAACTCATGTGTTAGGACTCTACCTCTTATTTTCTGGGTGCTCACTACTCTGGATAACAATGGTTAACACATAGAAGGAATGTGTTTACAGCCATGAAAACAAACAGGCTCACTGTGGAAAACAGATCAGCCCGAAAAACACGTTCACACCCTAAATCCCTAGAACCTTTATGTTACTATACAAGGCAAAAGGGACTCTGCAGATCTAATGGGAAGATTATCCTGGATTATAATCTGGATGGGCCCAATCTAATCACATGAGCTCCTAAAGCAGAGAGGTGTAGCAGAAGGGAAGTAGAACATTCCCTGGAAGGAGATTCAAGCTGCTGTCCCTGGAGAGAGGCACATGGAAAACAAGAGAAGGAATGTGGGTGGCCTCTCTCGGAGCAGAGATCAGCCCCTGGCTGAGAGGCAGCAAGGAAACGGGGTCTTCGGTCCCACAACCGCAAGGAATTGATTTCAGGGAACACCTGAATGAGCTTGGAAGCAGATTCATCCTCAGACCATGCAGAAAGAAACATAGCTCTGCTGACACCTTGATTTTGACCTTGTGAGACTCTAAGCAGAAGAGTAAGTCGAACCACGATGTACTCAGACTTCTGATCTACACAACTGTGAAATAATAAATGAGCATTGTTTCAAGTTGTTAAATGTGTGGTAATTTATTATGGCAGCAATAAGAAACTAATCAGCTCACAAATATGGCAGCGCAAGGTCAAACAAATATGGCAGCGCAAGGTCAAACACAGGCCAAAATGCAAATTCAGACAAGCTATCCAAACAGAAGCTAAATGCTGGTAAGTTGATTAAAGATAAACATGCCCACTTGAACAGAGCTAAAAGTAAAGAGCAGACAGTATTTCAGTTTTTATTAAGGAAAACTTGGAGAGATCCCCATAGTCAAACTGGGTTTTAAAATAACTGGGTCAAATATATTAGAACTATAGTATATGATAAGGCTATCTGCTCCAATTGCTTTTGAAATAAAGTGAGAAGTTTATACAAAATTTCTAAACATTCAGGCAAAATGTTTCAAAGAAAAGGCAAAACCCTTTTCTCTGACAGGATTAGGAGTACAGTCTGTAACACAAAACACAGCAAAGTTAAATAGCCTGCAGAGAGATTGTTCACACAGCTTTGTTATTATAAATCCTATACTAAGGAGATAACCATCCAAAGGCTCAATGGAGCAAACAGATAACTGCACCTGATGTTCTTAACACACAAACTGGATATAGATATAGATAAATCAATGGAACCACAAAGCATTTATCTAGAAGCCCTAGAGGAACAGACAGTGAAACTATGAACCTGGTGGTCAAATCCTGACAGCGTGTAACTTACAAGGTCACTGTGTCAAATGCAGGTACGTGTGAACGTAACCCCCACAGGCGGGCTCTAGAGAAGAGTCTGATAACTAAATAAAAATGCTAAGTATCAAGTTAACTGGCACAATGGCAAAAATATAATCAAAGGTAGTAACTTTTAATCTAATAAAAACCTTTTTAATTTTAAGTAACCTTTTTTTTCTCCAAATGCAGAATAACATGCTCAATGGAAAAAACTTGGGAAACAGAAAAACTACATGCACAAATAAAATCATCAATAATCCCAATATCTAGAGGTAGTCAATATTATTAATATTGTTAGATGATTTCCCAGTTTATTTATACAATATCTTTATTCAA
The DNA here is from genome assembly GCF_028021215.1 of Eschrichtius robustus. Classification (NCBI taxonomy): domain Eukaryota; kingdom Metazoa; phylum Chordata; class Mammalia; order Artiodactyla; family Eschrichtiidae; genus Eschrichtius; species Eschrichtius robustus. The sequence goes on from NC_090839.1 coordinate 90,641,458, forward strand.
ATTTATGTGTATTAATACCCTTTTTATAAAAATAGTATCATACTTTAAGGTTTAGCATTATGGAAGGCATTTTCCACAAACTGAATTTTTAATCTCCTCATAGAATTCTACTGTATGATTCTTTTATTCAATAATAACCTCTATTTGTGGAAATACAAGTGGATTCAAAATTTTTCATCTTCTACACATACTTTAATGCACACCTCTGAGAGTAATAGAGGCAAAAAAAAACCATTCACTATCTAAGTGATACTGGACAAGTTACTTAACTTTCTGTACCTCAATTTTTTAATCTAAAAAATGGATATGACAACAGTTCCTACCTCCTAGGGTTATGGTGAGTTAGATAAGTTAATGTATGTAAAATGCTTTAAAACAGCATCTAAAACACAGCAAGTGGTAGAGAGATGTTAGCTCTTATTGTTATTTCCTACAATAAATTCCAAGAAGTATAATTATTGGGTAGACAGGCTCACACTTTAAGAATTCTTAATATGTATTACTAATTTTTTCACAGAAAGGATAGTATGAAATAAATTATTCACCTAAAGAAATATATTCTCTTGCCTCATATCAACACTGGGTAAACTATATAAACTCAGCCCATCTTCTAGGCAAAAACAATACTCTAAGTATAAGCATAAATACCTCACCAAAACACTTTGAAATATTAATTATGCTTTGACAAAGCAAAGGCCTAAAACTATAACTTTAATTTGGCTCTTTAAATACCCTGGTAGACACTGTCCTCAATGGTGAAAAACTGAAACCATTTCCACTAAGATCAGGAACAAGACAAGGTTGCCCACTCTCACCACCATTATTCAACATAGTTTTGGAAGTGTTAGCCACAGCAATCAGAGAAGACAAAGAAATAAAAGGAATCCAAATCGGAAAAGAAGAAGTAAAGCTGTCACTGTTTGCAGATGACATGATACTATACATAGAGAATCCTAAAGATGCTACCAGAAAACTCCTAGAGCTAATCAATGAATTTGGTAAAGTAGCAGGATACAAAATTAATGCACAGAAATCTCTTGCATTTCTATACACTAATGACGAAAAATCTGAAAGTGAAATTAAGAAAACACTCCCATTTACCACTGCAACAAAAGGAATAAAATATCTAGGAATAAACCTACCTAAGGAGACAAAAGACCTGTATGCAGAAAATTATAAGACACTGATGAAAGAAATTAAAGATGATACAAATAGATGGAGAGATATACCATGTTCTTGGATTGGAAGAATCAACATTGTGAAAATGACTCTACTACCCAAAGCAATCTACAGATTCAATGCAATCCCTATCAAACTACCACTGGCATTTTTCACAGAACTAGAACAAAAAATTTCACAATTTGTATGGAAACACAAAAGACCCCGAATAGCCAAAGCCATCTTGAGAACGAAAAATGGAGCTGGGGGAATCAGGCTCCCTGACTTCAGACTATATTACAAAGCTTCAGTAATCAAGACAGTTTGGTACTGGCACAAAAACAGAAATATAGATCAATGGAACAGGATAGAAAGCCCAGAGATAAACCCACACACATATGGTCACCTTATCTTTGATAAAGGAGGCAAGCATATACAGTGGAGAAAAGACAGCCTCTTCAATAAGTGGTGCTGGGAAAATTGGACAGGTACATGTAAAAGTATGAAATTAGAACACTCCCTGACACCATGCACAAAAATAAACTCAAAATGGATTAGAGACCTAAATGTAAGGGCAGACACTATCAAACTCTTAGAGGAAAACATAGGCAGAACACTCTATGACATACATCACAGCAAGATTCTTTTTGACCCAGCTCCCAGAGAAATGGAAATAAGAACACAAACAAATGGGATCTAACGAAACTTAAAAGCTTTTGCACAGCAAAGGAAACCATAAACAAGACGAAAAGACAACCCTCAGAATGGGAGAAAATAGTTGCAAATGAAGCAACTGACAAAGGATTAATCTCCAAGATTTACAAGCAGCTCATGCAGCTCAATAACAAAAAAACCAACAACCCAATCCAAAAATGGGCAGAAGACCTAAATAGACATTTCTCCAAAGAAGATATACAGATGGCCTACAGACACATGAAAGAATGCTCAACATCATTAATCATTAGAGAAATGCAAATCAAAACTACAATGAGATATCATCTCACACCGGTCAGAATGGCCATCATCAAAAAATCTAGAAACAATAAATGCTGGAGAGGGTGTGGAGGAAAGGGAACACTCTTGCACTGTTGGTGGGAATGTAAATTGATACAGCCACTATGGAGAACAGTATGGAGGTTCCTGAAAAAACTACAGATAGAACTACCGTACGACCCAGCAATCCCACTACTGGGCATATACCCTGAGAAAACCATAGGTCAAAAAGAGTCATGTACCAAAATGTTCATTGCAGCTCTATTTACAATAGCCAGGACATGGAAGCAACCTAAATGTCCATCGACAGATGAATGGATAAAGAAGATGTGGCACATATATACAATGGAATATTACTCAGCCATAAAAAGAAATGAAATGGAGGTATTTGTAATGAGGTGGATGGAGTTAGAGTCTGTCATACAGAGTGAAGTAAGTCAGAAAGAGAAAAACAAATACAGTATGCTAACACATATATACGGAATCTAAGGGGGAAAAAAAAGGCCATGAAGAACCTAGTGGCAAGACGGGAATAAAGACACAGACCTACTAGAGAATGGACATGAGGGTATGGGGAGGGGGTGGGGTGAGATGTGACAGGGTAAGAGAGTGTCATGGACATATATACACTACCAAATTTAAAATAGATAACTAGTGGGAAGCAGCCGCATAGCACAGGGAGATCAGCTCGGTGCTTTGTGACCACCTAGAGGGGTGGGATGGGGAGGGTGGGAGGGAGGGAGATGCAAGAGGGAAGAGAAATGGGAACATATTGTATATGTATAACTGATTCACTTTGTTATAAAGCAGAAGCTAACACACCATTGTAAGGCAATTATACTTCAATAAAGATGTTTAAAAAAAAAAAAAAAAAAACCCTGGTAGGCTTCTGCACCAAAAAGAGCGAGGGCACTAAAACAGACTAACAAAAAACAAAATGAATTACCCATTAGATTAAGGAAAAATATTTAGTCACCGGGTAAAGGTAGCACAATAACAAGAAATTTGTTTTCTGGAAAGAGCAATCTCAACTGTAGTGTCAGGTGCTAGAAAAGTGGTCTTATTTAATGATGACCTAGGAGAAGAAATGCACAAGAAATTCTCTAGATGAGCTAGGAAGAGAAAGCACTGGGTGGTAGTAAAGTTCCAGGCTAATAGATCATGCAACACAAAAAAGCTGACAGCTTTGTCAGAAGAGTGGTGGGTATCAACATGGACAACTTGCAGGTAACACAGTCCAGATAATAACAACCTACTCCAGAGATGATAGGCTCTGAGCTAGGAATCATGGAGGGTGACATATTCGTGGCTCCCTAAGTTGTCCTGGGCATTTCCTATAATGAAAAGGGCTCAGTAAGTTCCTGCAGAAAGCATGTACAAGTGACAAGTATCATCAGGAAGAGTATCTGAGACACAGAACATCACTTGACTTCCTCTTCTGTGGAACCATGATGCATTTCTGCCTCTGACACTGTACTGAATTTGCATGGGTACAATTCAAGAGGAGACGTAGGAAATAAAACAAAAGTAAGCTAAAATAATAAAGAGGGCAAAAGAGACCCACATAAAGATAGACTAAACACGTTAGTGCTCTACAAAATGGAAGAGTAAATTGTGCATAATGGAAGTTTTTATGTAAAGATGCTTGAATTACGGGGCACTCTCATAAACCTAAAAGTTGTAATTTCCTGATCACCAGAGCAACTGCTGATATTCTTTCAGAAGCAATTGCTTAGGAATAAGTTTCTTCCAGAAATGGTTCAGACTAAAAATGTAAGTAGGCTCAATAAGAGTTTTCATACATTTATGAATGATGTATACAATACAGGTCACAGAGAAATATCAGGGCTGTTTGCTTATAACCCTAATCTTCTGAGATGACATAATCCATATGTTTGTTTTTGGCAAACATACCAAAAAACAGTGTCTGGTTCTCACCATCGGAGAGCTACTAGCAGGCTGATCTGACCCAACACAGCATTTCACAGCTCTTTAAGTGAGTACTTCTTCATGTCCCCAAATTATGGGTAATGAAGTCTGTTAAAATTAATGAATTCTTAAGAAAGTAAGCACTTTTCTTTGAATGATTTTTGTATCCATTTCTTTTAAAGTAAAAATATATAATACTGTATATATTTCAAATTGTTAACTGTCAGAAGATAACCAGAGTTTTTCACAAAAGTCTTCCATGGACTTTCCCAAATTATCGTTTATACAAACCCACAATAATTCACTTGAAAGGCCATTACACCCTAATTAATATATTTTTAGAACACTTTGCAAAAGTATTGTTACTGGTACACTAAAAAATGAATTCCTTAAGAGGTCAGGGAAGCTCTAAAAATACTTCATTCAGAAATCAGGAGAATGTTTTCATTAAAGGTTTGACAAATATGTTTGTCAAATTATTTCTTAAAATATAAAATAGCTTTTTTAAGTAAAATACTTTAAAATTTCTTATTGTACTTTCAATTATTAGCCTGTGGCAAATAATTCCAACATATAAAAGTCAGTTTTTAGTTAAAAGAATATAGAATCATCCAGTAGGATGGTTTGACATAGATATTGTGTGTGTTTGTGTGTGTGTGTGAGAGAGAGAGATTATTTATAGGTTCATGTATGTATAAACATTATATATATAAATAATTTACAGTATACATAATATGTACATATATAATATGTATAAGCTATATAACTTTAGTATATAGGTACATAAATATATCATATAGGTGTATATGTACATAGAGAGAGAGTTTGTATATATATATATCTTAAGCATTATACACACACATACCTATTTTGAAAGTGGACCAAAAAACAAGAATATATCTTTTGAGTTAAAGGGTAAGAACAGGGACTTCCCTGGTGGTCCAGTGGTTGGGAATCCATCTTCCAGGGCAGAGGACACGGGTTCGATCCCTGGTCAGGGAACTAAGATCCCACATGACGCAGGGCAACTAGGCCCTCGCGCCACAACTACTGAGCCTGCACGCTCTGGGGCCCACACACCACAACTAGAGAGAAGCCTGTGTGCTGCAACGAAAGATCCTGTGTGCCGCAACTAAGACCTGACGCAGCCAAAAATAAATAATAAATAAATAAATATTTTTTTAAGGAAAGGGTAAGAACAAAGGAGAGTTCTAAAATTTTCTTACATTTTTCCAACTTTTATCACTGAAGACTTAATACTTTAGTTCTCATCTAATGAATTACAGGTATAAAATAACAATGAGTAATGAAATAATTACATGTGCAGAAAGCCCTTCTAATTACACTACATGAATATTTCCAAAGGTCAAAAATGAAAAATTTCAGCTAAGTTTCTTATACTTAGTGAAGACTATTTTTCATTAGTTTTGTTTCAATCTTTAAAAATTGATCAAAATACTGTGATTTATAGCTTTGAGACTATACTATTGGGATTTCTTAATAATGCATTTGTAATTTAAAGTAATTGGTAATTTGGGCCTTATGCACATGGATCTGTGCTAAGCAATTCATAAGGATGCAATTTTTGCCTTCCAGAATTTTGCTGATTAGGGGTACCTCTCCTTCTGAATTAAATTTAGACACAACAAAAAAATAGTAAATTTTCTTCTTTTCCTAAAATACAGAAGTCTTTCCTCCTATGGGACTATTTCTCAGGATGGTCCCAAGAGTTAAGAGTCAGCTCTCAGTCCAAGATGTGCTCAACTTCCCAAGATCATTCAATAACACAGCAGAACGAGAAGTTGCTACACCTCTAGTTCCAGTCTCCTCCTGGCCAGTCCAGTGTGCCCCTTTCTCTCACCTGCCCCGTGAACCCCCAGATATACACAGAGGTCAAGGGAACAACAGTGTTAAAGGTACCTTCCAAGCCTGATAATGTCTCATCCTGAATCTTTACATTCACTGGTGAAAATGGCCTAAGGGATTATTTTTCTTATTAGGATTAGAAATGTTTCCTTTGCTCTTATTACACATGAAATAAATGCTTCTTTGTATGTATGTAAGAAAAGAAATGTAAATAAGGTGGAACAGAGATGGCTACTTATCTAGCCCAATATCCATTCTTCCATTCCTCTTTAGTAATAACAGGCTCCTGATTTTCAGCTGGGCACAAAACACTGTATCTTGTTCCACAGGCCTAACATTTAGCCAGTGAGAAAGAGTGCAAGTACTGTACAGCAACTTCCAGACACCTCCTTAACAGAAAGCTAAGCCTATACCATTTGCTCTGTTTTCCTTGGCTCTCTTCCTTCCTGCAAGCAGAAATGCATGAGAGCTGGATGAGAGCATCCATCTATGACAACGATATGCTATTCGTGGCAGAGTCGTGAGTCACATGGAGCCTGAGTCCTAATGACTGTGGACCCACCACACCAGCCCTAGACTACCTACCTCTCACAGTGTAAGAGAAAATTAACCTCTCTCTTGTTTAAGCCACATGGATTGTCTATTGAAAGCAACCAAAGGTAATCTACCTGATATGTAAATTTTCTACAAATATATTTGTGAGTTTCAACCATGTATTTGTTTCCTTGTTGCATTAGCAGAAAATACACATTAACACGTAAAAACATGACCAAGAAACAACAGAAGATTATACAACATATTCAACTTATAAAATGCAGAAATGTCAATTGTAAATCTCGTGCAGAAAAAAAGTCACACTTGGTAAAAAAAACTCCAGACAGTAAGTCTGTAAACATTTGCTCTGAAACCTATCTTGTCCTTCTTCTTTTTCCTTATTTCTAAAATACTGTTTTCTTTATATTGTACACCATAATTTCATGTTTCAGTCACATGAGTCTTAAGTCTTCAATAAGAGACATTAAACATGACAAAGATTTAAATAAAGAGATTTGCTATGTATAGGAAGACTATTTTTTAAATGTCAGTCCCAAATTGATTTATAAGATTAGCACAATTCCAAACAAAATCCCAGAATTAAGGGAAAATGTAGATGTAAATATTTATCAGCTTTCTGGATGATGTTTCTACGTTTCAAAGAAATAGAAGAAACCATAAAAGAAACAAGTTTATCTACTCAGACCATATTTTTTAAAACTGAAAATTTGCAAAGTCAACTTAAAATCCAAAAGCAAATCACAAACCTAGACAAAATATCTGTAACAAATATGACACAATATAGATAGGTTAATTTCATAGCAAGTTAATAACAATTTAAGGACATGAAAAGACAAGGAAGAAAACAAGAAATACAAATGGATAATACATATTTGAATAATTTTCCATTAATTTTTCAAAGTACACCAAAACAAGAAGCCATGTCTCAGCTATAAAATTAGTGCGATTTCAAAAACAGAAACTTTATAGTATTAGCAATCTAGGGTTGAAAACCAGCGCAGTGTTTTCTTGCCGTGCAAAGCAGTACAGCTAAGAGGATGCAAAAGCAAGGGCTCTGGAGGAGAAAGGCCACCTGGGCGTGAATCCTGGCTCTGCTTCTGCCATCTTTCTGGGCTCCAGTTTCCCCAGGGATAGAACAGGGTTATCACAGGTACCCCCCCCCCACAGGGTGTTTAAGAGGATTTAATGAGATAAAACATCAGAAAAACTAGGAATAAAAGGGCTCAATGTTAACTGCTATCATTTTTATTAGTATAACTATTGAAAAGCAACATCATAATGTGTATGTAGACCCTCAAAAATGTTTCTATTCTCCAAACCAGTTACTTAATTTCTGGGAATGTACTCTAAGAAAATAATCCAAAATACAGGAAAGGTTTTTATGCACAATTATTTTAATGGCAATGCTATTTATAATTTTTAAAAGGTGAAGATAACCAAGATTTCTAAGAAGAGGTGAATATTAAATCTCATTACAATCACACAGCTCTTACAATGACATGATGCATTTTCAACAACACAGGAAAAGAAGCTTTTATTGTGATGCTAAGTGGGGAAAAAAATAGTCACAAAATTATATTTAGCCCAAATCTCAACTACTCATACAAATAAGCATGGAAATCATTCAGTTTTTCACTTAATCCTCCATCTACCATGTTAATTCTTTTTTTTTAAGCAAAACATCAGAATATCAGTGCCCAGTTTCAATACTGTCACAGGACATAAAAAACCAAGCACTGCATGGTCAGCAAACACAGGTGAAGTGAAAACTTCAAGCAGCCAAGACATGACCAGTGACACCTATGGTGCAACAGTCTTCTGTGCAAATCGATTACACTTTGAGCATTCAGGCCCTGCTTCCTTGTGAAATTTTACACTCCTTGATACACTGGCTTCCTCTCTACCTCACACACTGCTCTTCTCTCACCTCGTGACTAGCAACACATAGTGGTCTGCAAAGTTGAATTCAAGCTGCAGTTAAAAAAAAAAAAAAAAAATCCCCAGGTCCAAACACTGCAAAAACACTGTGAGATCTACTTCTGATAAGGCTGTCTCCTGAAAACCCTGGAGGCACAAGCTGTAACTGAGCCCCCACCCCCACCCCCAGCCTACATCAGTGGCTCTTCTCAACCATGCCTGCACCGCGGGGCCACCTGGGGAGCTGTGACAAGTGCTGGAGGTCCTGATCCTCATGTGCAGCCTGCGTTGATCTAACTCATTCTACTCTCTAAGATTTAGACTCTACATGCTCACTCCCCAGTTGTACTGGGGGCGCTCTCTACCCGTCCTGTTCCTTTTCTTACAGAAATCCTACCCAGGGCCAACGGCAGAGGACACATGCCCTGTGTGACGGTTGCTGTGGGAGCCTGCCCGCACTGTTAAATGGAGGGTCACGTGGTGAGTGAAGAAGCAGGCATGATGTGGGGAAAAGAACTTGGACACAGATCAGCTCTGCTCCTTGAGGAACCCTTGGAACACTCGGCTGACTGGCCCATAGTTTTGGATCTGTAAAACAGAGATGACAGAATAACCCCTAATATTGTGGGCTTAAGCATTTATTTAATAAACCCTTAAACAGCAATGATTATGTGCCAGGCACCCTTAAGTGCTTTACAAATCATCATTCCCATTTTTACATGTGAGGAAACTGAACACGAAAAGGTGAAGAAATGCCTTAGGTCACATCTTGGCAGAGCTGGGATTCAAACCCAAGTAGCTCTGGCTCCAGGGTCAGCCTGAGAAGCTCCCATCACTAATATTAGAAATATAGCACAATTAGGAAAGCCTGAGAATCTATCCCCAAGCATATGTGCCAGTGCTGATACCTGGGGGTCAAGTCATTGGGCACAATTCCATTACTTAATACGACTTAATCTTACTTAATATACTGACTGCTCCTTTAGGATGGACTGTGTATGTATGTGTGCACATTATCTCACAAGCATGCACACAAACACAATGTACACACATGCAGACAGACCTCATTCCTTAGGCTACCATAAAATTTTGAGTTCATCACTGCTCCTGGCCTGCTATGACTGCCATCACTGCTACAGCTATTACTAGAATATTCGATTTACTAAAACATTTTAGATGTGTTTACTCTTTAAGAGCAAAAGAATAAACTACATGCCACATTCAATAAAAGAAATAATCACTTCCTATAAATCTTATTTCTTCCTTTGTTCACCGAATATATACTCACTAAGTACCTACTTATAGAATCAGTTCTTACTTACAACATAATTTGGGAAACAAACTAGTTTGGGGAAAGGCCAATGCAATACAAGGCAATTCCCATACAAAAGCTCTATGTGTTAAGATAGAAAAAATACAGAATGCTTCGGAGAATTAAGAAAGGATTCTTGGAATTAGATATCTAAGTTGCAATCTCAAGAATGATAATGTCAGAGGGGCAAGAGCAATGATTAGTGCAATTTGGGGTACACTAAGTTTGAAAGTCTGATGGACAGGGAAGGCAACAGCCAGTTAAGCTCAGAAAAAAGTATGGCCAGAAAAAAAATATTTGGAGAACACCAGCTTATGGATGATAATTCAAGTTACAGAACTATGTGACATTGCTAAGGAGGAATGTGCAGAATTAGAAAAGACAAAGACCATGGACAATACTCCAATAATCACCAGCCTTTTATGCCTGATAAAAGTAAATCAGACAAGATAGGGATAGCCTTAAAGGGAAGAAGAAAAGTAGGAACTTATGATATCAAAAAAAGGGAAGAAAGAATTTCAAGGAGTGTCAAATGCCACCAGAAATTAAGTGAGATTAGTATTGAGACAGTCTGCTCGTTTAAGCAATAGGGGAGCCATGAGTAACCCTGCGAAATGCTACTGCAGGAGAACTACTAGGTGAATGCAAGAATGAAATAGGTTGAGAATTAAGTGACAGCAGGTCCAGATATGGCTGTTTAAGACAAGGGGAGATTAAAGCATATCTAAATGCTAATTGGAGGACATCAGCCCTGTAGGAGAAATAGAACATACGGGAGAAAGGGAGAGATCATCTATTCAATAAAACATTCAGCAAATATTTATTAAGCACTTACTGTGTATTAGGCTTTGTTCCAGACTCAATGATACAAGAAAGACAGGAGAAAGTCTCTGCATTAATCAAGGTGACAAGATATTAGCAAGTTAAATAGTAATAATAAAGGGACTGCTAAACATTTCAAAATAACTAGCATTGGACCAGTCTTCCTGGAGTAAAAAAAACTAGAAAACAAAACAAAATACGAGAAATGACTGTTTTCTGTCGCAGACTGTGATGCCCCAGAAAAAGGAAACAAACGAAGTGAGCCCTATAGTCACCTTAGGTTTCTGCCTGGAGACATTTATTGGACTACGTTATGGCGGATGGGAGCCCAAGAAGCTGGTCTTGTCAGCTGAGGAGACAGAGGTGAGAGGAGTCTGTGGAGCAGAACACTAAGAAGGAGGAGATTTACAGAGAAAGAAGTCCAGAAATCTGCCTACGATCCCCCTGACTCTGTGTCTGAATACTAAACTATGCATGTGTAGGGAGAGGTTAGAAGAGATAAGGCAAAAAACAAAAACTGGGGAGCAGTAAGCTGGACACCAATGGAGTGCACACAGGGTCGGACGACATCGGAGTCTCACTGGAACCTCCTTAAACACCAGAGGCATTAAGTAGAGACCTCTGAAGACCATGAATTAGAATTAGGGCTAAAACACTGCTATAGTACAGACCACTGTTCACCCACCAATCAAAACTCAAAAGCCAGACTTGAAGAGGTCAAGTTGACACACGTGTAATTTAGCTTGCCACCAGAAATAAATAAATGCTTTTAAAGGAAAATGTAATTAACCAGAAGAAAAATCAAACAGTATAAACAGATGCAGCAATGACAGAGAGGATGAAATTAATAGACAAGGACTTCAAATGAGGATTTAAAGGAAAACAAACATAATTAATTTATATGAAAATATAGGGAAAAAGAGTTGAAAAATACACCTGAAATGAAAAAGTGACTGAATGTGCTTAAAAGCACATAAACCTAGGAGAAGAAAAGAACAGTAGATTTGAAGACAGGGCATTAAAAACTACAGACTGAAGCACGGGGAGAAAAAGAGCCTGAATGAAAGACATAGTCACAGTAATCAAGCAATATGCTCTACCTGTCATTGGAGTCCTGGAAGAAGGTGAAGTATTTAAATTTGGGAAATTAAAAACATAAATCCACATATCCAAAATGCCTATAAACCCCAAACAGAATAAAAACCAAGAAAACACACCAAGGCATTAATAATTATATTTCTGAAAACTAGTGACAGATAAACTCTTGCAAAGCAGCCAGAAGAAAAAAAGAGAAAATAGATAAGAGATATTACTGACTTTTCATAAGAGACAACACAAGTCAGAGACAATGGAAGAAAATCCTTCTCTTTCAGAAAAATAAATAAATAAAGAAAACCATGACCTTGGGATTCTAAATCCAATGAAAATGTCATTCAAAAATAGAACCAAAAAAATGTTGAGATAATTTGATTTCAAAAGACCTGAACTGCAAGAAAAGCTAAAAGAAGTTCTTCAGGTAAAAGAAAAATGTTATAAAATAAAAGCTTGGAACTACAAAAAGGAATAAAAAGCACTGTAAATGGTAAATATGGATAAATTTAAATTGAATTTTTCTTATTCTTTCAATTTCTTTAAACAGACAGAGTTAAAAGCGAAAATAAAAAATAATTGCAGAGCTTATACATATGTAAAAAATACATGATGGTAATAGCATAAAGGGCAGGAAGGGGGAAATACAAGTATACTGCTTTGGTTTATTATCTTTTACATGAAGGGATATAATATTTAAAGATAGACAATAAATTAAATATGTGTACTGTAAACCCTAGATTAACCAGTAAAAATTAAAGAGCATTAGTTAATAAGGCAAAAGAGAACAGGTAATACTTTAAAATTCTGAAACCAAAGGAAGGTGAGCAAAAAGGAAAATTTCTACTTTATTTTTTTCAACTACGTATAACCTGTGCTTTTTAAAGAAAATTATTCTAAAATTATTCTAATGGTCAAAGGTCTTACCATATAGAAAAAGAGCCAAATTAAACAACTAGAGGTGTATCACCCCTTGAAATGTTATATATTTTACTTGTTTATTTATTTACTTATACTATTATGTGAGGCATATAAGAGGTGCTCAATTAATACTAGTTGAACAAATAAATCAAATTCTTATAAATGGTGGTTCATGCCCTAAATATCTACTCCCCATTAATTTATTTTTTAAAGCAGTACAATACATTTTCCAAACAAAATCATATGTGGAACTACAACCTATATAATGAATAAAAGAAGAGGGACTTCGTTAGAAGTTGGAAGAAGGCCTGGGGGCACCTGAGGTCCCTGTCACTTATCTTCCCTATCACCCATGGCAACCCCAAATACATCTCTGTGAAACAGAACTGGCCCATGAAGCACAGTCCAAAAACTTCTGTTTTACATCATTTTACTGACAACTACGAAATAGCCGGGTTTTAAGAAAGTACTATTGAGATATGTCATATACCATAAATTTTAGCTGTTTAAAGGGTACAATTTAATGGATTTTAGTAAATTCTCTGAGTTGTATCACTATCACAATGCAATTTTAGGATATTTCATCACCTCAAAAGAAACTTCAATTCTATTAACAATTAATTCCCATTCCCCACCTCACTCCCAACCCCTAGGCAACTAGCATCTTTCTCTCTATATAGATTTGCCTGTTCTGGACCTTTTATATAGATGGAATCAAACAATATGTGGTCTTTGTGTCTATTTTCTACACTTAGTATAAAGTTTTCAAGGTTCTTCCATGTTATAGAAGGTACCAGTATTTCATTCCTTTTTATTGCTGAGTAATATTCAACGGTATGGATATACCAGATTTTATTTACCAATTCATCAGTGGATGGACATTAGGATTGATTCCACTTTCAAGCCATTATGAATAACGCTGCTAGGAACATCTGTGCACAGATTTTTGAATGGATGTATACTTTCATTTTTCTTGGGTACACATCTAGGAGTACAATTGCTGGGTTATACGCTAATTGTATCTTTGACATTTTGAAGAACTGTCAAACTGTTTTCCAAAGTGACATTCCCACAAGCAATGCATGAGAGATTGTTTTTCTTTTGTTTCCTGTGCTTTCAGAAACTACTGCCTAACCCAAGGTCTCAAGATTTACTCCTATGTTTTCTTCTAAGAGTTTTATAGCTATAAGAAAAATATTGAATTATTTTTTGTACAGGTGTGAGGTAGGGATCTGAACATTCTTTACACATGTGTATACAGCTGTCTCAGCACAATTTCCTGAAAAGACTATTTTTTCCTCCATTTAATTGTCTTAGAACTTTGGTTAAAAATCAATTGACTAGGGCTTCCCTGGTGGCGCAGTGGTTAAGAATCCATCTGCCAATGCAGGAGACACGGGTTCAAGCCCTGGTCCGGTAAGATCCCACATGCCGTGGAGCAACTAAGCCCGTGCGCCGCAACTACTGAGTCTGTGCTCTAGAGCCTTTGAGCTACAGCTACTGAAGCCTGTGCACCTAGAGCCCCTGCTCTGCAACAAGAGACACCACCGCAATGAGAAGCCTGCACACCGCAATGAAGAGTAGCCCCTGCTCGCCGCAACTAGAGAAAGCCCGCACACAGCAACGAAGACCCAACGCAGCCAAAAATAAATAAATAAACAAACAAACAAATAAATAAATTTATTTTTTAAAAAATAAATTGACTATAAATGTAAAGGTTTATTTCTGGACTTTCAACTCTATTCCATTGATCTACATGTCTTTCTTTTTTTTTTTTTTTTTTTTTTTTGTAAATTTTATTTTATTTGTATTTATTTTTGGCTGCATTGGGTCTCCATTGCTGTGCGTGGGCCCCCTCTAGCTGCGGCGAGCGGGGGCTACTCTTCATTGCGGTGTGTGGGCTTCTCATTGCGGTGGCCTCTCCTGTTGCGGAGCGCGGGCTCTAGGCACACAGGCTTCAGTAGTTGTGGCACATGGGCTCAGCAGTTGTGGCTCGCAGGCTCTAGAGCGCAGCCTCAGTAGTTTTGGCTCGCGGGCTCTAGAGCGCAGGCTCAGTAGTTGTGGCTCGTGGGCTCTAGAGCACAGGCTCAGTAGTTGTGGCGCACTGGCTTAGTTGCTCTGCGGCATGTGGGATCTTCCCGGACCAGGGCTCAAACCCATGCCCCCTGCATTGGCAGGCGGATTCTTAACCACTGCGCCACCAGGGAAGCCCCACCAGTCTTTTTTTTTTTTTTAATTTATTTATTTATTTATTTATTTTTGGCTGTGTTGGGTCTTCGTTTCTGTGCGAGGGCTTTCTCTAGTTGCGGCAAGCGGGGGCCACTCTTCATCGCGGTGCGCGGGCCTCTCACTATCGCGGCCTCTCTTGTTGCAGAGCACAGGCTCCAGACGTGCAGGCTCAGTAGTTGTGGTTCACGGGCCTAGTTGCTCCACGGCATGTGGGATCTTCCCAGACCAGGGCTCGAACCCGTGTCCCCTGCATTGGCAGGCAGATTCTCAACCACTGCGCCACCAGGGAAGCCCCCACCAGTCTTTTAATATTCATTGAAACTTGGTCCTTATGAACATGTTCTTCCAGGAGTTATAGGGCATCAGGAGAATGAATTCAAGGATACTTCTTTTGGTTCTCTTTTGTTCTCAGAAGGGTGGCTGAAATGTAGCTTCAAAGAGGGAACACTTCTTCTGAGGTTAACCACCTAAAGTGCCTCTAAGTTTGGTAAAATTGATTTTGTTCTCTGTCTTTGGTATGTATGGCAATAAGCCAGCGATGATCGGCAGCTCTCTGCTTTTATTACAGTTGGAGGCGAGGGCTTTTTACTTTAATAACCACAATTTCAAGTCCTGATAGATACAATTTGAAAACCCTCTACAATGTTACTGGCCAAAACAAATTCTGTTCAACATGGGCAGCCTGGTACTTGCTAGCTGTGTGACCTTGAATGAATACCTTACCCTCTGGGCTTCAGTCTGTTTCCTCACCTTCCATGGGGGCTGATCCAGTACCTCCCATGATTTTGGACTGGCAGTTAATAAACTCTGGCTTCCTGTCTGTGAGGTAGCGCTGGCAGGTGTGGTGGAGGATCTGGAAGAAGGTGCATTTTTCTGAGGCCGTGCTGGCTACCCACTGGTCAAAAGCATTTTCAAACAACAAATCAAACTCTGCAGAATCCCGATTAGGATCGATGCCATTAACCTGGCGAAGCTGCTCAAGCATCCACTGTGATCTCCGCACAAACGACGTGGAGCCTTCAAACTGCTTGACCTTCGTAATGGATGCCTGTGTGGGTTTCTTGTTTGTCACTGACAGGCAGATGTCTAAGTTAAATATTCGCCTTGACCTCCAGTTGCCAAGAAAGGAATCTTTTTCTTTGTCCTCCTCTTGACTTGGACAGCTCCCAGCATCCTTTCATCAAGAGGTGCAAAAATTTCCTTGCTGATGGCAGACTTGGCACTCATTGTTGACCAAGCAAGCAGGGCACGCAGTGAGTTTTCTTGCAGCCCGGTTCGTGTCCCGGCAGTGCCAGTGCGCTGCACGCGTCCCAGCCCGCAAGGCTCCTCCCCGGGAGCTGCCCCGCGCGGGGCTCCGGGCTCCGGACAAGGCTCGGCCCGCCCGGGTGCTGGCTAGCCGCCGCTCGCGGCTGCCGCGCCGGCTCCAGCTGCCGCGCGCAAGGGGGAGCGGGGGGAAACTCCCGGCAACTCCAACTCCGGGCGCTGGAGCTCCAGCTGCAGCCGCGCGCCCGCCCGCCGCCGAGTGCTAGCGCCTGCGAAGCTGCCCGCGCGGCCGCCTCTGAGCATGCCCAGTGCCGCCGTGGGCGAGCCCCAGCGCCCTGGGCCCTACATGTCTTTCTTTATGCCAATCCCACACTGTCTTGATCACTGTAGCTTTGCAGTGTTTGAAACTGGGAAGTGCAAATCCTCCAACTTTTTTTTTTCAATATTATTTGGTTATTCTGGATCCCTTGTATTTCTATGTGATTTTAGGATCAGCCTGTGAATTCTGCAACACTGACAGAAAGGTTCAGCTGGAATTTTGATGTGAATGTGTTTAATCTGTAGATCAATTTGGGAAATAATGTCACTTTAATAATATTAAGTCTTCTGATCTATAAACATGTCATGCCTTTCCATTTATTTAGATGTTCTTTAATTGCTTTTTAACAATGCTTTATAATTTTCAGTGTACTAGTCTTGCACTTCTTTATATTTATTCTTAAGTACTTCACTCTTTATTGCTATCATAAATGCAATTGTTTTCTTAACTTCATTTGTGGATTATTCACTGCTGTATACTGTGTTTGACAAGATTGAATCATCACTGGCTGAAAATGAATGTACTGAAATATTATGAATACCATAGGCCAAATAATCCAATTTTTCCAAATACAATTGCTGCAATTCCTGAATCTTAATTAACATTTTCTTACTCCCTGTTTTTCCCTAGAGCTGATAAATTCTTCAGAACCTTGTAATTATGTATAATTTAAATATTTTATGTTAATATTCACTTGCCATTTGCAGAGAACAAGATTGCGGCAAGCGTGCCACTATCTCCATGTAATTTTAATGAAAAGAAATCCAAAACGTTGGATGATACAATTATCTAGTCCACTGTACTGAACATAATACATAATATTAATGATAGTATCATCTATTTAGGTAATTCCAATTCTAAGAAGAACAAAATATTTCACAAACATTAGTTCATGAATCCCTACAATACTGCAATGATTTGGTAGAATCAGGATCAACATCTTCATCTCAGCTTTATAGCCTAGAAAAGTGTGTTATAGAACAAATAAACAATTTGTTCAAGGCCTCTCAGAAAATCAGAAGCTGGAGCTGATTTCTACTAAAAAGCCCCTTCATTTGTCAAAAAATACAGGTGTATGCTCATGCAACATATGCTGTCCTGAAAATGCATGTGAGTCCAAATTTTGTATATATAATCAGGATTTAAATGTATTAAAGATACTATTAAAATAAATCATCTTATGAAACATTTTGTTAAAAAAATTTATTAAAACAATGAATGTTAAAATTCTGAAGCAGCAATCTCCAATTAATGATCCTTGTGTACACCTGAATTTTCATTTCATAGTTTTGTTTTAATGGCAGTGACTAAACCATAATTTTAACATTAATTGGTTAATTCATAGTAACCAAATGACAATGAGCTTATGCATAAATGGAATTTTTACTAAAGGTTTTTCTATCACTAGAAATCCAACTATATAAAAACATATAAAGTTATAAAGAAAAAACATCTCTGGCCTGGGAGGGCAAAACAACAAGCAAGAATAAGGATAAGTTAAAATGGTTACAGAATACTTGAAATTTCCAAATGTCTGTAAATCAAAAGGAAATCATAATATGAACCTTAGAGAACATCAAAAGTAAGAAGTATTTCTCAAACACAGTCTCCCATTACTTTTGGGAACTTGTAGATAGTTTATAATTGCAAAAAGTCAAATGACTGTTCTACTTCAACAAAAATAAAAGGAAGATTATGATAATTATGGACCAGGTAGTATTTACTTCAGTAACTGGGAAGATTAGAGAACACATTAATAAATAAATCATTTTATAATCAGCTAGAAAAGTACACATACTGGATCAACTGAAATGGTTAAGAAAAAACAAATTACTCCAGAACAATTTGCATTAATACTTCATCTACTTAGAATTCCATTACATGAATACATCATGTTTCCAGAATACATCCAAGAACACAAAATAAACAAAAACATGTTTCTAGGTCACCAAAATAGATGCCAAAAAATCCACACATTTAAAGCATTTTATGCACAGGCCAGTCCCTTAGGCTGTCACTCAGGATTTAATTGTTATAATTTCAAACAATCAGGTTCTTCCCCCTGACTCCCTAGCTTATAGAAAATTGCAAACAGCAAATTAGAGAAAGGGAAAGGAAGAAAAAGTGACAACAGCTAAACTCCAAGCAAGTGATTGAAGTAATCTTCTCTAGGGAATCTAATCAGTCCAACAGGAATTCTCTAAAGATACTGATGTCAAAGGTGACCCAAAAAGAGCTCAAGTAGATCACTCTGCAATGCAACTTCAAGTTAAGATGTCCCACCCACATGCTTAGCACTTTCAATCAACTTTTTTAGCCTGCTATTTGGCATTATAAACACATATATAGGATTAACAGTCATCTAAGGAAAGACTTCAACAGAGAAGTTAGAAATCAAAACAATCATTAAAAAAAGAAAAGCAACTTTTGGAAAGTAAAGGCTATGAAGAAGAAAACGTCTTTAAAAATCTATCATTAAAATTCTCAGAGAGATGAAAAAAATATTGCATCTATAACCAATAAGAACAGAATGCTATAAAAAGGAAAAGAACAAAAAAAGAACTCTTAAAAATTAACAGCATGATAGCAGGAAAAAAGGAAGAGTTGGAGAATGAAGTTAAAGAAATCTCCCAGAAAGTAGAGCAAAAAGTCAAAGAAATGCAAAATTAAAGAAAAGAAATAGAGGGCCAGTCCAGGAGGTGCAGCATCCAAATAACAGGAATCCCAGAAAGAAAGAACAGGAAAGAAAAAAAATGGAGAGAAAATCATTAATGAAATTTTTCAAGAAAACTCAGAACTGATTCCACCTAGGTATATCATTGTGAAATCTCAATTCATTGGGGGAAAAGAGAAGTTCTTACAAATAGCCTACGAAAAACCACAGGATCACATCAAAAGAATTAAGAAACCGAATGGCTTTTAACTTCTCAACAGTAACAATGGAAGTGGGAAGACAATGGAGCAACACTTTCATGCTACTGACAAAAATTATTTCCAACTGAGAATTCTCTATCCTTCGATCTAAGAATGAGGGTAGAATAGCGACGTTTTTAAGATATATAAGATCTCCAAAAAGTCATCTCCCATGCAGCTTTATCTCCAAAAATACTGGAGGATATGTTCCAGCAAAAGAAAGTAATCTAAAGAAGAGGGAAATGTGGGATTCAGGAAGCACAAGATCTAGCACAGAGAAGAAGCAAACGGAAACATCAAAACACAGTGAAGAATGATCATTGGATCAGAACCGTGAGACAAATACACAGAGAACTAATCCAATTTCAGCAACGTGACTAATGCGATAGACATGCTGAGGGCTATCACCACAAACCCCACTCCCTCCCCACCCCCACCCCCCCCTTTTTTTAACTACCTTTTCAACCTGAATACAAAATGCCCAGGTGAGCCAGACCCAGACTCTTATCTGTACTTTGGCTCATCCTAACCACATGTTAATGAAGTTCCTACTCAATTTCCCACCAACTCCCAATCCCACCTTGAAGCCTTTATCCACTGAGGACTTTCTTTTCACCCTATGATGGCTACATTCATCTACTCTGGAGAGCCGTGGTGGCCATAGTGAACTTAGAAACAGAAAATAGAGAAGCACGCATCCTCTCTTACCATATTTCTGCCAGGCATCTGACACATGACTCGCACATCAGCCCTGCCAATTTTTCTGATTATGGTAAACCTTATGTTTCCCAGAACTCGTTCATGACCTTGAGCATTAACTTCCCCAGAAGGGGCTCTGCAAACTCCCAGGAAAAATGAAGCGCAGCTATGACCTAGAGACTCAGTTCAGTTTCTCTAATTATGGAGACCACAGCGGCAACGTTGCCTTTCCCTTACACAGCTGGATGTACAAAAGTTACTCAATTTTTCAAAACAACAATAAATTGTTTTATGCAAAATAACAATATGGTGGTTAACCTGTAAAGAAGAACAAGGAAACAGCTTGGGTTTACTTCTGGGTGTGAGGGAAAGGGAAGCAACAGGGAATGAGTCCACAGGGGGCTTCTAAGACATTGATAATCTTATTTGCTTAAACTGGAAGTTGATTACTTAGGTGTTCATTTTACTATTACTCTTTAAACTATAATACACATTTTACACATGCTTCCTCATATAGTATACGTCTCACAATTTAAAAAAAAAAGAAAGTAAAAATAGAAAAAAAGGCTAAGACATTAAGAGAATAATTGGTTAATAAACCCCATTTTAACAAAGCAAGTTAGTGCTTTATTAAAATGACTGAAAAGCTATGATGACTGGAAAGCTAGAGCACTTTCATATAAAGGTGCAATGATGTCTGTAGCAGAGAGTTACAAAAAGAGTGATAAATATCTACCAAAAAAATAAAAAACAAAATGTAAAAAAGAGTAGGTAGCTTGACAAGGCATTTATCCAAGTTAATGTTGTATATATGACTGTTGAATTAAATCAAGGCCTAAGATAAATTTGAAAAGATGTCCATCTTAAAGAACCAATTTAATGCTGCACTGGGTACAATTTCAGCAATTCAGAAAACCAGGTTTTCCAAAATAATTGCAGAGGCATCATCGTAACCAGGAACTGTAGAAATGGAACACTTGACTAAATTTTACTTATTTTATGGTGTGACACGCAACATCTTAAAAAGATTTTAAAAAACAAAGTACAGAACATCTGCATTTTAATTAAACTTTGAATTTCCACATATTTTTAATTAACCAATAAAAGTTGGCTCCAGATCAATGGTATTCATTCCCCAATTGATCTCTACCTGCCCTTATGGCCACTGGGTCCCCTGATATGCCCTGGAAGCAGGATAAGAAGTGCCCTTCAGAGGAGCCCAAAAGAGAGGTCTGGGTTGGAGATAACCATGTGGAAGCTGCCAGCACACAAACAAGTGACAGCTGAGGTCTTGGCTGTGGCTCAGGTTATCAAGAGCATGTAAAGTAAACAAAAGATAATGCGTACAGGAGAAATTCCAGTACTGAGCAGGCAGATAGATGAAGAGGCAGGTAAAAGACTGAGCCACTGTGTCAGTGATACTGGAGGAAAACAAGGTAAGAGGAAGGTTTCAGAAGCAACAGAGGAGAGAAGCTCAAGAAAGGAAGGAGTAATCGGTAATGGTAATCAGCAGGAAAGTAAATGTTTTCCTCACACTGTGCTATGCAGTACGTTAAGCACACGACATATTACTTCACTTAATCCTCCCAACGATGCACTGAAATGGGTACTATCATCACCGCACGTTCTAGACTGAAGAGACTCAGGGAGGTTAAGTAATGAGCTCAAATCTAGAAAGCTGGTAAATAAGGAAGCCGACCCTAACACCAAACTCCACGTACGTTTTCAGCTCTTGCAAGATCTAAAGAGAGACATAAATTCAAACTATAAGTGCACATTCATATACAGTCTGCAGAGTATAAACTATTATTCACAAAAGCTGACGTTTTTCAAGGCCGGCCACAAGTATTTTCACCCCCAAACCTCACACAGACAAGAAACAAGGCTTAATTTTACAAATCAGTTCAAAACAAGTTTCAAGAATAATGACTTAAAACTTCAAATTAAATGTAGGCCAGTTTAGCCTCAGGGTTTCAAATGACCAACTTTCAGAGCGCTGGTTCCTTTAAATCAATTATGATCGATATAAACCAGATGGCTGGACTGTCAAACTGGGTAGAGCTGTCTGCATGATAAGGTCACTGCATCTGTCACTGGGAGACTTTGGAAAAAGTGTCACATCCAGAAACTCAAAAACCGCACAGCCCATATATCTGAGAAGAGTCCATCAGGGATTAAGATGTGCAGGGAGGGGATTAGATGAGGTTACAGCGTTTGACAGTGTTTGTCTGTCAAATTATTGTTTGCATTTTTATTTTGGGAATAAAGAAAGGAAACAAAATCAAAAGCTCTCCACAGCCTAAACAGCATCTAAGGGGGTTATCAAGGTATGTGATTTTATTCCTTCATCTTTAAGCCACTTTTTACTCCATCTTACTACAAACAATATAATCTTAACAGGCGCCACACTGTGTCTGATATCAGGAAGGGTATTACCATAATTAAACGTTTTTTCTGTGAGGATATGTGTGTTACAGGTTGAGACAAGATCATATGTAGTATTATTATATTGCAATTTGCAAAATCATCTCACTCCTGCTGCTTCAGAAACTCACTCTGGAATAGCAATGACTGGAAAGCTACAGCACTTTCATAATAAAGGTGCAATGATGTCTGTAGCAGAGAGTTACAAATAGAGTGTTAAACATCATCTATCAAAAAATAAAATGTAAAGAAGAATAGGTAGCTTGACATTTCCCACAAATACTATATTTTTTCACACAGATCTACAGCCCCAGTCCCCTTGTGTTCGTTTCTATTTCACAATTTCCGCCCTAGGGATGCCTATCTTCGGGGCAAAACAATCTAAAAAATAAAAGAGTAACCACTGCGCTCATGTAGAGGTAACGTGCTTACAGGAGCATTATTCAGGATCTCTCTTTTAAGTCATAGATTAAAATAAAGCCTCAAGAATAAGCGCTGTCTTGTCTGTTAATAAACATTCTTATCTAGAATGATTTCAACTCTCACATATTTGTTGTGGACATTTTTCACTGGAAAAATGGCATGACCAACACCAATAATTATTTAATTATTCCATGCTGAGAACATGAAGGGACAGAAATACGCATACGGGTACTCAGATTGCTTGGCTGCTTCACACCCACAGTTAGATCAGGTGACCTCTGAAGAGGAGCCTGGTCAGGCACTACTAAGCTAACTGTGAGAGGCAAAAGGATTTTTATCTTCCAGCCTGTAGAAGAAATCAGCCACATT
This sequence comes from Eschrichtius robustus, assembly GCF_028021215.1. Classification (NCBI taxonomy): domain Eukaryota; kingdom Metazoa; phylum Chordata; class Mammalia; order Artiodactyla; family Eschrichtiidae; genus Eschrichtius; species Eschrichtius robustus. Next base: position 90,664,659 of record NC_090839.1, read on the forward strand.
TAGCTTGGATCTGTATACCTTCACTACACGAAATGAATTAACCAACGGGCCACTCTTTATGCTCTAAGAATGTAACAAATGCAACGGAATCGAAAAGCAAAATATTTGAAGCACAGATATTCTTCGCAAAACAGAAATTCAACATGTGAAAATTCACTGTTTTGAAATTTATTGAGCATAAACCAATGTACTATACTTGACCTGAATCCTCACTATTTTAAATTTTCACCTTCACCATGCAACCTATATCCAATTAACTCATTCATTAATGTAAAACAGTATTATTTTCCATATATATTATAATTAGGAAGCAAAACAAGATAAAGTAGGTAAGACAGCTTCCTTCTATAATGCTGAAAATATAATGTTAAAAATAGGACTTGATACTCTGACAAGTTATAGAAACTTTTAAAAAGTATGTATGTATAAGTGTCGGTTTGAAAAAAGATAGAACAGCTTTATTCGGAATTCCCATAAATAAACTGTGGGGATTACAAACACAGCTACAACCATGAAAACAGTAACAGAAGCAGCTAAAATATACAGCACATGACTGCATACCAGACATTATCTTTGAAGCTCCAGAAATGCTAACTTGTTTGTTCCTGCAGCAGCCCTGTGAGATACGTACCATATCACCCCCACTTTAGTGACGAGGAAGCAGGTCTAACAGAGGTTGAAGTCATGCAGCTACTTACTCTGTGCTAGAGCAGGAATTGAAAACCAAGCCATGTGACTCCAGAGTCCAAACTCTTAACCACTATGTTATACTGTCTCTATTCCTTGGGAAAAGTTTATCAATAACTTTATTTTACAGTTGAGATCCTATTTGATCTTCACAGCAACAGTCCACTGAGAAAATATGATAAGTATGTTCTAATTGTGTAGAAAAATTTCCTGGAATGCATGAATTGAAATTTTGAGAAGTATAGCTTACTACATCCACACTAGAAGAAGATGTTAACTCGAGAGACAGTGGTCTGTTACTTCCTTGGCTTCAGTATGTAAAAGAGCCTCCAGGCACTGAGAACAGAAGGTGCCAAGGCACAGGTTTGTAGTAGGACACAGCCCACTGCGGAGACCAAGGTGGTGCACGGCGGCGGAAGGCAGTGGAGGGAGCCAGAGCGAAAGAGGGATGCAGGAACCAGACGACAGAGTAGTTAGTGGGGGTCTCTGTGGGAAGCACGACATCATCACTATCATTTTAAAGGGAATAGTTATGTCAACACTGTGGAAAGCCGAAACAAAGGGAAAACATTTACAGCTGTTACGTGTTCCAGCTGTTGGCCTGAACTAAGGCAACAGAAAGGGAGAAAGGGGTCTCACTGAGATGACAGTTCTGAGGAAAACATAATGTTGTGATCAACAGGCTGTGGATAGTAAGAAAAGCATTGAGAGACCCTAAAGCTTCAAACTTGAGAGGCCGATGGTGGTGTCTCCATTAACCAAATCACGAAACACCCCTGAGTAGTAGCACTTCAGGGAGACAGAGAGAAGTTTGTGTTCTTTGTTTTAAGTGCCTTTATTACAAATTTTAAATCTGGGGAAGTCCTTTTTCCCACCCAAAGAGTTCATAAATAGAGACAGCAGAGCAAGTTCTGTATTTTAAAATATCGTTTATGAATAGGTAAAAGCTGACACTCATAGCCACCAGTCCAACTTCTACTAGGCAGTGCACAGTACCAAAGCTAGTAAGCCTGCCTCATCATCCAGAATTTATGGGCTAATTCCTACACTTAACAAGGAAGGATAAAATTTATATGGTTCAACAGGAAAAAACTATTTCCAAAGGACACTCCTGTATCAGTCCCCAAGTTTTCCACCCGAGGTGATACTGAGTTTTTCTGTCCCACTGGCCCTTGGTATTCTCCCCATACATACTACTATTATTCTCTATCTCTTTTTACACAAATGTGTTCGAGTGACATTAAGGTTTCAGGTTCTCACAAGAGAGAAACATCGCTAAACATTAACCTATAAGAAACAATAGTCTGGAACTCAAGCAAGAGGTTGGGTTGCAGATGGAGAGAGAGAGACACACATGAAACCACAGGACCAAGGAGTGGGCACCTGGTGAGAGGAGAAATCCCCACATGACTTCCTGCATATGATAAATGTTTCCCAAATAAAGTATATGGAGTGAATCTCCGAATTATGCAGCATAATCAGTGAATGAGGTAATCCAAATAGGTGAACTGTACAAACATTTGCTCTTATCGTTTTAAACACCAGGTTAAAATTTTAATGAGTTTGGTGGCCTTCCCAATATATTGTCTTCTTTAATAAAGTACATAAAACTTAATCCTTTTTCATAAATTTATAATTTCTAACACTAATATTCTTACTATAACATAATGTTATGATATTCTTATAAGTTATTATTGGCTCGGAGTTATTTAGCACCACCCTAAATATCCCCGGACTATTATAACTCCTTCCCTCTCTTCCAGATATGATTCCCCCATCATTTCTCATTGCTCCATCTTGCACTACTTATCACCTCCCACCAAATTCCTATCTTTAATCTGGACTATAATAGAATAACATATAGCAAAGCTCGTTAAAATCGTATATAAGGTAAGTATACTGATTCAAGATAAAAAAGCGTAAAAGCCTTCCTTATGCAATAAGAAAAAAAGATTTTATAATAGCTATTTTGAATGTTGAAGTGAGAAGGAGGTGTTTATTTGCTTTCTCCTAGGTCCTTGAAATATATCTGAATTCTAAGTAAATGGGATTAAAGTTTAGTAAAAAATCTAACTTTTCAAAACTCACCTAAGGATAATACCGAAGCTTGAATTCATACTTCCAATTCAAACTAGAAGGCTGGATGAAAGATTTGTAATGGAACTTTGGTGCCAATTCAATCTGGTCATTCCGTGTACAGACAGATTCAGACTGATCTACTATAGGAAATAATGTTCCATAAGCCAGAGGCTATGTCATAAGTGAGAAAGGATGATCAAATGCAGGATTTGTGAGCTAACACAAGAATAATTCTCTTAACCTTGCAAGAGAGAAACAAACTGAAAAGCCCTAACAATACAAAAGCCCTGATTCACGAAGATGAAATTCATAAAATTCTTCCTATAATCCCTCCTTGTCTTTAGTTAAATAAAAGAATTATCCCAAGAAAATCAAATTTCTTGATTAATTATGACTATTTTATCTGTGTGGCACTTCCTTGTAAATATCTATAAATTAGAAATAAAGGAAACAATATTCTGTAGTGAGAACAGCACACTACCCAAGAAATATTTTTCTTTTTTGAGAACAAAATCCATAAGCATCATTAAAATACAATTATTACACTAACTGAATGAACAGAGCTCTAGACTTGAAGACTAAAAACTCAGTTTTAGCTCTCAAGTAATGTCAAGGATGGATAAATAGATATTAAGTAGGCAGGTAGACAGACACATATTTAAATCTTCTCTTGGAACACAGTACATGCATAAACTACTTATTATTTGAATCCCATTAAATTCCCAGTGTTTTCCTGGCTCATCTAAAATATAAAAATTTTAGTCATTAGGCAACTAAAGGCCGAATTAAGTTCTATGTTCAATCAAGAAGAGCAGGCTAAACAGCTGCATCTTTCTGTCAATGAGTTGGAATTTTGTTTTATAATTACAGTCTTAATAGGATGTCAGGATGTTACGTAACTAACAGAACATCAGTCAACCAGAAAGCAACAGGGCGCTTGTTAAATGTGAACTGTTGAGATACAGGATGAAGTTTGCCGTGTTGAGGAGGAGGAGGAGGAGGAGGAGGAGCGCTGATGAAGAACTACTCAATGCACGCCAGCTGTCCACCCATCCCTTTGGTAAGATCACCCGATTTCACAGACATCTGTCAGACACAAGCTTTCTAATTAGAGACATTACCCTTTAACTCACAAATCTGCCCTCACACATGATAAATTTTAGCAGGGAAGAAAGTCTGAGATGAACAGAAAAGACTCTTGGAAATGCTCAGGATTTAAATAAGCAGTTATTATAGTCTCCTCATGTCTTAAGTTCCTAAAAAGCATCTATCAGAGAAAATTTAAGTTTTATCCCGCCAAATGTCCAAATCACATTTGGCTTTGAAAATGAAATCAACACCTTGAGTCGTATCCAGAAACCAACAGGGAGTCAATGTAAAATGGAACAAAAGGTAATGTGTTCCATATGGATAGAGGATTTTAAATGCCTATATGTTTCATAAGAGGACCTGTATTCACTGCATCAACTAAGTGGTGGTCAATAAGATACTTTTATCTATGCTAATTACTATTTCTCATTCTTAAATTTAAATTCTGTTCAAGAGTAAGAACTCTTTAAATGGCTACTTTATACTTTGATTACATAATTGTTGGCACATAGTAGTTGGCTTGCAAACAATGTTGGATTTATTGCTCTGATCCATTTAAAAAGCCATAACACTCAGGTAACTTTCAGTAGAACAATGAGACAATACCTAAAGTTCTACCTCAGCTAAGAATGCCTAATTATTACTAATTATTGCCTTAATTAGTTGCTGCAAAAAGACTTCAGGAGAGATACAGCTATATGTTTATTTCTTTTTCTAAGTAAATCTCATCAGGCAAAATTCGGTAATTCTGCAGAAGACTGTTATCACAATGGTTTATGAATGGGGGAAAAGAAATGCTTTAATCTTTAATTCATTTTATAGACAACTCAACATTTTTCAGTAACATCTACCCTAAAACTGCAACAACTGCATTATTCAAAGCTCTAAACCAGTGGTTCTCATATTTGGCTGCATACTGAAATCATCTGGACACTTTCAAAATCCTGATGGCCTGGGTTCCACCCCAGAGGCTCTGACAGGGATCTACATACAGCACTCCATACTGTGGTATTATGATGTGAAGATATACTGACCCACCATGACGCAGTCTCATTGTACGGTGTCAACATGAACAGAAGCCAATGTGGGCCCCTTAGCAACCAGGGAGACGTCCTGCTCACTTAAGGTTACCTATGCCTGTAAAATGAAGTTCATGAGCATATGCTTGAACTTCTATGAGGCAATCCAAACAAGATCCTCGTCCTTTCTGTCCTGCAATCTATAAGGGGGGGTAATGTGCGGCTGAGAGCGAGAGTGCATAGAGCACAAGGTGTGGAGAAGCTGATCAACCTGGTGATGGTGGCTATTCTCACATCTGCAATTTGTGGCCCCAGGATGAATGCTACACAGGAGTAAATGCCAAAGAGAAGAAAATTTGCCTGTGGGAGCGAGGGACAGGGGGAGTCCACTACTCACCTAGTCTTCTCCTGAAGTTCCAAGAATGCCCCAAGAAGTTAGGGAGAATGCACTTCATCAAAGCCTAAAGGAAGCTCCGTGCCTTGCAAAAATCTGGGAGACTGCCCTCAAATTGCAGGGAACAAGGGTTCCTGCAATATCCTGAAGCTGTTTGAAGAAGGAGTGCTCACAGAACCCCCGAGTCAGGGATGTGGGCTCAGGCAGTGTTCTCCCCTCACCAGCCGTTCCACGTAGTTGAGTGTCTGAGCAGGTAGGGCTTCATGCATGTGTTCACACTGAACTGTATTCCTGACAGAGAGTTAAATGGAGGTGACGGGAAGTCCTAGCTTTCTACGTGGTAAATTCTTAACACAAAATAAGATCTCTAAAGAAATACAAGAAGACAAGGAATAGCAACCTATAAAATGATGTACAGAACACATGAATGACTGGCAATCACAGATACTCAATGAATACTGTTGAATTAATACATAAATTTATTCTATGCCAGATATGATTCCTAGGCCAAATTTCATACACCTTCCCCAAGAGTAACAAAACAATCCTGAAAGAGCTATTATGAAATATAAATCCTCGGAATTCATTTCTCTTTTCCTAATCAGTATCAGTGATAAGGACTATTAACTTAAAGTATGCCTATTTCCTATAAAAAGAATTTAATAATCCATCATTCATATTAAATTATCTGGATGCAAAGTAAAGAACCTAGCAGTTACAAGATTAAACAGTTACAAGATACCTATACTAGTTGTAATAATTTTTACTAAAGACAGATTTCTTTTTACTTAATTGGTACCTACATCTAAACATCAAGAGAAATAATTCCAGGTTGAAGGCAAGTGACAATGTATCATTTTTTGTATCCTCTCAACAAAACTGAAAATAAACAAATGAACAGTAAGCACAAGGGGGGTAAAAAAGCTCATCCTGACATTTAGTTATTCAAATATATTAGCCTTTGACTACTTTATGTGTAATTGGCAACATCACTTCTTTATGACAGGACTCATTTAGTGACACTACAACTTCACATCAATTCAGCATTTTACAACAAACTTGAACTAGTAATTATTTGGCATGAATCTTGCTGCATTACCATATACACTTTGTGACCAAATTTTAATAGGACTATCTCATCTGTATTCACACAATGTTGTTAAACCAATTATTTTTTATGTTGCCTTAAAATAAATCTACTTTATTTTTCATATTAGAAGCTTTCCCTGGATTACAAATATGCAGGAAAAAAATAACATTTTAATAATAACAAACTAGGTAGCTAATCACATCTTGAGTTACATTTCAATCCATCTACAGATATGTACCTTTTATTATTACTAATAATGAGTTTCTGGAAATCCAGTGCTCACTGCTGAATGAACAATAAAGAAGACACAATGTCTGCTCAAAATCCTAAGATTCTGAATTATAAACAAAATAGCAAAATATATATATATATCTGACATGCTCACAGTAATAGAAAGAGAATTTTATAGTAATCATTTTTCGGGGGCAGCAATTACTTATTAAAGAAAAAAATCACACCAAACTTTCCAGGATAAACTCAATTATTTATAGCCAAAAAGATGCTTAAGTTACACCCGAAAAGAACATTCCAGATGAAGTGTATGGATTGTTTGTGCAATCTTACGGCTGATAAAGTATTGCACTGTGGAGACCATAATACTGGTTTCCCACCCAAGCACCTTCCCTGCACTCCCTGCCACACCTGCCTTTAAACTTACTTGTGGAACCCTGATTTTGTTCACTCTGGCTCAGGTTCTTTGGGAAAGGCAGCTGTCCTTTCGTGCCTCCAATCCGGACTTACCCTCAAGCAGCAAATTATTACTGCACTTACTACCCATGGTGGTCTTGTTCCCGATGACTGCTTTAGGAATGGGCCTGTAACACAATTCCGGTCGTTCAAAGAGCCTGCTGGAGCTACAGGAAGCTTCTGGGAAGGCCTTCCCCCCACCCACCCACACACCACAGGCACTGAAATGAGGGCATTTATTCTTCATCTGGTCGTTATCTGTGAGAGCCATCCTGAAACCATGGGGAGAACCAGCCTAAGAGGATAAACCTAAGCTGAGAAGGGGAGAATGGAAAAATGGAAAGAACTCAGGTTTTTGATGATGCTATTGAAGCCCGCAGTTAACAAGCCCTAGAATTACCCTACTTCAGGGCTTCTTATTATATAGATCAGTGGTCCCCAACCTTTCCAGCACCAGGGACCGGTTTTGTGGAAGACAATTTTTCCACAGACTGGACGCGGGGGGGATGGTTTTGGGATGATTCAAGCGCATTACATTTATTGTGCACTTTATTTCTACTATTATTACATGGTGATATATAATGAAATACTTACACAACTCACCATAATGCAGAATCAGTGGGAGCCCTGAGCTTGTTTTCCTGCAACTAGAAGGTCCACCTGGGGGTGATGGGAGACAGTGACCCCCGAGGTGTGTTGCTTTATGTCCCGTCTACTCCGTGATCTCGCTTTGGTTGCTGTCACTGCAGAAAACCCTGCTTCATAAAGACAGGATGCTGGAAGTGGAAGCAGGCTTTTCAGTGCTTTTGTGGCAATCTCAGGATATTCCGCCTTGACTTTAATCCAGAACGTATGGAGATCTGAAGTTGTCTCAAACATACTTTTAAGGCCACCTTCATTTGCAGTCTCAAGCAGTTGATCCTCTTCTAGCACGGACAAAGTCGATTCACCTGGCTTATTCACAAATGGGTCGCAGATCCATTCCTTCCCAGTTCGGGGGTCTTTTGTGGTTGGGAAGTAACGCTCAAACTCTTCTGAAAGCTGAGATAGGTGATCATGCGCCAGCTGGGAGAAAGCAGGCCCTGGCTCAGTCTCTTTCAAAATCTCTGCTAATGTTTGAAACACGTCAAAAATCCCAGTGGTCACTCGTCCCCTCCATAATTCCAGTTTGGCTTTGAATGCAGCCACTTTATCTGCCAACTTGAACACAGTTGTCATTCTCCCCTGAAGTGACAGATTGAGTTCATTGAGCAGGTTGAATATGTCATACAAGTAAGCAAGTTTTGTAACCCATTCTGTGTCACTGAAATGTGCTGTGACTGTTTTTCTAAAAGAAATCTCTGGAGCGGCTGTCGTAACTCAAAACCTCTGGCCAGTGATCTACCTTTGGAAAGCCATCTCACTTCTGTGTATAAGAGAAGACATGTGTGCTCTGCGTCCATCTCCTCACAGAGCTGCGCGAACAGACGTGAGTTAAGGGCGTGTACTTTAATGCAGTTGATAATTTTAATCACATCTTGCAAAATGTTAACTTCAGGTGACATTTCTCGGCTAGCCAGCATTTCTCTATGGATGACACAGTGCGTAGACTCACATTCAGAAGCCACCTCTTTGACCCGAGCAGTGAAACCAGAAAGCCGTCCAGACATGGCAGCCACTGCATCATGCATACACCAACACAAACGACCAATTTATTTTTTCTGATATGTATCATTCAAAGGCTTGAATAGTTCTGCCGCTGTGGTGTTGGTTGGCAACAGAAGTGCACATAACATATCCTCATGCACATCCTCCTGAAAAATATATCCCACAAAAACAAGCATTGTTGCTTTGTTGTCAACATCTGCAGACTCACCAACCTGGATTGCGTACCATGGTGACTCATTAATCCTAACAATTGTGCCTCAATATCCTCTGCTATTTCATCAAATCGTCTAGTTATGGTGCCAGCCGAAAGAGGAACACATGCCACCTTTTGAACTGCAGCCTCTCCTAAAAGTTCATGACAAATGTGCTTAGCAGCAGGCAGGATCAGCTCTTCACCAATAGTAAAGGGCTTCTTAGCTTTAGCAATGCAGTTAGCCACTAAGAACGATGCTCTCAGTGCGGACACATTTGATGAAGTGGTGGCCCTCAATAATTGCTTCTGTTCTTCATGTTCACGTTTCTTTCTTTTGAAAAACTCCAAGGGCTTGTCTTTTGATGCAGAGTGCTTGGTCTCCATGTGGCGAAGCTGTTTTGAAGGTTTCCTGGCTTCCTTGGATAGCCAGTCGCCACATGATACACAAAGCGGACTTGGAGAATGTGAATCACCTGTTGCAATGAACCCGTAATTAAGTAGGACTCTTTGGTCTCTTCTCTTAAATGCAGCTTTCTTTTTGTTGGCAGTCTTAGAGTCTTCTGCTGTCTCATCATTGGGTCTTTCTTCCTTTTTCAAAGAAGCTCTCCAGCGACATTTGTTTTTTACTCATTTTGTCTAGGGTTAGCTTGTGGGCTTACCAAAACTGTGATTGAGACAAGTGTGCAGTGTGGGAAAGAGGCACGGATGGAAGTGGTAAATAAAATAATGGGTGGGCCACTCGTGGACTAAAATAAGTTTCGGATTCTGACTTAAAGCCTGCAACAGATGCAGCTATACAATTGAAGTACATCAACTCATTTGTCACTATAAAGCCTGCAAGATGCACTTGCCACTCACTGATAGGGTTTTTTTTTTAATAAATTTATTTATTTATTATTTATTTATTTATTTATGGCTGTGTTGGGTCTTCGTTTCTGTGCGAGGGCTTTCTCTAGTTGCGGCGAGCGGGGACCACTCTTCATCGCCGTGCGCGGGCCTCTCACCATCGCGGCCTCTCTTGTTGCAGAGCACAGGCTCCAGACGCGCAGGCTCAGTAGCTGTGGCTCACGGGCCCAGTTGCTCCGCGGCATGTGGGATCTTCCCAGACCAGGGCTCAAACCCGTGTCCCCTGCACTGGCAGGCAGACTCTCAACCACTGTACCACCAGGGAAGCCAATGATAGGGTTTTGATATGAGTCTGCAAGCAATTAATTTATATAGTCTCTGGGCAGTCAAACCTCTCTGCTAATGATAACCTGTATTTGCGGCCGCTCCCCAGCGCTACCATCACCATCACCATCTCAGCTCCACCTCAGATCATCAGGCATTAGATTCTCATAAGCAGCGCGAACCTAGATCCCTCGCATGTGCAGTTCACAGTAGGGTTCATGCTACTATAAGAATCTAATGCCGCCACTGCTCTGACAGGAGGCGGAGCTCAGGTGGTAATGAGAGTGATGGGGAGCAATACAGATGGAGCTTCTCTCACTCGCCCGCCGCGCACCTCCTGCTGTGCAGCCAGTTCCTATCAGGACACGGACTGGTACCAGTCCATGGCCCAGGGGTTAGGGACCCCGACATAAATAATAAATTTCCTTTCTGCTTAAGCCATTTTCAGCTGGTTTTCCATTACCTGTAGCTGAAAGCACCCTAACTGATGATCATTGTGATAGACTTCAAAAATCATTTTGTGATCATAGAACCCTTATAAAACTTGATTACATATTATGCCACAAACTAAGCCTCAGTTCAAAAGCACATAAATTACAGAGATCACATTCTCTGAAGATGATGTAATAAAAACTGAAATTCATGACAAAAATATAAAACAAAAACAGCTAAATAAGGAAAAGAAAAACTTTAAATTCTCCTCAAATACTAAATCATTTCTCAAACAAACGAGAAGCTAAAGATGCAATTATAAAAACTTCAGAAAATAATTCAAGAATACTGCATACCAAAAAGAGAAAGAAAAGATGGGGAAAAAAAGAAATATAACCAGATTTATATCAGAAAAAAAGATACAGCATAAAACTAGGGGGAGGGGAAGTAGAAAACAAAGTAATCATTCAATTAGGGATATTAGAAAGCAAAGAAAAACAAGCAAAATAAAGATGAAAGATATAAATAGATGAATATGGGAAAGAGCTGAACTGGAAAACTAAACCAAGAGTTCCTTGAAGGCACTAAGCTCAGATGGTTTTTGGAAGAGTTTTCCAAATCTTCAAGGAACAGATAGTTCCCATGTTATATAAAATGTCTTAGGACAAAGAAAAAGATTTTTTAAAGAGCTACCTAACATATTTTAAGAGGCCAACATAATTGAATTCATAAACACAATAAATATGAGAACGGAAACTTAGATGGAAATAACATTTATGAACATAGATGTAACATTTTTAAAATAAAGTATTATTATCTTAAAGTGTAAAAGTTAGGCAAGTGTTGTGACCATGTGGCGTTTCTCCAAGGTATATAAATGTGTTTCAATAATATAAAAAAAAAGGAAAAGAAATAAAGAGCCCCAATGAATTTACTGTAGTAATGTATTAAAGGGGGAAAAAATCATATAATTATCAAATAGACGCTGCAATACCATTTGATGATATCCAACTCTAATTCCTAACAAAAATGCTTAGCAAATTCGGATAAAGGGTATATACCAGAAATTTAGAGAAAATTTTATATGTAATGGTAAAATATTAGAAGCATCCATTAAAGGAAAAGTAAAACAAGGAGCTGGGTTCTACCTGCTAATATTCCACATCTCAATACCTGATTGGGGTATTGCAATAAGAAACAAAAATTTAGAACTATAAATATTGGAAAGGGAAAGATAAGATTATCATAATGCATAAACAGTATGATTATTCACCTAGAAAATCAGACGCAATAGAAAAATAAGAAATTTTGGCAAGTGTACCACATACAAGGTCAACACAGAAATCAATAGCTTTCTTCCACCTCCAAAACAGCCAGTTTAAGAATCTAATAGAAAAAAGCAACGTAAACACTAAAGTAGGTATAAAACTAAAAGAAATGTCCAAGATCTTTATGAAGACAACTGTAAAACTTTACTAAAGGACATAAACGAAGCCTGAATAAATGAAAAGGACACACTCTGTTCAAGAAATGGTGAGACTCAACATTATAAAAATGTCACTTTTTAACAAATTCATTGATAAATGTAATCCCTATCTCTATCAAAATTCAAACATGATTTTCCAGGAACTTGACAAGTTAATCCTAAAACTTACATTAAATTTAAGAATATGGAAGAAAATTTTCAGAAAGAACAATGAAAGAGTTTGAGCTATACGAAATAATAAACAAAACAAAATAGCGCTGTTATTTAATTAAAGAGTGTGACAGTAATACAGGAAGAGAGGAAGCAATGAAGAGAATTAAAAAGCCTTGAGATCATGAATGTCATCATTGCTGCCATCGTCGTCATCATCATAGCTAACATTTACTTGGCACTTATTAAGTGCCAGACATGGTTCTAAATTTACTGCATAGATTAGTTCATTTAATTCTTACAACAATCCTTGTAGGTAGGTATACTTTTATTATTCCCACTTTATAGCTGAGGAAACTAAGACTCAGAGAGGTTAAGTAAGTTGTCTAAGGTCCCACAACTAATGCTTGGCAGACTGGGATTCAAATCCAGCATATCCGACTACAGTAACCACCATATTATCCTGGTACAGTGCCATATAGTTTATGGAGGTTGAGAATTTTAAAAGGTAAAATTTCCAAACATCGGACACGTTTAACATCTTCCACATACCTCTCTAGATGCGCCCTTCGGCACCCTGCTCTGTGCACAAGACGCTAGCCTGTTTGGACTATATTAGTGGGCTCCTATGACTTCCAGTTGGTTTCACCCAATGGGGAATAAGGGTAAATAATTAGGTCAAGATATTTATTCTGGCCCGAGCCCCAACTGCCCGCCCCCGCCACACACACACACACACATCAGCTCCCTTTCCATAGGGTTGCCACAAAGCTCACTACATCCCTCGGCAAAATGTCACAGCTCCTATCAGGCGGCCTCTCCACCCAGCCCTCTCAACATCTATTTTCCACTTCCATTGACATTATCCCTAAAGGCCTAAGGTGGAAAAAGCAGTTGTTACTTGCTCCAGAGTATGGCAGAATTCCTTTCGGTTTCCCTCAACTGCCACACGTTTGTGAAAGTCTTTTTATTAAACTCTTCAAAAACTATCCCTGTTTACTTGACCAATCTGTTTTCTGCCAGGACCCTGACTGATACACTGAGAAAGGATCAGTTAATCAAATCAGCTAATCTTTGGGGGGAATAATGGTTAAAGCCTACCTCATATCAGTCACACAAAAAAATTACAGACAAACTGAAGATCAATATATTCAAAATAAACTATATAAATATTAATAGAAGGTACAGGAAAATAAATATTTTATAACCCTGGGTAAGAATTCCTTCTTTAAAAAGACAAAAAACTCAAAACATATAAGAGAAAAACTTAATGGATTTAATGACATCAAAATTAAAATTTTTGTGTGACCAAAAAAAGCAACAGATTTGGCAGTCAGAACTTACAAGAAAAGATAATAATTAAGGCATAAAAAGGATGTCAAAACACCCATAAAAATGATGAGCCACACAACAGTAAAGTGAAAGAACATATTCTACCAGACATATTATAAAACTACAGCAATAAAATGTAAAAAAGAGACAGGTTTTATTTTACAGTATTATGACAGATCAGATGCCCTAAACTACGTACCTACTGACAGCAATTTAAAATGTTAGATGAAATATTTTTTAAAAGGTATTGCAAAATGTATCTCTGATCAAGCAAGAGGGTAAGAAATTGTCAGGGAAAAAAAGTGAAAGCTGTACTCTAGGACGGCAGTGAGATTTCACCATCTCTCTGAACTCTGGTGGCCGGGAGCCTCTGATTTGAGGACCGCATGGGGCATCAGAGGTAAGCAATAAAGCCTGTGGTCTCTACAAGGTGGGAAGCTCAAAAGAGACTTCTGAATAAAGTTGGAATCACAAAGTCCTTCACCCACAGTGTAAAGGTGAATGAGGAATAAACCCCTGTATAGAAGAAAAAGGCAAAGACAGGTCTGACTTACTGGTTTAGAAGGGAAAGCGCTTCCCCGAGAATTTCTAACCACCAGGGGGCCTCATGCAGGTCTGAGGTCCAAATTCCCACTACACTACCAGGAAGGCCAAAACAACCTTAAGCTAACAATTTTTAAATGTACCCTTCAGGTAGCTGTGCCCCCAGGCAACTGGCAAAAGCAAATACAAATCCTCTCTGGAGGCAAGCAGCTTCAACCCAGGATTCAAAGCATTACTGAAGGCAGCAAACAGAAAAACAGGTAAAGGATTAGCAAGCAATTCACACAAGATAAAGTGTACATCGTCAATAAACAGAGAACACAGAAAAAGATGCGTCATCTCACCAGGTGCAAGAGATATGCAAATAAAAACAACAACACGATACCACCGCACCCACTTGATTGGCAAAATTTATAAATCTCATATTAGGTGCTAACAAGGATGTGGGAAAACTGAACTCTCACATGTTGCTAACTCATTCATTATTCAACAAAATATTTATTGAGCTCCTATATATACCTGGTATTACTTTGGTGAAAACATACAAGTCTGTTTTGAAGCTTATATTATAGTGACCAGAGCCAAGTAATAAACAATTATATGTTAAGGGGAGAGGGAAGGGCAAAGAGTTAAGGGTTATAAAGAAAAATAAATTAGGGTAAATATATAGAGCAGAGGTCTGCAAATTTTTTCTGTAAAAGGTCAGATAGTAAATATTTTAGGATGTACAGGACAAACAGCCTCAGTCAAAACTACTGGCATTCCTCATTTTATTGCTCTTCACTTTATTGCGCTTCACAGATACTGTAGTTTTTACAGTTGAATCTCCGTGGCAACCCTGAGTCAAGCAAGTCTATCTACACCATTTTCCAACAGCATTTGCTCACTTTGTGTCTCTGTGTCACATTTTGGTAATTCTCACACTATTTCAAACATTTTCATCATTATTATATTTGTTAGGGTGATCTGTGATTAGTGATCTTTGATGTTACTACTGTAATTCTTTTGGGGTGCCACAAACCATGCCCATATAAGACAGTAAACTTCATCTATAAACGCCCATTGTGTTCCAACTGCTCCAGTGACCAGCCATTTCCCCGTCCCTCTCCCTCTCTTCGAGGCTCCCTATTCTGAGACACAACAATGTTGAAATTAGGCCAATTAATAACACTACAATGGCCTCTAAGAGTTCAAGTGAAAGGAAGAGTGGCACCTCTCTCATTTTAAATTAAAAGCTAGAAGTGATTAAGCTTAGTGAGGAAGGCATGTCAAACACTGAGATAAGCCAAAAGCTAGGCCTCAGTTAGCCAAGTTGTGAGCTCAAACTATAAGTTCTTGAAGAAAATTATAAGTGCTACTCCAGTGAATGAGGCCTCAACTCTGTTCAATTCTATAAAGGCTGAGAGAGATGAGGAAGATGCAGAAGAAAAGACTGAAGCTAACAGAAGTTCGTTCATGAGGTTTAAGGAAAGAAGTCATCTCCATAACATTAAAGTGCAAGGTGAAGCAGCAAGTGCTGATGTAGAAGCTGCAGCAGGTAATCCAGAAGGTCCAGAAAAGATAATTCATGAAGGTGGCCGCACTAAACAACAGGTTTTCAAGGTAGATGAAACAGCCTTACATTTGAAGAAGATGCCATCCAGGACTTTCTTGGCAAGAAAGGAGAAGTCAGTATCTGGCTTCAAAGCTTCAAAGGACAGGCAGACCCTCTTGTTAGCAGCTGGTGACCTTAAGTGGAAGCCAGTGCTCATTTACCATTCCAAAAATCCTAGGGCTTTTCAGAATTATGCTAAATCTATTCTGTCTGTGCTCTGTTAATGCAACAACAAAGCCTAGATGACAGCGTATCTGTTTACAACATGGTTTACTAAATATTTTAAGTCCATTGTTGAGATCTACTGCTTGGAAAAAAAGGATTCCTTTCAAAACATTACAGCTCACTGACAATGCTCCTGATCACCCAAGAGCTCTGATGAAGATGGACAATGAGATTAATGTAGTTTCATGCCTGCTAACACAACATGTATTCTGCAGCCCACAGATCAAGGAGTAATTTCAACTAATTTTACTATTTAAGAAATATATTTCATAAGGCTATAGCTGCCAGAGATAGTGATTCTTTCATGGATCTGGGCAAAGTCAATCAAAAACCTTCCGGTAAGGATTCACCATTCTAGATATCACTAAGAACATCTGTGATTCATGGGAAGAGGTCAAAATAATCAATATTAACAGGAGTCCAGAAGAAGTCGATTCCGATCCTCATGAGTAACTTTGAGAGGTTCAAGACTTCATTGGAGGAAGTAACTGCAGATCTGGCAGAAACAGCAAGAGAATTAGATTTAGAAGTGGAATCTGAAGATGTGACTGAATTGCTGCGATCTCATGATAAAACTTGAAGGATGAGAAGTTGCTTCTTATGGATGAGCAAAGAAAGTGGTTTGCTGAGATGGAATCTACCCCTAGTGAAGATGCTGTGAAGATTGTTGAAATGACAGCAAAGGACTTAGAATAGTACATAAATTTAGCTGACAAAGGAGTGGCAGGATTTGAGGATTGACTCAAATTTTGAAAAAAGTTCTACTGTGGATAAAATGCTATCAAACAGCATTGTACACTACAGAGAAATCGTTTGTGAAAGGAAGAGTCAATCGATGCAGCAAATTTCATTATGGTCTTATTTTAAGAAATTGCCACGGCCGCCCCAAACTTTAGCAACCACCACCCTTATTAATCAGTAGCCAACAACACTGAGGCAAGACCTTCAACCAGCAAAAAGATAACAACTCCCTGAAGGCTCAGATGATTAGCATTTTTTAAAAATAAAGTATTTTTAATCAAGGTATGTACACTTTTTAGACATAATATCATTGCGCACTTAATAGACAATAGTGTAAACAACTATTCCAAGCAGTAGGAACCCAAAAAATTTCATGTGACTCGCTTTAATGCAATATTCGCTTTATTGCAGTGGTCTGGAACTGAACCTGCAATATCTCTGAGGTGTGCTGAACTCAACTCAACCCATGTAGCACAAAAGCCGCCACAGACCACACATAAATGAGTATGGCTATGTTTGTCAACCCCTAATACAGAACGAAGAATAATTTGTTTTTGTTTGTTCATTTGTTTACCTATTGTGAAAGTTTCAAATATAAAGTATTTATAAAAACAGTTTAATGAATATCTATATACCCACCATCCAGGTTTAATATGAACATTTTGGTATATTTGTCTTATCAATATCTTGTTGAATTATTTTTGAGTAAATACTAGAAATCATGACACAGCCTCATGCATACTCCAGCATGCATTTTAAAAAATATTTTCCTACAGAATCACACTATTGTCACAGCTAACAAAATTAACAATAATCCCTTAATTTCATCTTACCCTCTGTCCATATTCAAATTTCTACAGAGGCCTAAAAAAAATTACTTTTACAGCTGGTTAGTTCAAATCAGGATCCAGTCAAAGGCAACAGAATGCATTCAGTCATTAGCTCACTCTTACATGTGAGCTAATCTCATTTTAATCTCAAGTAGTCACCAACATTTTTTTTCATGACAGACCTGATGAAGAGACCAAACCAGTTGAAACATGGAATGGCTCACCTTACCAACTTAACTGATTTCATTTCCACTTTTAATTACAGACCTTAGAGAAACTCTCCCAAATATGCACAAAGAAATAAATGCATGAGAATATTTTTGTTTATAACAGCAAAAAAGTGAAAACAACCCAAATGCTTATTGATAGGGAATGGATAACTAACACATCACTGCTTATTCATAAGACAGAATTTCATGTAGCAGTTAAAAGGTATATACTATATCTGTATGTATTTACATGGATAAATCTAAAAAATATGATTAGTAAAACAGCATTTAAGAACATACTATATTGTTTATATATTTTTTTAAATAACACATTCAAAAAGTAGTGAACACTGTTCATAAATGTTCACATTCTAAAACTGTGTATATTATAAAAAATAGAAAATAAACTAATCTAGACCCCTCAACAAAAGCTTTTTGTTGCAATGAAATACACAAAGAAAGATGAATATTTGAACTCCTTTTATGTGCATAGCTTAGCTTGCAAAGAAGAGAGGGAACTCCTTTTCAAAGGATAGAACAAATAAATATGAAACATAAAGATGGAGCACAGACCCCAAGCAGCTTAAATTGGTGGTCCCAGGAACTAGAGCTTCTGTTTTCAATGACTGCACAAAAAACAAGGACAAGACCTCAGGTCTATATAGGGTGGGAAACTAAAATAAAGACAGAGCCATTAAAGGTCCCTACATTTACTGTGAAAAGATAAAAAAAGCTTGTCGTTTTTTGGTCTTAATTCTGGATAAAGGAGGGAAAAAAAGTCTGAATTCTAATCACAAATTGACCTTAATGAATGATTGAAATTTAATTTTACCCTATCTGTACAGTCCAAAGCACTCCAAATAGAGAAATTAATTTGAAGTAGTCCCATCTTGGTAGCTGTTCCAAAGAAACAGAAAACATAATTGCCTCTAGAGAAAGTCTCCCCGTGACACAACCCTCACAGAATTTTTACAATTAAAATCTCCATACACATGAGCTCATAATAAAAATGATAACATATAAGAAAAGAAAGCATCATAGTGAGGGTCAATAGAAAGAGCAAATGTGATGAGACTCATTAAAAAACTTAAGATACACATAACATTGAGATATAGAAAACAAAGTAAGGTACTCAATACGTTTTGAAAAATAATAGGCAATTAAAGTCACAGGAAAGCACCAAGAGACAATGAAAGTATGAACAAGTGTATTTTACAAAGTAAAAAATACACCTTCTAAAAATAAATAGAATTAACTAAACAGACAATTAGATATAGCTGAAAAGAGAACTTTTGAAGTAGGAGATAGAAAAGTAACTAGAATGTGGCATAAGGCAAATAGTCAGGAAAAAAAAAAAAAAAGGTGAAGAGACACAGATAGAGAAGTATTAAAACACATGTAATAGGAATTCCCAAAGAAAATGATAAGAGGGAAGAAATAATGACTAAAAACCTTCCAGAGTTGATGATAGACATAAATCCTCAGTTTCAGGAAGCACAATGAATCCCAATTCAATTGGGATAATTACAAAGAATTCATACTTTGGCACATTACCATGAAACTACAAACCATCAAAGACAGACCATCTCAGCAACAGCATGTCAATTTACACAGAATTCTCAACAGCAATATTGGGAAGACAGAAGACAACAGAATATTCTATGATGCAGAAAGAAAATAACTGTTAACCTAGAATTCTATAGCAAATAAAACTGTCTTTCAAATGCAATGCAAAAATAAAAATATTTTTTCAGGCAAACAAAACCAAACAATGTGAAAAGGAACTTCTGAATGACATATACTTGAAAAAGAAAGCAAACCCAGAAGGATGGTCTGAGAATGCAAGATGAAAAGCTGGCCACAGGAAAGAGTAAACATGTGGTTAATCCCAAACACATATTACCATATAAAATAACAATAAGGATACTGCATTTGGGATTAAGAAAGAAGAGACAGAACTAAATATACTGGAAAATAAGAATGTGGAAGAGAAATGACCAGAATTAAGAGGTCATTTAGAGGTCCTTGGATTGTTAGGGCAAAGTTTTTAGGCTTTAAATATGCATGTTAAACCTTTATATGTTTATACATGTAATAATATGTTTAATACATGTTTAATACATGTTTAATAAATATAATTTATTAAATCTTAAGTAGTGGAGGAAAATATGAAAAGGAGAAGGTTTTTACATCAAAATGGGGACAAAATAAAATGATAGAAATACAGTGGTAAAAATGGTTCCAAATGTATAGTAATCATAGTAAGTATAATTGTTGAGTTCTCCAACTAAAAACAAATATTGTCTAACTAGGTAAAAAATTCAAAATCCACACACATAATGCTTACAAGAGACACAAAACACAAACATAGTGAAATGTAGAAAGATAAAGAAAAAAGATACACCGGGGAAATACTAACCAGAAGCCTGATGCAAGTCTCACTGGGCTACAATCAGCAGAGCTGCATCCTTCCTGGAGGTTGTAGGAAGAAGATATTTCCTTGCCTTTTTAAGCTTCTAGAGGCTGCCTGCCTCCTTTGACTCATGTCTGCTTCCATCTTCAAAGCCAGCAAAGCTGATGGAGTGTTTCCCACGCCACAGCACTCTGACCTCTCCTCCTGCCTCCCTACCCCAACATTCAAGGGACCCTGTGACTACATGACATGGCTAGCAAGTGGTGGAGAGAATCTTTCAACCCAAACCAGTCTGACTTGAAAGACCAGATCCTTCCAATACCCTTCACTGCTGTGCTAGCTCAGAACATATACGAATTTGGAAAAATAGCCTAAGAAAAATAAATGAAGACAATACAATGGTCTAAAATGATCACCTAGTTTCTATCACACTCCTAAACATTATAAGTTAGCACCTTATTTTGGGAGCTAGGGTTTAGGAAGAAGAAGCTAGAAGTAGAATGAAGGTAACTAGAAAGATAAAATGAGGGACTTCCCTGGTGACACAGTGGTTAAGAATCCGCCTGCCAATGCAGGGGACACTGGTTCGAGCCCTGGTCCGGGAAGGTCCCACATGCTGCAGAACAGCTAAGCCCATGCGCCACAACTACTCAGCCTGCGCTCTAGAGCCCACGAGCCACAACTACTGAAGCCCGTGCGCCACAACTACTGAGCATGCACTCTAGAGCCCGCGAGCCACAACTACTGAAGCCCACGTGCCACAACTACTGAAGCCTGTGAGCCTAGAGTCCGTGATCCACAACAAGAGAAGCCACCGCAATGAGAAGCCTGCGCACCACAACGAAGAGTAGCCCCCGCTCGCCACAACTAGAGAAAGCCCACGCAATAACGAAGACCTAATGCAGCCACAAATAAATAAATTAATTAATTCTTAAAAAAAGATAAAATGAAAAAAAAGCAATAATTGAAGATATATTAGCAGCTGAACCTAGAGGAAAAATGTAGTAATCAATAAGCACATGGAAGCACACGGTTGAATTCAAAAGGCTTTTCTAGTCATTTAGGACTGCAAACATCCCACTTCATGCAAGAATCCCATCTAGAGATACATGGTCCCTCGGGTTTAAAAACTCCACAAAGCTATTCTTCAAACCAGCCTAGATTTTTGTTTATACTATCTAACTACTAATAGTACATATAACACAAATCTACAAGGATTATTAAAGAAGTAAATTTATAAAGCATTTTTAAAAGGCACAAGCCAAGTAATTACAATAAGCATTTAATCACAATTTCACTCCTCATTTTCCACATGTTCTAAATGATTCCCTGGTTTGGGAAAGGATTTGGGATGGAACCAGCTTTCTGAGAAGCAGTGGGAAAGGCTTGCAGAAGGACATTTGAGTTTGAGGTCTTGTTTCACTTGCTTCAGCAAATTATTTCACTGATTTGCAGGTGTGTTTTCTCACCTTAGATCAATCTTGACATACCTCACAGGTTTCTGTTATGCTCAGGTAAACTGGTATATATAAAAATATTTTTTAAACCATAAGGAGCCATTCAAATAGAAGGCATAATGACACTGATGTTGACAATGATGGAGAAAGAACAGTAGCAAGAGGAAGAAGGAGAAGAAAAGGAGGAGGGAGGGAAAGGGTCAAATATAACGACCTTTCATTTATTACATCAGTAATGCTTATGAGAGTTTCTTCCTTAAGTATGGCCAACAGCTCAAACTCATATGTTAGCCCATGTTCTAATGCTAACACTACTATTAGGTAGCTGTGTAACTTAGGCAAGTCACTGGTCTTAATTTCTTCAAATGTAAATTGAGTAATTTAAGCTAAAGTTCTAAGTTTTCAAAGCTTTCTGGTTCTCCACAAACTTCACTTCAATAAGGTAGTGATTCATTTTCTTTAAAATTCGAATGGTAGTATCCTGTTCATTTCAAGGCCCTGTGATGGGGAAGTAACCATTTTTAACTAAATAAAGAACTAGTCATTATCAATTACAATTATTCTGCTAAGATATAAAAATAATCTTATTTATTTTTTCTTTCAAAACATACTTATATATTATCTCTAGCTTGTATTGTTTTCTAACTTATTAGCTTTGTCCCTCTAACTACATAATAAAAAGCTCTTCAGGCAACAAAGATTATTAATTCTTCTCATGTCCTTCACAGTACCTAGTAACACACTGGGCATATGCCAGACACTCAGTAAAATTTATGCAAAATGTGTAACATGTAGAAACTCAACTGTTCTTTACAATCCTTCCTCCCTCAGCAAAAGGTGTCTCAAAATTGTGAAAACATAATAGCTAAAAATGGAATTCTGTGTATATCTAAAAAACAAGAGATGCAAATATTTTTACAATTCTTTTTGCCAACAAAAAGTAGTGGAGGGAAGTATGAATTTACTAACTCAAAACACCGTAGAGAAGGAGACATGGATAAAGGATAAGAAAGCACTCATGTTCGCTGTAACACTACTTTTACGTAAGCCGAAATACGAAAGAAGGATATAAAGATTACAAAAGCGAAAAACTGAAAAAATGCTCAAGACTACAACACATGCTTCAAGTAAAAGTGATTGTGGTTATGAATCATTTGAAGAGCTTGATATTTTTTAAGAGGAAACAAAGTCTTTTTCACAAATCAAATGCAAAACACTTCAATGTTTGTTTCAGAGACATTTCATGTTAATAATTGAAGTTTAAACTCCCAGAGTGTTTTAAACTAGTATAATATAATCAGGAAGTTTTATATTAAAAACAGAAAGCCAAAGGGACTATAAAAAGTAAAACCACACAACACTCATTTTGTTCTTAGTACTACTTAGTAAAAGTAGTATTTTATCTGATTCTTAGCAATGTTACCAGTCCTTCACTTGAACACAAACTAAATTGGTCTATGTAAGTAAGTTGACAACATTTCTTATTCTTGACTTACTTCAAACATTTCAGGCAAATTGAAAACAAAGTGTAAATATGTAAAATTGAATTTCATCTGAATTAGTTGGAGAATCTAAATTGACTGCTCATATTGTTAACTTTATTAATGACTCCTTAATTAGCAAGGTTTTAAGTACCTACAGTTTGAGGATTAACACATATTAAAAATAACAGTGTGAAATAACCCAATTTACAATATCAGGAGATGATAATGATTTTGTAGAGAGAAACAAGGTCTAATAAAAATAATCTAGATTCCTAATACCACTTACTGACAATCACAGCTTTATATCATGCTAAAATTACATACTTGTCTCCTCATTAGCAACTAATCTCACTTACTCTTCTTGCCAAACCAATTATGAGAAATTTTTGGACTCAAAGGAATTAATAGGACATTTGGACCTCTCTCAGTCTTCTCATGACTCAAGTAATTAGCATGCACTTGAATATGAAATCCATATTGTTTTCCTAAACTGAGTAATGAAATGAAGGACATCAAAATGTTATCAACTAATAGCAACTAAAGTCCCATATACCAATAGTCCTCAAACAGATATAATAGCTGCCAGAGGATGACAGGTTCTTTTTGGTCAACTCAGAGACTAACCTGGGGTGTAAATGAGGAGAAGGAAGCAGAGGTAGTTGCTTATCAAATATAGCAAACTATTTATGTGATAAAGGAATATTTTATAGGCAATGCTTTGTATATTAAACAGCTTCTGGAGTCTCCCAACTCTTTAGGCACATAATACAAGGTGAACAAATTATTATAGTAGAAATTTGCATTTATATGACACTTTCTTCCAAGCAGCTCAAAATGGAAGAACATAAGGCTAAGCCATTTTCTCAAAAGTTCATAAAAAGCCTGGAATTTCTGAAAAGAAATTTGGAAAGCTTGTTTCTCCTGTCAGTCCCTTATTTTCCATGTCCTTTCAACCATTCATTTCAGAAATCAGACTGTAACCGTTCGTTAGACTTTCATATTGTTTCCTCTCCTTCCACAATCCTAAACTCAATAAAAAGTTTCCATTATACACAGTTACAGCTTCCTCCCCAAGGTTTTCTTACTGACTGAATGAGAGCCTCAAAGCAGACTTCTTTTTATGGACATGTTTTATATTATAAATTAACAGCTCATTAGCTGTCCCTAGCTCTAACTTTTTAAAGGGCTAAATTAATAGTAAGTCAGAAATTAAATTTAGTTTGATTACAGACTTTATATTTCTTTACTAAAACTGAAGCCCATCAAGAGATCTTTAAATAGTCGTACACAGTGTTTTGAGGACAGTACTTTGACTCTCTCTGAAGCCCATTGCCTATTAGATCCTATAGATCCTGGTAAATAGTACAAACCCAGAGTCTGGCACAAAATAAGCACTCTATATGTATTTGTTTAAAAGGAGGGAGCGGGGCTGGCATACACATTTTTGAAAATTATCAACGAGATTCAGAAAAGCCCAGTTGCAAATTCTTCCAAAGACACCAGGCCCCGACAAGGCTGAAAACAAAGGCAACCTTGCTAGTCTCTTCCCCATGGACATGAGTAGTGCTAAATATGGTAAAATTAATGAAAAGAAGTTGCTTCTGGCCGTCAATATTACTGCATGAATTTTGTGCCTGAGGTGAAATTTAAAATATTCTCTCATACCAAGTCAAGCAAATCTCTGAAATCTCTAACCAATGATTAAACCATTGATCAGCACAGTTATTTTCCTAGGTCTTAATTCAGAGATGAAGCTTCACCTGATCTGAAATCTTAGAAAACACTTTCAATTTCCTTGGGACTATGCCTGACAGACTTCTTTTTAATCTCCCTTTAGATAAAGCTCTCTGAAGATCAAAGGGGCCTCACTCAGGCAGATGTGTTTTGCTCTCAATGGCTATGGGGGGAAAACAGACTTTAAGCAAACTGCTCAGAGAATCCTTAAACAATTAGGCATTAAATAGAGAATACAAGCTCTTCAGAAATGTCAGTGGATAAGGAAAAGCATGGCATTCACACACACACGAAAAACTTTCCTTGGAAAACCAACCTAGAAATAAGCCCTACCTGGGAAACTAGTCACAATTAAGTAGACGAGCTCTTCATAAATATTTAAAAATACTAGAGAAGTATACATAACCTGATGCTATTTACCGGAAGTCTTAATTTCTAAAGAATTTCTGATGGAATCACTTAATTGACACAAAATTCCAAATTTAAAATCAGCCTATACATAATCACATAATCAGAAAAATCAGTCTTTAAACCTGACAACATATTGTTACTATTTCATAACTTCATGTAATTAGAGAAAAGCCCAAATTGTGTAAACAGCCCCCAAAATTCCATAAACTAATTTCTGTTTATATCCTTCCAGAAAACACATCATTGGGCATGAGAAAATCATATTTCACTAGTACTAAAGGAAAACATTCTTCTCTTGGACAACATGAATATCACATGAGGTTAAGAATAAAGAAATGTTGAACATTTATCTGAACTTTTTCACAACTTGAACAACGATTCTCTATGCTTTATTTTTTCCATTCTAAAATATTGAGATAATTATTCATTTCTTGGATATACATCATTATAAATGTCTGAGGCAAAGAACTGCTTAAAATCCTCAACAAATACAGTAACAGTAATGATAATGTCATCTATGTATAACAACTAGAAAGCCAGGAAGCCTAAAAATTATGCAAAAGCAAGATCTCTAATAAACCTGTGATGCATTTTCAGATTTTTCCAAGCACTGTTTCAGTGCATAAGCTAACAAACAAAATCTAATACTAAGGAAAAGTAACTAAATTTTCATTTGGAGAATAAGTTTTAATTAAACACTGTCCAATTAATTTTACTGTAAAATTAGATGTATCTTTAATCCTACCTCTATTTACAAATCCAAAAAAAGTAGAAAAAATCACTAATAAGGAAACTGGTTATAAGACAAATTCTTAAAGGTTTCAGCAAACTTTGTTCTTTGTTCTTTGATAGCTACAAAACATGCACTATGATTTCCATTGTATTTTAGTAAAGATAACAATTTTTTAAAAACTTACTATAATAAAGAATTACCTAAAAGCAAATAAACTCACTCAAGGAAAGGAACATCTAGCCCATCTCTCCAAACACCAATAAGACTGTTGTTTTACCAGGTATAGTTTTTATCTATACAAAAAGTACAGTGGGCAACAATTCTTAAATGCCTGTGAATATGGCTCTTAAATTCATGAGTAAAAATATTCTCCTTTTGAACGGAATGTAAGTGGTATTTAGCTTCAATTCAAATGTTGCTCAATATACAAATTTTACTGTTGTCAATTATTGGCAATTTTTAAAAGTATTTTTTTCTACCGTGAAAGTAACATGTGCTTATAGAAAAAATTTTTTTACTGATTTCACTAAAAATAACACATGGTCTCCATGAAGCATAGATCAAAGTATAAAGAAGTAAAAAGTAGCCTAAATTCTGCCACCCAGGTATAAACACATTTATCAACATTTTGTGCCTTTCCTTACTAAGTACATGTATTGTTGTTTTCACATAGTTGACTATACACACACACACACACACACACACACACACACACACACAGACATATATATGGAGAGAGAGAGAAAGAGACAGATTTTACAGAGAGAGAGAGACAGAAGGAGACGGAAAGAGATATTTTGTGCCTTTCCTTACTAACTACATGTATTGCTGTTTTCACATAGTTGACTATATACACACACACACACACACACACACACACACACACAGACATACATATGGAGAGAGAGAGAAAGAGACAGATTTTTACCAGCATATTTATCAAAGGAACTAAAGACACTAATGGTACGTAATGTTTACCATGGATGATTCGTATTTCCAACTTAAAAAACTCAACGCCTCCAGTCATTTCACATCAATTTAAAGACACAGTAAATCATTAGTCAAAATCCTAAGCTATGAAAATTCCCTTTATGTTGTTCAATTCAACTCTGCTATGGAGAACGGGGGTGGGGGAATACTTTGTGTAATCCTCTTGACAGATTATCATGATCATTTGGATAGTTCTGCCATTACTACAAGTGCTACAATAGAAAAGGAGCCAGTTATTATTTTATGTAATAAGCAAGAATGACAAGCAATTTCATATGAACTGTGGATATGGAACATGGCTCAAAAAACAGATATACTAATTCTGAGATAAGAGTGGATGAAGATGGGTCAACCTGCCAGAAACAGTGCAAGGCTGAGCTCATGGCCCAGGCTAAAGAATCCAACTGACAAGACACAACCCAACTGAATTCTTGAGGTTAGGACACAAGCTAGATAAGAATTCTGTCTGTGAAAGAAAAACATTCACTTTGTTCTGCGGGTGAGCACCCAGAATTTATCCACTATCAGAGAGAAAGTGTAATGTGACACTGCCGTGCTTCCCATTAGTCCCTCTTCTGGGAAGAAGCATCTATGATGGAACATCTCACTGTCTGTTTCATACCCTGCAGAACACAGCTCTCAGAACTGGCATATAAAGCGAAGAATCCGCCTGAGGACCCTCAGGCTCTCTCCGTATCCCAAGAACTGAACAAAAGTTAGTTTCCCATGAGTTTCCATGTGTCAAATCATGACTGCCAATGTGTCCAACAGTCCCGTTCTATGAGGCAGAAGTCAAGGCATAGCCGGTAGCAAAACCTCACCTTCTAACACAGTTGTCCATTTGAGGAGAGAAAAGCCACCACACCTCCTGAAAGTGGAATTCATTCAAAGGGATCCATGTCCATGCTTTACTATCAGTCCAAGAAAAAAAGAGTGATGGAAAATTATTGCAACAACTTTTATTCAGGAAGGACTTGGTCCATGTGAACATGTCTCAGGTGTGGTTAATACAAAATTCTCCTCAACATATCCCTATGGTTGGTTGGGTATTTAGACCTATGGCTAACTCAGTGTTGACTCCCTGAAACGCTCCGTCATAGGATGTAAAATGCTTCAGTAACCACCAACACCGTGCTCTACACTGGCTCACCAGGCACTCCTTCCAGACCTTCCAAGTCCTGTGCCTGAATGGTCAGATAAGTGAATGATAAGAAAAATTGGGTCCACCTCCCTTTGTGGGTCTTTCCCATCCTCCATTAAATGGTTAGACAGGAAGACTATGTTCTCAGTGTATGGGGGGGCTTGATTCCACCAACAACCTAACAGTATACAAACTTCAGCAATTAGAGCGATGAAAAGCCATTCAAAGAAGACAGGAAACTGTTCATAGTAATACCTATGGCAGGAAAAACAATGGTCAGGGACACCAGAGTATCTCTACTAGAAATATCTCCTCTCAAACTTAGGCTTCAATTGCTGAGATCTCAAATTATGCTGAGGTTACTCATTATGTTTTATGTACCTATTTCTCCTAATTTTCATTTTTGGTTTAAATAGTTTTATTCATAGTTGAATTTGCATGTGTTATAAAAATGTTGGAAAAAATTATGATAATCTCTAGAGAATGCCATCCACTGTCACTAGTGACAAACTGGACATGAGGGCCTCTGCTTCATCTCAGAAGCCGAACCATATCACAAATCAAAAAGTCCACTACAGAGTTCATCCTTAGAATTCCACTAATCACTTTGAACTGGAGGCCCAACTCCAATTTGCTTTGGGGAGCTCCCTACTTGTAGCCTCACTTATACAGTTGTCTCCACCACACTCAAATTTTCTGACTCGATTTCTGTAGGAGTTTGTGCCCTTCCTTTCCAAAGTCTTCCTCTAAGTGTACCTTCAGTTAGTAACAATGTTAGCCTTGGCGACACAAAGTATATTATTTTTAAAATACTCAACAGATACTATAGTTCAGTGTCAAACACTAAAGGAAAATCATATAAATGTATATTTTCTCCAGATAAGGACTAATTTAATGTACAATATAAAGTCAAGACTTATCTTGTAAAAATCTGCTATTAAAAACTTGAACTGAGAAATATGTCATAAAACTGAAATATATTTCAGCAAGAATACTTTGTATGTGTGTATAAATAAACGCATATGTACACATACAATGAATGTTAAAAATGTACTATGAAGCAGGTATTAAGCAAATACTTATTATCATATTTTAAATGTTGTCTTAAAAAACATAACTTTTCTTAAAAAAAGTAATTGACAGAAGGAAAAGACATTTCAAGTTTTAACTTTTCTATCTTGCTTTAACATAGGAAAACAGTTTCTCTATCCCAAAAATTGCTTTATATACATGAAATGTACACTTATGTATTTCACTCAGAGAAAAATGTATCAGTGTAACAGTACACAGAAATAAGTACATAAAATATTTTTAAATGATTTTTACAATTGGTAAAAAAAAAAAAAAAAAAGTCATGGTTAAAACATACTAAAAGGCATTTGTTTGTTTTTAGATTAAAGCTACCAGAAAAAGAGAGGAACAGTTTACATCTGCATGGCCCTCTGAGTCCAAAAGCTCCAAAGATGGGGAAAATGGCCCTGAGTTTTCAGATGCCTGGAGTGGGATAAAAGAAGAACTATGGGGCCCTCATACCTGGAATATGTCAAAGTTCAGGTTTCTAAGTCACCGTTAAATGCGAAAATTACAATAGAAAGAATAATATACAAAAGTCATGGATTAAAAGATACAGTACTGTAGAGATGTCAGTTGTCCCCAAGTTGATCTGTAGACAATATAATCCCATTCAAAATCTTTGCAGAGTATTTGTGTGTGTGTGTGTGTGTGTGTGTGTGTGTGTATATGTCTCTGTGTGTGTGATTTGACACACTGATTCTACAAACTTATATGAAAATACGGAAAGGTCAATGATGATCAAAAAAGAATTAAAGAACAAATTTAGAGACTTTCATTTGCAAGTGTAAATCCTATTTATTAAACTACAGTAATTAAAATAGTGCGGTAACAGTGCAACGACAGACAAAAGGAACAATGAAACAGAATCCCTATTTGCTTGAGCAAAAAGAGAGAGTCCTACACATACACAGTCATTTGATTTAGGACAAATGTGACACTGCAGTGCACTGGAGACAAGATGATCGTAATGATGATGTGCCAAACAGACATACATGTGGAAAAAAATACAGCTTGTACTCTGTCTCATACCATATATAAAAACAAATTTCAGATAGACTGTATACTTGTAGATTATTCTATTTCCCATCAGTACTCTGACCATAAAGGTGATTTACAACAAAACAAAACAAAACAAAAAAAAATGAAGAAAACAGGAGGGAGGGCTCTTGAAAATAATACTATATTAGCAGACAAAAGAACAGGTAAGCGGGAAGATCGATTAAGAAAACCTCCTGTGTACAGAACAAAAAGGAAAAGACTTGTACAAAAGAAGGGGAAAAACAGCTAGAAGATAAATCCAGATTCAACTGAAATATAGAAGAAGTTCATTTATTCCTTCATTCAACAAATATTTATTGTACAGAGTACTTATACTGTAAAGACAGTGTTCTAGGCACTTGGGATTAAACAGTGAAAAAAAGAGAGAAAACTCTCTCTAGTTTTAGAGCTTATATTCTGGCAGAGTTCTATAAAGTAAGAAGAGAGACACAAGAGGAAAGATATTACCAAAGAAATAATATTAGACATTTTCCCAGGGAAGAAAAACAGTTTCCAGATTAAAGTAGCTCACCAAGACCCAGCCCAATGCCACAACTCCACATTGAGGTATGTCAATGAAAAATTTCAAAACATCAAAGATAAAGAGACATCTTAAAGTATTAATCTTCTTGTATGTCAAATACAAGAATCAGAACACCATTTGATCTCCCAAGAGAAATCACTGGAGGCTGGAAGGCAATGGCAACACTTTGAAAATTCTGAAGGAAAATAATTCTCAATTAAGAAGTTCATACCTAGACAAGTGTAAGAGTAAAACAGGTATTTTCAAAGATCAAAAGGGTCTAAAAATGAACATCTCACACGTGCATTCTCAGGGAACTCCTAGAGGGTATGTTTCAACACGCAAGAAGCAAAATAACAAAGGAGACGTGGAATCCCGTGAACTAGAGACAACAAAGGAGACCAGTGAAGGAAGCGGGTGGAGTGGTGGTGATGTGAAGTTCTAAGATGGGAGCTGCACAGAAGGCCCAGAAAACAACCAGCTCAGGTTGAAGTCTGGCTCTTCGGGGAACATCTCTAAGATGAAAAAGGAACTGATAAGCCACCTGATGTGTTTGACTGTATTAAGCTGAATTTCATAGAGTTCAAGAATAAACCAGTAACAGGTATATAGAAAACCTGTGAAGAAAAGAAATATCCTCCATAGTACACTGTGTGGGCCAGCTATGGACAATAATTATAGTCATAACAATGTAAGCACCATGTTCAGATTCAACCAAAAGTTGTGAAATTGGGAGAATGAAAGGAGGGGAGAGGACAATGTGTATAATATGTGTGGCAATAGGCTGGGGAAAGGCACAAGAATCAGCTAAAAGAGTTAAATCCTCACCCCACAAGAACTGTGAAAGATAAAAAGAAGAAATGAATTGGTTAGGGATGCCAGGATTGGAGGAACAGCAAAATGGCAGCACACGTTATGAACACCCACCCAACAGATAAAAACAAACCAGGCCTGGTGTTTCCCAATCTCTAAACTAGCAAAGGAGGCAGCTAAGGTGGGCTCATTCCTTCCCTTGGTCAGTAAGAATCTCAGCAATGACACCAGGCAAGCACAGCAACACCAGAAAGGGGGTTCAACTAAGAACCTCACTGAGAATAAAGCAGCCAGCAGCAATGCTCCTCTTCCCTACCAGGTCTGAGACTCAATTTCCCCAAAGCAACCATGCAGCCCAGACTGGGGAAACACCTTCTGTACCCTCAGTAGGCACCAGCAGGAATCAGTGCAAGTCCTGCAGGCACCAGAAGAACAAAACAGGTCGAAACAGCAAGACCAAGGCTCTAAAAGGTAAGGTGTCACTGGAACCACTAAAAAAAGTAGACTAGAATCTGAATGCTGAACCTAAACAAGGTGACTGTTGGCTAAAATAAAAGGTTTAAGCAAGACCAAGAGTCTCCCACCATGATAGGCAAAATGTCTAAGACACAATTAAAAATCATACATCACACCAAACGCCAGGAAAATCACAACTTGAATGAGAAAAGACTATTGACTGATGCCAACACTAAGATGCACTTGTTAGAATTACCTAACAACAGCTTTTAAGTAGCCATCATAAAGATGCATCAATAAGCAATTACAAATTCTCTTGGAACAATTTTTTTTTTTTCTTGGAACAAAGTTTTTAAAAAAAGAAAAGATAATCTCAGCAAAAAATAAAATAGAAGTTATAAAAAAGAAACTGAACAAAATTTACAGAATTGAAAAACACAGTAATAGAAATGAAAAAAGAAACTTGCTGCAAGTGCTTAATAGGACAGTGTAGATCACAGGATAGAACTGGTGAACTTGAAAATAAAACAGTACAATTTACCAATCAGAACGAGAAAAAAATACACCAGGGGAAAAATATGACAGAGACTCAGGGCCTGTAGTGAAATAACAAAAGATACAAAATTTGTATCACTGGAATCCCAGAAGGAGAGGTGAAAGCTAGTGGGGCAGAAAGAGTATATGAAGAAATAATGACTATTTTCCAAATTTAGCCAAAAAAACATAAAACCTACAGATTCAAGAAGCTGAATGAATCTCAAAAAGGATAAATGCCAAAAAATCCGTATCAAGACAAATTAATGAAAACTTAAAAATTACTGAAATCAGTGAGAGAGAAACAACACCTTACTTACAGAGGGATAACAACTCAAATGACAGATTTCTCAGCAGAAACCATGAAGGCCAGAAGGAAGTGACACATTTTTCAAGTGCTGAAAGAAAAAAACTGTCAACCATAACTTCTATATCAACAAAATTATCCTTGAGAAATGAAGAAAAAATAAAAACATTCCGAGACAAAGGAAAACTGAAAGAATTCATGACTAACAAACCTTTTCTTGAAGAATGTCAGTCATTCCCCCAAACTGATCTATCGGTCTAACATGACTTCTATCACAATCCCAGTACAAACAGACATTGCAGACATAGACAAGATTATTCAAAAAGTTACATGAAAAGGCGAATAACTACAACAATCTTGACAGAGGAGAACAAAATGAAAGGAATCACATTACCCAATATTAAGCCCTACTATAATACTACATTAATCAAAACTGTGTGATATTGGCAGCAGGACAGATACACAGATCAATGGAACAAAATAGAGAAGCAAGAAATATATACACATAACTATGCCCAACTTAACTTTTGACAAAGATGCAAAAACAACTCAATGAAAGAACGAACAGTCTTTTCAATACATAGAGCTGGAACAACTGGGCAACCATGGGTTTAAAAAAAAAAAAAGAAGAACCTCAACCTAAAGTGTCACATCTTATGCTAAAATTAACTCAAAATGGATCACAGATGTAAGTATAAAGCTTAAAACTCTGTAAGTTTTAGAAAAAATAGGGGAAAAATCTTCCGGAAGTAATGGTAAGAAAATAATTCTTAGACTTGACCCTAAAAACACATAAATCCATACAGGAAAAACCGGTAAATTGGATTTCATCAAAATTTACAACTTTTGCTCTGTAAAGACCCTGTTAAGAGGATGAAAAAAAACTACAGACTGGGAGAAAATATTTGCAAACCCACATATCCAATAAAGAACAAGTGTCTGACTATATAAAGAACTATCAAAACTCAACAGTAGGGAATTCCCTGGCAGCACAGTGGTTAGGGCTCTGCGCTTTCACTGCCGAGGGCTCAGGTTCAATCCCTGGTCAGGAAACTAAGATCCAGCAAGCTGAACGGTGGGGCCAAAAAAACCAAAAAGACAAAAAAAACCTCAACAATAAAAAGGAAAAAAAGCCAACCCGATCATAAAATGGGCAAACAACATGAACAGACATCAAAAGATGTCCAACATCAATAACCATTAGAGCACTGTGAAATCACAATAAGATATTACTACATACTTATCAGAATGTCTAAATTTAAAAAATGATTATACCAAGTACTGGCAAGAATGCAGAGAAACTGTGCCATTCATACATTGCTGGTGGAATACTAAAATGGCACAGCCACTCTGGAAAATAGTTTGATAGTGTCTTATAAAACTAAATATGCAATTACTATACAACACAGCAACTGCACATTTGGGCACTGCCCCAGAGAAATGAAAAATTACGTCCACACAAAAACCTGCACATAAATGTTCACAGTAGCTTTACTGGCAATAGCCAAAAACTAGAAATAACCCAGATGTCGTCCTCCAACAGGCAAATGGTTAAACATACCATAGCAGATCAACATCACGGGATACTCCTCAGCAATAAAAAGGAATGAACTATTGATAAACACAACTTAGATGACTTCCAAGAAAATTATGCTGACTGAAAAAGAAAATCCTAAAAGGTTACATACTATAACATTTTTGAAATCACAACCTATGGAAATGGAAAACAAATTCATCATTGCCGTGGATTAGGGATTGGGGAGGGGATGGTTATGAAAGCACAACAAGGGACCCTTGTAGTAGTAGAACTACTCTGTATCTTGACTACAGAAACACAAACCTACATCTGTGATAAAATTGCATAGAATGTGTGCATGTGTGTGCACACACACACACAACACAAATGACAAGTAAATCTGGGGTAACTTGAAAAAAATCTAAATACATTTATTAATACCAATAAAAGTTCATTTTTAAAGGGAAAATTAAAAGAAAAAAACAATAAAATGTAACATTAAAAAGCATGATAAAGATGAAACTCCAGAAAGTGAGTTGATTTTTATGATCTGGCTATATCAATTTTATCTTGGGACTTGGTTTTCTCTTATGCATACTGTATTTAACACATTCTCATTGCACACTGCCTCAAAGTTTTGCAGAAAAACATGTATAAATAAATTGACAACCAACCAACCTTGGCTCCAGGTTTATATAAGAAAAAAGAAAGCAGTTGTTAATTACTACAAATAGGAAGTAAATTACAATGAAAAAGTTAGCATTTTAATGAAAATGATGAAGTTCTCAACATAAAAAAGCCACATAACCTAAAATTCTTAAATTTTCCCTTTCTTCCTCTCCTATCTCACAGCCATGCTTTGCAGCAAAATTGAATAGTGAATGAAATTACTTTATAGATCTAGACTAATCCAAAATAAGTTAATCCAAATGTACCTGAATTACAGTTCTAGAACTGTAGAGTGTACCACTGTCTCTCAGCTCTATTAAGAAATACCACAGTCCCAATGTCCACCTGAGATGCAAGGCATCATCTTACACTGGCTGAAGGTCAAAGAACACAAGCTGATAGCCCTTCCTAAGCCAACAGGTGTCAAGTGTAGTGAGATGAACACCTGCACTGAAATTACCCAGGTGTTTGCTTAAAAATGCATATTCCTGGGCTCTACCCAAAGCTATCATATCAGTTCCTGTGGCTACCATAACAAATACCGCAAACTGGGTACTTAAGACAACAGAAATGCACCCTTTTAGATTTCTGGAGGCCAGAAGTCTGAAATCACAGTGTTGGCTGGGCTGCCCTCCGTCTGGAGGCTCTAAGGGAAATTTTGCTCCTTGCCCTTTCCAGCTTCTGGCGGCTCTCAGCCCTTTACATGTGGTAGTGTCATTCTAACCTTTGCCTGGACACACTACCCCCCTCTTCTGTCTTCTCTGTATGTCTCTCTTATTAGTACCTTGTGATGGCATTTAGGGCCCACCTACATAATCCAGAGTGATCTCCTCATCTCTAGATCCTGAATTTATTCACATTTGCAAAAACTCTTTTTCCAAATAAGGTAAAATTCACAGATTCTGGGGATTTGATGTGGGATATCTTGGGCGGGGGGTGCATTTTTCAGCCTATCACAGCTACTGAATCAGGATCTCTAGCTGTGGGGAGCAGGGGTCTGCATTCTTTACATGCCAGCAAATCTCATGCATAGTCAAGTTTCAGAGCCACTGTCCTAAGTACTAGGAAAGGGGACTCCCACAGAGCCAAGGCACTCACCCTACTCAGGCGCTGGTACAGGGGCTTCAGCAAGTTTGGAAGAAGTGGGCAGAGTACACTGGGTCTAAGCTCTGCCACAGTTCCAGACACCAGTAGTAGGATGTGGACAGAGGGGCAGTGATGCAGGGTCAGTTCTATCACGGGGTCAGGATGGAGCTGAGGAAGCAATGCTGCGACAAAGGGAGTGCATTAAAAATAACAGTCGCGTGTAGTTTTCTCATGGTTGAATGAGGTGGAACGGGGCAACTGACATCAATAAGGGCTTCACAATGGAACGTGCTCTGTGCTGGGAAAAAACAAAAACAGAAAGAGCCAGAATACAAAAACTGGGAGAGAAGAAAGGGATATCTCAGCAGGAATAGCAACAGAAATCTGATTCATCAAAAAGCTTACAAGACTTCTGGAAAAAGTAAACAATGGGAAGTTCTAACAGGGTGATGGATGAAGAAAGGGAAATTCCCACAAGAAGGATAATTCACATAAGGAATACATGTATTCCTCTGAATTCTAAATGTCACCATAAATAGGACAATACTGTAGGAAGTGTTTCTCTAATATAACACAGCAGGTTGGCAAATATTTTCATTATTTTAATATTTGCAAGACAGCATTATGAGCTCTAAGTATTGAAGCAAATATACACAAAATTAAGAGTTTTCTTAATGTGACATTTTAGTAGTAAATGTTTTGTTATTTATGCCTTTTCCAAATAACTTTCTTGCTTTTTACTTTTGATACAACAATCACAAGGTTAACTTTATTCCAGGGATGTTTATTGTAAGAACTTCCCTATGATTCAAAATGAATTAATAAATCCATGTTCTTGATACGTAGGTACATAACTCCCAACCTGCCAGTTTCTAGTATCAATCACCTGCTTCTAGAGAGTGGCAGAAAGAAACCAGATGCCTAGCAAAGGCAATGTACAGCCAGCATCTAAGAATTTGAGATGGCAACATCATTCTAGAATCCTTAGAAAAGTAACTACTTATTCTGAAGAGCTTAGATGACATTCTACCTGTTCTAAAGAAAGCTGACATGACAAAGGCCCCAAATATGTTAAACAGATAAGATACAAAAATGTCTGTAACTTAATTAATTTTAATCATGTGAGTCTGTTTCAATGACCCTTGACAAATTTATACAATTTAACTCAATAAAAAGTTTATTCCTCTGTTCCTGGTTCTAAGACACCAGTTTACTAATGTTAATGAGTTTTGAACAAATTATTTTTACTATATACGAAAAAATCAATATTATTCACAGCTCATAAGCAGAGACACCTATACACTGTGTTAACACCCCTACTTGGGGCCCATTTTCTTGGCAACTGCCCAAAGCAATGCCTTCATATACTGTCCCAAGTCTCTTCCCTACTGCACTGGTCTGACTGGCCATATACAGTTGGTTCATAGTTAGAGAGAAAAACTGTTAATATTGGAAAACGGAAAGTAATCAGGTAGAGCAGAGTTCCTGAAGTCTGACGGAACTATTTAATTTTATGTGTTTTTGTTCATCAAATATTTACTTTAGCTTAAATTTCAGTAAATTACTCAGTCCTACATTAAACATAAATTCTCAGTATCAAACATCTTATGCAGTGAAAGATAATGGAAATTAAATTAAATCTACTTAATTCCGATTCCAGGTCAATACATCAACAGGAGCGAGGAGACCGATCTTGTGCTGAGGCGCGTTTGCCAGGCAGTTCCCCTCGCTGCCCCGGAGTCCCCAAGCCCTCCATCTCTCCGCTCTCTGTCCTCAGATGGCATCTCTTAATTCACAACAGAAAATGCAGCTGTCCTCATTCTTCCACCTGCCTACTTCGCCTCTGACTCAAACTTGCCTGCACCTTACGTGCTCATCTTTTCATCCGTCTCTCCAGACACAGTGGGAAAGGGGCCCCTATTTTTTAATAGAGCTCCATGCTCCCTCATGTCTTTAGGGACCTTGTGTCAGTTACCTCCATCATCTCCTTTATTTTCACTCTCTATTCCCGAAACTTAGGACATTGCTCAAGTCTTGTTCATCTTTCTCACACACACACACATACACACACACCCCTCCCTCAGCCCTACATCATCTCCTTCTAGCTATTGTATTGTCTACTTTTCTTATAGCCAAGCTACTGAAATAAAATACTAGTATCTTTGTCTCCACTTCATCTCCCATCCTCTATTCAGTCCCTTTAAGCTACCATCTTTCAGTGCCACTTCCGGAACCTGGTCTGGCCTACACCACTGATAACCTCTTTGTTGCCAAATCCAACAGACACCTTTAAGGACTGAGCTGACGTGAACTCCTGTGCCAACTGACCACACTAACTACTGCTTCCCTTAGAAAACTTTCTCCTCCTTTGGCTTCCATAAAACTGCTCTCCTCCTGTTTTCTTACCTTTCTGACTATTCCATTTCAGTCAGTTTTATTTAGTAAATGAAAATGAACAAATTAGTCACACAAGTCTCTTTGCTACTTGGTATCTTTTGAGTTTAAATGCTGGATATCTACTGTAGATACTAATTTATCATGAAACATAATATTGTGAGAATATTTATCGACTATAAATATTCATCAAAAATATAATATTTAATACTTACATACTGTTCCATCCTAGGAATATAGCGTATTCTATTTACTTAGGTCCTTACTGTCAGATAGTTAAGCTGTTCAGTAAAGTGTTCTGAACAGACTTCAATAGCCTATTTCTAATTAAAGATGATCATCACAATAATGTAATGTATAACCAAATCTTCTCAAATCTGTAATTGATATGATTCTTGCTGCTGCCTCCTGATTAGAGATACTGAAGTCACCTTCACCTCTCTTTCATTCCTTGTATGATGGTGGATAAATCCAATCAGCATTCCTCAGCAGGAAGATTTTAGAAAGCATGATGTTGTAGCACCAAGCCCAAGGACTTATTTCCACAATGAATAAAAGTAACAGATGCCCGGATTTGACCTCTCTGTGCAGTGCACACTTAAAAGATGAGCCCAAATAGAACTGGGGGTAGAGGGTTTGCCTTCAGAACCCTCTGGAGGAGCAGCTTTGAGGTGCACC
Source organism: Eschrichtius robustus (assembly GCF_028021215.1). NCBI lineage: Eukaryota > Metazoa > Chordata > Mammalia > Artiodactyla > Eschrichtiidae > Eschrichtius > Eschrichtius robustus. The sequence goes on from NC_090839.1 coordinate 90,703,707, forward strand.
AAGCCCAAACCGCAACCGTCCTTCTTGGAGAGCCATCCCTACGTAGCTTACGCCATGAAGCAAGAGAAAGGCTTCTGTGAACCTAACTTGTCTATGTGTGAAAAGAAAAAAAGAGATTTCATTCTTATAATTAATCAATTATTTTCTTTACAGTGCTTATATGTTACTGCTTTTGTAGAGGCACTGAATGAATATCTCAAATTTTCCCTTTGTTACCCAGGGTCTTAAAATTGTTAAGTTACATCCTGATTGGTGGATTTGTTCACAGCAGTAATCCTTCTTGCGCTTGCAATTTTAGTCAGCAACAATAAAGAGTCATCAGGTAGCATTTGACATTTGAGCACAGAGAAATAACCTTTCCAATTTACTAAATCCTGCTTTTAAGAAGTCATTACCTTTCTGAAAATGGGTTAAGCTGGAGAAGAAATGTAATCATTTAAGTATTTTAAAAGAATACTGATGGCATTTAAATTTAGAGGGGGAAAGGATGGTTTATTTACTAAAATCCATTAGCATAATAAATGGCTAGCTATCAAGAAAAAGGCAAAGCTTGGCCCTTGTATCTCACCATACATAAAAGTAAATTCCAGGACTTCCCTGGTGGCACAGTGGTTAAGAATCCGCCTGCCAATGCAGGGCACATGGGTTCAAGCCCTGGCCCGGGAAGACCCCGCATGCCGCGGAGCAACTAAGCCCGTGCGCCACAGCTACTGAGCCTGCGTGCCACAACTACTGAAGCTTGTGTGCCTAGAGCCTGTGCTCTACAACAAGAGAAGCCACTGCAATGAGAAGCCCATGCACCGCAACAAGAGTAGCCCCCGCTCGCCACAACTAGAGAAATCCTGCACGCAGCAACAAAGACCCAACACAGCCAAAATTAAATTAATTTTTTTAAAAAAAGTAAATTCCAGATGACTTAAAGATTTCCATACCAAAAAAATAAGACAGTAGCGTTCAGACTAGGAGAATTTAGGAGCATATCTGTAGAACTAGGGAAGATAGGAAACTCTCCACAATACAGATAGATAACCGTGATAACATATTTTTTGTATTTATTCTATAGCAAAATAATAACAAACCACTTCAAAAATTTATAGACTGGTAAAAAATACTTCCAAATTAAATGATCAAAGAGTTAATACCTGATACAGAAAGCACTCCCACAAACTAAAAAGAAAAAGACAACTCAATGTAAAAATAGGCAAATAACATAAAGAGGAAATTCACAGAAGACCAAACTAAAGTGGCCAATAAAAAATGAAGACGTTCAACATGACCAACAGTCAGAAACTGTCACTTAAAGCAAAAATGAAAATCTCACAGGAAACTACTGAAATGCCCAACGATAGGGAATGCCTGCATAAACTGGCCAACCATACCACAGACACTACATACTGTAGTTAATTTTAAATAACTTTGATGTATAGCCATTGTCCTGGAAGAAGGAGAGGAAAAAGGCAATTTAAAGACTCAAGTATAGAGAACGATCCCACTTATGGATCACATATTACTATTAATGAAGTCTAGTACATTTGAAATGTATATGGGTATATGAAGGTAAGTACGTGTGTGTGTGTACTTGAACATGGAGAAAGATATGGAAAGATAAACCCTCCAATGTTAACATTAGCTGGGGAGAGGGAGAGAGGATGAAGAGGAGGCTGCTGGGGAAAAGTAACTTTTCCTTCATTATATGTTAATCGCTTCAAATGTTACAATTATTTTACTCTTGCAATTAAAGAAAATATTAAGTATAAAAATTGTTTCCTCTAATGTAGTTTAATGTATAATATTTAATATATTAAAACAGATATAACTAATAGTGAATTACAAACCTGCTGAGAACACTTTTAAAATGAGATTGAGTCTATCTCCATCCTCTAAGATTTCAATAAGATTTCAAGTTCAGAGCTCTGTAACCTGTCACTTGCACAAAAAAGGGACCTAAAACCCAGCACACCAGATTTATTCATATTTCACATCACTTCATTAACTGTCCCTTCAAGAAATTCATCTTTTTCTCAGCTTTTTTCTTGAAAGCTGTTCTATTGATTACATGGTCTCTAAAAAGATGAGCCACATAAAGACTTTCTGAAAGTCTGAAAAAGAATTTGAAGAGAATAAATTCATGGTAAAGCAATAATCTCATAAGCAAATGCACTTGACGGTAGAGTTTAACATCCAAAAATATTGTACTTGTAGCTAAAACAATACCCTGGGATATTAACCTAATCCTACACAGTGCCACTGATTTAATATTATTTATTCCTCAAGGATTGAATTCAAATACAGTTTCATCTTGTTTGAAAACAGGTATTGTTAAAGTCATTGTTAACTTGTTCTACAAATGCTTTTTTACAATACAATGTCAGGAATCTACTAGAGAAAATTAAAAGCAGAGACTTGATAGAGTTGAATGGATCCAAAATATTTAACTTGATAAAGTTTTTGAAAGTTGGTTGTTCTCACTCATACTCTCTTTTTTACTCCTTTTAAAATCCTACTTTAATTGTAAGTCAAACAAAGCACTGAGAAAGTAATTTTAATTTCGAGGGGGAGGAAGGCTAGTGGAAATTTTGCTAACTCTAAGATTTTAATCCAATTTTCTGCAACTGTATGATAAAGGCAATGGGCAAATATTTTAGAATTAGACAAACTTTGGTCCGTACCTAATGCAACCATTTCTTCATTTTGTGACCTCGGCTAAGTTAATCTACTTCCATGAGCCTCAGCTCTTCATGCACAAAACAGAGATAATACAACCTAATGCATGGAGGTCTAGAGAAGATTAGAGATAGCACACAGCATGTCAAGCACATAGCAGGTGCACCATGAATTATAGTAACTGATACTGTGATTATTAGCAAAATTTCAGATTTATACCAAGGCTATTAAAAATTCCAAAAACAAAACAAAATACACACAAATATGCATAAAACATGTATAAGTTAAACTGGCTGAACATTCCTTTACCCTAAGAGTATATTCTGATTTAATGTGCAAACTTTATTTAAAAGAAATATAATCATTAAGGAAAGCTTCCTGACTTCCAGCTCCAAACCAAGATGGAGTACACATACTTTTCCCTATTCCTCCTGCTAAGTGCAGCTAAAAGCTCTGAACCTAATATAGAAAACAATCATAAAAGCCTCAGAAAGGTGGAAAGAACAAGTAAGATTGGCTAGGGACTCCAGGACCCAAAGAACGACACAGCAGTATATTCTTTTGGTTTTCTTTTCTCCTCATCCCAGATCAGACGCTGAAGATGGTAACCTAGAAAAACCGATGGGAGTAGACAAAAAAGTCTCCAAGAAAATCTTATCTCTAATAACCAAAGCACAAGGAAGGACACAACCTAACAAAATACAGAAAACCTTTAGACAATAACCACTCTACTCCAGCAAAATACCTCAGGAAAAAACCCCCCACAAACCACATTCCTGTAAGCAGAAGCCAAGTGGGCTGCCTAGATTGTCACCCTTGCCCTGTACCATGGTACCATTCCTCCCATCCCTCTGGGGTGGTCTCAGAGAAGACAAAAGACTTTCATCACCATTCAGCAGTAACAAGTTCCAGCCTCCCCTCAATGAGTCATCTGTGCAAATGGGGATCATGGCTTTACATAAGGCACCTCCCCCCAATCAAGCTGGATATTGGCCTATCAAAAAATGGAATATCAATCAAGGATAGCAATCTAACAACTGACTGTAGAATAGAAATATACACAGCTAGGGAGAGGAGCATGGCAGTGGGATCACCTAAGGAGAACTAGCAGGCGACAATAAGAGTGTGCCCAGTTCGGAGTGGCGCACTTTTTAAAGAACTTTGAAAAACTACAGTTTTCTTGTAAAATGAATGGGGTTTTCTAATTCTTGGACGGAGTAAGGAAAGAGCCTTCCCTCTTCTTAGAACTACCTACTACTGAAATTATATGTTGAATTCAGCCACTCATTCAACGAATATGTATTACCCTAAACACAGGGATACAAAAATGAGTAAGAGAGAAAAGGTGAGGAGGAGGTAGAGAAACCAGTTTGGAAAAAGGAAAGTCAAAGGGGCACTAAGCACATGTGAAGTTGGAGAGGTCAGGGAGACCTCCACGTGGAGATGTCAAACAGGCAAAACTCGCTGGCAGACAAGCATAACTACTGGAGGGACTACTCTATTGCAGAGACAGAGAGAGCCCACCCAAGGAAAAAGCAAAGAGCTTGGGCCTGGGCCCAGGAGATATCAATCATCTCCATCTTATAAATCAGGACAGAACTAGACTAAGTTGTCCTTTCCAGGGGGAAAAAGTACGTAGGAGAATAGCAGTGCAGGGTACAGATTTCTGCAGAGGTGAGAGCGCTATAGCAGCCTATGAGAGAGACAGAGGACACGGATGGGAAGGCTGCACCACGGTATCTCCTGAACCTTTTTGCTTCTTGCCAGGCTTCCATGCTTGTTGCCAAAACAACTGTAATTGCTTCCTGACTGCTCTGGTCCACATCTACTTTAGCTCATTTCAATCCACTTTCCAATTGCAGCCATAGAGATCTTTATCAAAACTGAAGTTTGATCATGTTCCCTCCTTTCCTTAACCCTTCCAGTGGATTCCCTTTGCTCTTCTTATAGCATAAAGACACATCTCCTGAAACTGGCCTTCTGGGCCCTGCAGGCTGAGGGTCTTACCGAACCCCCCAGAACCATCTGCACCTGACCTGCTCTCTGCTCCGAGCTTCACGGGTCTTCTCTAAGGGCCTCAAAGAAGTGCCTCGGATACTAAGTGCACTGGCTGTTCTCTCCCACCACAGGACTCCACGTGAGCTGTTCCCTCTCCTGCACACTCTTCCCTCCCTTTTCACCTGGTCCACTTCAGATTGCAATTTAAGCAGTCCATCCTCAAGAAACCCTTTCTTGACCTCCAGCAGCAATGACAATAAAATGTTCCAGCCCTTCACAACACCCCCCACAGTTAGCATCTCTGGAGCGACTATTTCCCTACCGCCCTCTAGAGTATTAGCTGCTTAGAGATACGGAACCCTCTGGCTCACTACTGTATCCTCAGCACTTAGTTTAGTGCCTGGCATACAGTGAGCTCTCAATAAGCACTGGTTGATAGAAGAGATGAATGACACCCAAAGCAAGGGCTCACGATGGCTAGCGAGTACGTGCCCCGAAGTGAAACACCTAATACAGCCTTTTGTTTATGCTTAGAATTTCACTCACCATCCGAATAGTATTTCTCTTCTGTGTTAAAAGTAAATGCCACATTATATGAAGATAATGAATAATGCTCTTTTGTTATTAAACTATTTATGTTAATAGCATTCTACATTCAGGTCTTCAAGTCATATTGGCAGATCATGTTCTGCTTAGCTTTAATTGAACTTGACGTTATCTGTTTGCACTTTCTTTTAAACTCCCAATGGTGATATCCCTAGCCTGATGACATTAAATTTATAACAAAGAATCTAAAAATAAAAGTCATTATGCTTGCTGAGCAAAAAACAGAAGTAGATTTACTATCTTCAAGGTCACTCAAAGCTGAATTTAACAAATTTAGTTTTCCCCTTGACAATCACAGAGGAAGAAAGTAAGCACAAATCAAACTAGTATCAAGGCTCTTATTTATGCCAGCTGTATGGGAAATATTTAAACTTGGTATTCATCTTAGCACTATGGATTTTGTAACTAGTCACTATCTCCTTCATTAATAAGCAGTTAGTGACAAAATCAGATCACATCATCTGTACAGTTAATTACAAGCTGGAAAATATTCAAGGTATACAAATTTTATTAGTATGGCTGATTATCTGTCAACTATTTTGGTTAATTACTTCTGAATTTGGATTCTAGCCTTCAACTATTTCAAATTTAACATATTTGACATCAAGGGTTTTCAAGCTACTCTTATCTCTGTTTAGTATTTTGTCTTATTCCTATTTTAAAATTGTCAGAAATAAGTACTGTTAGCTCTTAAACTGACAGTTCATTCTGCAGCTAAATAAATTATTAATTGGCAGAAAGCTATCTACCACATGGCTAATTTTTTGTCAATGTTTATTAAATACTCTCAGCATTACTATATAGGACAAAAAATATTCTGAACTCTAAGTTACATGTTAAGGATAGAACCCTAAAACTTTTCTCTTTGCTCTGCAGTAGAAAAAAGCATTTGGCTTTTTATTTTTACAGGTTAGATATGGATAGGTTGTTCGTGTGGCTATGTAAGTAATAGCATAGACTCTAATCTATAAGTCATTTGTGGTGCGGGAGGGCAGGCTTCCTGGAAGAAATTAGTTTTGAAGTGAAAGAGAAGGCTGACTGAGGTGAAAAGAAAAGATCAAAAAAGTAAGAGGGAATATAAGAGGTGAGACAGGGTGAGTAGGACAAATAATTTACAGAAAGTAAATCAAAAGCCGTTCACGGAACACGCAGTTCACATTTTCACAGGTAGTCAGTGGCAACAAGAACATACAAAATGAAAGACAAAAAGTTGAAAAAATATATTATGCTAAAAACACAAAATGTACCAAGCACACTAAACCCAAATATTCACTTTTAAACTCTCCATTCTATGATTACAATTTTCTGTATCCTTTAAAGAAAAGAGGCATAGAGAAACTGACTCCCCAGATGCGCAAAGGCAGAATGGTAATTTGAACCCAGGCAAGCTAACTTCATGCCCTCAACCACAACACTACCTTAGTTCGAAAAGATGTATTCTACATGTAAGAGGACAGCATAGGCACATATTCAACGACAAATAGGTTCTGACTTGTCCTTGAAGAACTTGTGGTTAATTTGCAATGACCAGTCACCATTCCATTTGTTATCTTTATATAACTGACTAAACAGGATTGTGGGTACCAGTTATGGCGGTGATAAACAATCCCACTACCTGAGTCACACCTTAGCCTCATACTATAATCAACACTCCTTCAGAAAAATGTGAAGCCCCAATATGAAAAGCTATATTCTATAAAAGGCACGGTTATCTAAATACTTGTGGTATCTGACCTCTTTCTTTCATAACCAGAATTATGTTGCTGTTATTAATAATGGCTTAATCTTTGTTGCATGTATTCCTTTGCCTTTCCTGCAGGAAATTCCCAAGAGAGGGAGTTGATCAAGGGAGGATTTGAATATTCTTGGACCTCTGGCTTAAATCCCTCTTAATCTCACCTAAAATGCTCACCATCTGGTGTGGTATCAGCAGGCTAGTTGAGTATACCTATTTATGGTTGACTGGCATCTATGGGACAAGGATGCTTGTGGAGGGCTTGAGGTTTCTATTGAGTAAGACATCGAATATTTAGACATTTCATATTAAATGAAAATTTTGTGGAGAATTGGTCAAGCAAATCAAGCAAAAAGACCAATTCCCATATAAATCAAAACCACAATGAGATATCACCTCACACCTGTCAGAGCAGCTATTATCAAAAAGACAACAAATAACAAGTGTTGGTGAGGATGTGGAAAAAGGGAACCCTCATGCACTGTTGATGGGAATGTAAATATAAATGAACGTAAATTGGTGCAGCCACTAAGGAAAACATTATGTCGATTCCTCAAAAAATTAAAAACAGAACTACCATGTGATCCAGCAATTGCATTCCTGGCATTTATCCAAAGAAAATGAAAACACTAATTTGAAAAGATATCTGCACCCTCATGTTCACTGCAGCATTATTTACAATAGCCAAGATATGGAAGCAACCTAAGTGCCCATCAATAGATGAAAGGATAAAGAATGGAATATTACTCAGCCATAAAAAAAGAACAAAACTTTGTCATTTGTGACAACACGGATGGACCTAGAGGTCATTATGCTAAGTGAAATAAATCAGAGAAAGACTAATACTATATGATTTCACTTTACATGTGAAATCTAAAAAAATAAAACAAATGAACAAACATAACAAAACAGAAAGAGTCACAGATACAGAGAACAAACAGGTGGTTGCCAGAGGAGAGGGAGATTAAAAAGTACAAACTTCCAGTTATAAAATAAATGAGTCATGGGTATGAAATGCACAGTGTGGGGAACACAGTCAATTATGTAATATCTCTGTATAGTGACAGGTGGTAACTAGACTAATCATGGTGATCATTTTGAAATGTACAGAAATGTCAAATCACTGTGTTATGTACCAGGAACTAACATAGTGAGGTAGGTCAATTATACTTCAAAAAACAAACAAACAAATTCATAGAAAAAGAGATCAGATCTGTGGTTATCAGAAGCTGGTGGGGAGGAGGAATTGGATGAAGGTGGTCAAAAGGTATGAACTTCCAGTTATACGATAAATAAGTACCAGGGATATAATGTACAACATGATAAATATAAGTAACACTACTATATGTTACATATGAAAGTTGTTAAGAGTAAATCCTAAGAGTTCTCATCAAAAGGAAAAAAATATATTTTTCTATTATTTAAATTTTGTATCTATATGCAATGATAGATGTTCACTAAATTTATCGTGGTAATCATTTCATGATGTAAGTCAAGTCATTATACTATGCACCTTAAAATTATACAGTGCTATATGTCAATTATATCTGAACAAAACTAAGGTGAAAAAAGACCAATTCCCAATGTCCTGTTTAAGCTAACTATGAGGCACCCGAGGTATCCCTTTGCTTTGTCTCCTGATCAGTGATCCTGAGTGTTTTACATTTTAAACTCAGATACCTGTTTTAAATTTCAGAGATCCAGAGACCCTGTTCATCGTTTGAAAGACTCAATATTTGTTAAGATGTCAATCCTCCCAAACTGATTTATAAATTCAGTGTAATCTCAATCAAAATCCTAGCAGAACTTTAGGTAGAAAATGACAAGCTGGTTCTAAAATTCATATGGAATGGCCAAAACAACTCTGGAAAAGGAGTACAAAAGAAGAACAAAGCCAGAAGGCTAGCGCTACCTAACTTCAAGAATTATTGTAAAACTACTGTAATCAAAACACTGTAGTAGTGGTATACAGAGAGACAAATAGATCAATGGAACAAAATAGAGAGTCCCAAAATAAACCCATACACACATGGACAAATGGTTTTCAGAAAGTACAAAGGCAATTCAGTGGAGAAAAAGAGAGCCTTTTCAATAAATGGTGCTGGAACGAGAAGATAGCCATGGAAGGACGGAAAGAAGGGAGGAAGGGAGGGAGGAAGGAAGGAGATCTATCCCTCATACCGTATACAAAAATTAATTCAAAACGGATCATAAGCCGAAAACTAAAAAAATCCTAAAACTTAGGGGAAAATATCTGTGATCTTGGGTTAGACAAAGGTTTCTTAGATATGATACCAAATGCACAATCTATAAAGGACAAACTGGAAAACTGGACCACATCAAAATTAAAAACTTCTACTCCTCAAAAGACAGTAAGAACATGAAAAGGTGCAGGCTGGAAAAAAATTTCTGCAAAGTACATACCTGATATACTTGCTTTCAAAATAAATAAAGAACTTCCAAAATTCAACAAAGAAAACAACCCAATTTCAACTGGACAAAGGATTTGAACAGATACTTCACCAAAGAAGATATATGTATGGCAAACAAGCACATGAAAAGATGCTCAAAATCACTAGTCATTAGGGAAATTCAAATTAAGACCATAACGAGATACCTCTACACATTTATTATAATTGCTAAAATTAAAAAGACTGCCCATATGAAGTGTTGGCATGGATGTGAAGAAACTAGATTTTGGAAACAGTGTCCTTAAAAAGTATACTTATCATATGATCCCACCACCCATTCCTATGTTTTGCCCAAGAAAAATGTAAAACCTAAGTCCAAATAAACACTTATACAAAAATGTTCATACCAGCTTTATTTGTAATAGCCCAGACCTGGAAATACTCCAAATATCCATCAACAGATGAACCAATAAACAAACTGTGGTATACCCCCACACAGTGTAATATTTACACAGCATAAAAATGAACAATGAACAGTTGATACACACAAGAGAGATGAATCTAAAAATAATCAGGCTAGACAAAAGGAAGACATACCACATGTTTCATTTTAAATAAAACTCTACAAAATGCAAACTATAGTGACTAAAAGCAGATCAGTGATTGTCTGATGATGGGGGAATGTGCAAAGAACCTGCTCAAGGGATTACAACTCAGCTCAATGAAACTTGAAAGGAGGGATATATATGTTCACCACCTTGATTGTGGTGATGATTTCATAATGTATACACATCAAAACTTACCAAAGTGTATACTTTAAATATTTTCAGCTTGCTGTATGCCAATTACACCTCAATAGAGCTGTAACTTTAAAAAATGTACACTATAGGTTTGGGAGTTATTTTAATTCATGTCCCATTCTGATCCACCTCAGATGCTTCTGGCACAAGAAAAGGGCCTTCTGGTGGGGAAGGAGGTCTTCATGTGTGTAGTTAGAGCTGTGCTGGCCATTCTGACAGTCTTCTTCTCAAGAAACTGACAGGTTTAAGTCATGATAATAAAAATAATGTATGAATGAAATTTTTTTTTCTGTTCTATAAAGCAAACTCTGATAACTCATCCAAAAGTGTATCAGATCATTAAGAAACAAATTAAAAAGTAGGATAAACTTTTTTTTTTACCCCACTGGAGAGTATTAACTAAGCCAATACAGGACATTCCTGGCCACACTGACTCACAGTAGCATTCCTGTACAGATTCAGTATGAGTATTGACATGTGGAATTTTGGATTTCGCTTACGTATCTTGGCACATAACTGATTTCTGTCCACTGAGTCAGTCCTGGGAAAGACTGACTACACCCCCAAACAATCTGATATTATTCATGACTTTCTCCACAGGTTTGTAAGGAGTGTAATAGTGGTCTCTAGTGTAAAGCTGGATCCGGAGCTTGCATGTTCCTCACGTATAATCATGGCTGCAGAAACATTGGTTTTACCGTTTTTTAAGCAAGAAAGTGGCATATGTTTTGGATGGAATGTTTACTCAGGGGAAATTTAACGTTATTTATCTTTTGAAAAAATGGGTTCACTATATTGTATGTAACCAGTTGAGGCTCAACTGAAAACTACACATTCAAAAGGCTCAACAGTTACTGCAAAGGGGAAACAGGACTGCTGCCAATGAGGGAATCAGTGAAGAATAAACTTTTCAGAACGGGGATATGATGGTTGTCTGAGGGGAGAGGAGAAGATTCTTTGGAGAGGAAGATTAAGAATTTGAGGGGGGAAATAAAGAATCAAAGATGAGTGTTGGCAGTGAAGATGAGAGGCCCCACACCAACCAAATGACAGGCTAGGAGTGGAACCCAGACACAGCCTGCTCCAGAGCCAGACTCTTGATCACGACACTAAACCAACATATGGGCTAGCAGCCTTCCCAACAGACATTTCATGAGGCTGGCGCTGTCTCTGTAGCTGACCACATTGTACAGATGGCACAGGCAGCAAGGACACACTCAGCAACAATAGGAAACACACACATTTACGAGGCTTCTTTCATATAGAAACCTGAGGGTCTAGAATATGCTATGACTAAAGAATTATTCAGAATACGTGGCACATTCTATCTTCTGTCTTTTAATGAAGGCGTCCAATTTAGCTGGAAGACAGATAACTATAAAATGATAACCCTCGTTACATGTTTTAGGCAGAAGTCATTATTCATTGAGAAAATGAAATAACAATGCCATACAGATCTCAGTAGCAAATTTTTGGCTTAGTGTTAATGATGCATAAATCAAAGGAATCAAAAGACTATACAATGCAGCACCTTAAAAGCACTGTGGGGAAAAGGAGGGTTTCAAAAGATCTGGAGGGAAGGTTAGTTGCAAATGTCGACCATGTAGCCTTGGATTACAATTATTCTAAGTCTATTTCTTCATCTGTAAAATGTAGAATAATTCCACCTGCCCTAACAATATTTCAGGATTGAGAAGATCAAATGAGATGACAAAGAAAACTGTCAAGTCTCTCACACATTTGTAAGGGGGTATTCTCAACTGTCAACACATTACCTCTTTCAGGGCTGTCAACTCTGTGGTTTCTTCACTAGTAACTTCCAGTACTACAAAAGATGAAGCTTCTATTCAGCCAAAGCTTCTCAAACCTATGTGAATAACTTTTGGTTCTGCTTAATCATATCCAATTTTTACTCTTTTTAAAAAATAGATCTTTACTGGAGTATAATTGCTTCAAAATACTGTTAGTTTCTGTTGTACAACAAAGTGGATCAGTCATATGCATACATATGTCCCCATATCCCCTCCCTCTTGAGTCTCCCTCCCACTCTCCCTATCACATGTCTCTAGGTCATCGCAAAGCATGGAGCTGATCTCCCTGTACTAATGCTGCTGCTTCCCACTAGCTATCTATTTTACATTCGGTAGTGTATATATGTCGATGCTACTCTTACTTTACCCCAGCTTCCCCCTCCCCACCTGGGTCCTCAAGTCCATCCTCTATGTCTACGTCTTTATTCCTGCCCTGTTCATCAGTATCTTTTTTTTTTTTTTAGATTCCATATATATGTGTTAGCATACGATATTTGTTTTTCTCTTTCTGACTTACTTCACTCTGTATAACAGATTCTAGGTCCATCCACCTCACTACAAATAACTCAGTTTCATTTCTTTTTATGGCTGAGTAATATTCCATTGTAATAGTCCATCTGAGTAATATTCCATCTTCTTCTATCGATAGACATTTAGGCTGCTTCCATGTCCTGGCTATTGTAAATAGTGCTGCAATGAACACTGTGGTACATGTCTCTTTTTGAATTAATCATATGTAATTTTAACTGCTGACATCTGATAGGGAACTTCAGGTTTCATAAATTTCCATATTTCTTTTAAGTTTTACTTTTCATATACTATTAAACATTTGTGTTTTTATGCTAAATCATCCTTTTTAAAAAGTCAAATTTTAGCCTTGAAAATATCACATTCATCTTTTATTCCACCTCAAAAGCCACCTCTCAATTCTGAGAAATAACAACGTGAGAACTTTTTTTTTTTTAAAGAATCATTTATTACTTATTATTCAGTTAGGTTTTTAGATCTGTTTTTTGCATTGGAATATCTCCTTTCACCCCCGAAGGGCACTGAGCAATAAAGGTGAAGGACTACAATAGAATGTCTTGTATGCATTTTTAAGGATTGTATTAATTGTCTTTTAGTGTCATGAGATCTTTGAGAAAGAAAAGCAATGTTAAACCAGACTGGGCTCTTCTGGATTGCTGGGGAAGAGAGGATTCTCTTCCTGGATTCTCCTGGAAGAGGGGCTGCTGCCCCTTGGATATCTAACCCAGGACTTTTTCATGTAACTGATCCAATAGACATTCTAAGCTCTACATTTTTTATCAATAAGTAATAATGAAGTAGAGATATACTTTCCTTAGAGAACATTCTACTGTCTGTGCAGGTTCGTTGCGGGGGGTGGGTAGATGACTTTTTAAAAGTAGTCTAGCATTTTCCTGGTTTTTATTTGCAACTCTAGATTATAGGTTTCAGGGAAAGGGGGAAGAATGTGAGCACAAAGATTCTGTTCTAATTTAAATATTCTTCGCAATTTAGAAGTAATTACTTCTTTTAAGGTTCAATCACCTTCTAAATGTTACTCAATTAAAAGAAGAGAAACGTATTATGTGGGTCATAGACAAGAATATTAATAAAATAATTTCTAAGGTATAATCATTATTTTTTCTATTTAAAATTTTTCATTTTTTAATCATCTCAGTTGCCAAATTTTAATCTTCATTGATTAAAACCACAGAACTCCTTGCATACAAATTAATTCAGGTTTGCAAACATTAAATCATCATTAGATTAGAATGACAAGCATGACAAAATACTTCAAAAGAAGTTCAGGGAAATATGAAACCTTAAAAGTACTGAATTAGGTTTTAAATTGAACTCATACAAGCTTAAGTTCAGTGAAAACTAATATTGCATACTTTTTAATCAATTATTTCATAATCATCCCCCTAAATTCTTTAACTTACCAAGAAATCCTATCTAAAAAAGTTTTCTAAAGTCAGCCATAAAATACAACTGACATGCAAATTGATCTAAACGTCCAATGAATCCATCAAATGTCACCTCACTTCAACTCATCAAATCACTTTATGTGAGTGAATGCAAAGTGTCCTCAGTGCTCAATAGTGTTACAATTAAAATCCATATAATACAGAAAATAAAATGATGTAATCACTTGGAACCATTATGGGACTAACTCTATTTTTAATTTATTTTTATTTTCTGAATTTTTATTTTTATACAGCAGGTTCTTATTAGTTATCCATTTTATACATATTAGTGTATATATGTCAATCCCAATCTCCCAATTCATCACACCACCACGCCCCCTGCCGCTTTCCCCCCTTGGTGTCCATACGTTTGTACTCTACATCTGTGTCTCAGTTTCTGCCCTGCGAACTGGTTCATCTGTACCATTTTTCTAGGTTCCACATATATGCGTTAATGTACAATATTTTTCTCTTTCTGACTTACTTCACTCTATATGACAGTCTCTAGATTCATCCATGCCTCTACAAATGACCCAATTTCATTCCTTTTTATGGCTGAGTAATATTCCATTGTATATATGTACCACTTCTTCTTTACCCATTCATCTGTCAATGGGCATTTAGGTTGCTTCCATGACCTGGCTGTTGTAAATAGTGCTGCAGTGAACACTGGGGTGCATGTGTCTTTTTGAATTATGGTTTTCTCTGGGTATATGCCCAGTAGTGGGATTGCTGGGTCATATGGTAATTCTATTTTTAGTTTCTTAAGGAACCTCCATACTGCTCTCCATAGTGGCTGTATCAATTTACATTCCCACCAAAGTCCAGGAGGGTTCCCTTTTCTCCACACCCACTCCAGCATTTGCTGTTCGTAGATTTTCTGATGATGCCCATTCTAACTGGTGTGAGGTGATACATCACTGTAGTTTGGATTTGCATTTCTCTAATAATTAGTGATGTTGAGCAGCTTTTCATGTGCTTCTTGGCCATCTATCTGTATGTCTTCTTTGGAGAAATGTCTATTCAGGTCTTCTGCCCATTTTTTGATTGGGTTGTTTGTTCTTCTAACATTGAGGTGCATGAGCTGTTTATATATTTTGGAGATTAATCCTTTGTCCGTTGATTCGTTTGCAAATATTTACTCCCAAATTGAGGGCTGTCTTTTCGTCTTCTTTGTAGTTTCCTTTGCTTTGCAAAAGCTTTTAAGTTTCATTAGGTCCCATTCGTTTATTTTTGTTTTTATTCCCATTTCTCTAGGAGGTGGGTCAAAAAAGATCTTGCTGTGATTTATGTCACAGAGTGTTCTTCCTATGTTTTCCTCTAAGAGTTTTACAGTGTCCGGTCTTACATTTAGGTCTCTAATCCATTTTGAGTTTATTTTTGTGTATGGAGTTAGGGAGTGTTCTAATTTCAATCTTTTACATATAGCTGTCCAGTTTTCCCAGCACCACTTATTGAAGAGACTGTCTTTTCTCCATTGTATATCCTTGCCTCCTCTGTCATAGATTAGTTGACCATAGGTGCGTGGGTTTATCTCTGGGCTTTCTCTCCTGTTCCACTGAACTATATTTCTGTTTTTGTGCCAGTACCATATTGTCTTGTTTACTGTAGCTCTGTAGTAAAGTCTGAAGGCAGGGAGTCTGATTCCTCCAGCTCCATTGTTTTCCCTCAAGACTGCTTTGGCTATTTGGGGTCTTTTGTGTCTCCATACAAATTTTAAGACTTTTTGTTCTAGTTCTGTAAAAACTGCCATTGGTAATTTGATAGGGATTGCATTGAATCTGTACATTGCTTTGGGTAGTATACTCATTTTCACAATGTTGATTCTTCCAATCTAAGAACATGGTATATCTCTCCATCTGTTTGTACCATCTTTAATTTCTTTCATCAGTGTCTTACAGTTTTCTGCACACAGGTCTTTTGTCTCCCTAGGTAGGTTTATTCCTAGGTATTTTATTCTTGTTGTTGCAATGGTAAATGGGAGTGTTTCTTGAATTTCTCTTTCAGATTTTTTATCATTAGTGTATAGGAATGCAAGAGATTTCTGTGCATTAATTTTGTATCCTGCAACTTTACCAAATTCATTGATTAGCTCCAGTGGTTTTCAGATGGCATCTTTAGGATTCTCTATGTCTACTATCATGTCATCTGCAAACAGTGACAGTTTTTTCCTCTTTTCCAATTTGTATTCCTTTTATTTCTTTTTCTTCTCTGATTGCCGTGGCTAGGACTTCCAAAACTATGAATAACTGAATAACAGTGGTGAGAGTGGACATCCTTGTCTTATTCCTGATCTTAGAGGAAATGCTTTCAGTTTTTCACCATTGAGAATGATGTTTGCTGTGGGTTTGTCCTCTATGGCCTTTATTATGTTGAGGTAGGTTCCCTCTATGCCCACTTTCTGGAGAGTTTTTATCATAAATGGGTGTTGAATTTTGTCAAAAGCTTTTTCTGCATCTACTGAGATGATCCTACGGTTTTTATTCTTCAATTTGTTAATATGGTGTATCACATTGATTGATTTGCATATATTGAAGAATCCTTGCATCCCTGGGATAAATCCCACTTGATCGTGGTGTATGATCCTTTTCATGTGTTGTTGGATTCTGTTTGCTAGTATTTTGTTGAGGATTTTTACATCTATATTCATCAGTGATATTGGTCTGTAATTTTCTTTTTTTGCAGTATCTTTGTCTGGTTTTGGTATCAGGGTGATGGTGGCTTCATAGAATGAGTTTGGGAGTGTTCCTTCCTCTGCAATTTTTTGGAAAACTTTGAGAAGGATGGGTGTTAGCTCTTCTCTAAATGTTTGATAGAATTCACCTGTGAAGCCATCGGGTCCTGGACTTTTGTTTGTTGGAAGATTTTTAATCACAGTTTCAATTTCATTACTGTGATTGGTCTGTTCATATTCTCTATTTCTTCTTGGTTCAGTCTTGGAAGGTTATACCTTTCTAAGAATTTGTCCATTTCTTCCAGCTTGTCCATTTTATTGGCATAGAGTTGCTTGTAGTAGTCTCTTAGGATGCTTTGTATTTCTGCAGTGTCTGTTATAACTTCTCCTTTTTCATTTCTAATTTTGTTGATTTGAGTCCTCTCCCTCTTTTTCTTGATGAGTTTAGCTAATGCTTTATCTATTTTGTTTATCTTCGCAAAGAACCAGCTATTAGTTTTATTGATCTTGGGTATTGTTTTCTTTGTTTCTATTTCATCTATTTATGCTCTGATCTTTATGATTTCTTTCCTTCTGCTAACTTTGGGTTTTGTTTGTTCTTCTTTCTCTAGTTCCTTTAGGTGTAAGGTTAGATTGTTTGAGATTTTTCTTGTTTCTTCAGGTAGGCTTGTATTGCTATAAACTTCCCTCTTAGAACTGCTTTTGCTGCATCCAATAGATTTTGGATCATCGTGTTTTCATTGTAATTTGTCTCTAGGTATTTTTTGACTTCCTCTTTGATTTCTTCAGTGATCTCTTGGTTATTTAGTAACGTATTGTTTAGCCTCCATGTGTTTGTGTTTTTTACGTTTTTTTCCCTGTAATTGATTTCTAATCTCATAGCATTGTGGTCAGAAAAGATGCTTGATATGATTTCAATTTTATTAAACTTACTGAGGCATGATTTGTGACCCAGGATGTGATCTATCCTGGAGAATGTGCCATCTGCACTTGAGAAGAAAGTGTAATCTGCTGTTTTGGGATGCAATGTCCTATAAATATCAATTAAATCTATCTGCTCTATTGTGTCATTTAAAGCTTGTGTTCCCTTATTAACTTTCTGTCTGGATGATCTGTCCATCAGTGTAAGTGAGGTGTTAAAGTCCCCCACTATTACTGTGTTACTGTCGATTTCCTCTTCTATAGCTGTTGGCAGTTGCCTTATGTATTGTGGTGCTCCTCTGTTGGGTGCATATATATTTATAATTGTTATATCGTCTTCTTGGATTGACCACTTGATCATTATGTAGTGTCCTTCCTTGTCTCTTGTAACATTCTTTATTTTACAGTCTATTTTATCTGATACGAATATTGCTACTCCAGCTTTCTTTTGATTTCCATTTGCACAGAGTATTTTTCCATCCCCTCACTTTCAGTCTGTATGTGTCCCTAGGTCTGAAGTGGGTCTCTCGTAGACAGCATATATATGGGTCTTGTTTTTGTATCCACTCAGCAAGCCTGTGTATTTTGGTTGGAGCATTTAATCCATTCACATTTAAGGTAATTATTGATATGTATGTTCCTATGACCATTTTCTTAATTAGTATGGGTTTGTTTTTGTAGATCCTTTTCTTCTCTTGTGTTTCCCACTTAGAGAAGTTCCTTTAGCATTTGTTGTAGAGCTGGTTTGGTGGTGCTGAATTCTCTTAGCTTTTGCTTGTCTGTAAAGTTTTTGATTTCTCCATCGAATCTGAATGAGATCCTTGCTGGGTAGAGTAATCTTGGTTGTAGGTTCTTCCCTTTCATCACTTTTTTATTTTTTTAAACATCTTTATTGGAGTATAATTGCTTTACAATGGTGTGTTAGTTTCTGCTTTATAACAAAGTGAATCAGTTATACATATACATATGTTCCCATGTCTCTTCCCTCTTGCGTCTCCCTCCCTCCCACCCTCCCTATGCCACCCCTCTAGGTGGTCACAAAGCACCGAGCTAATCTCCCTGTGCTATGCGGCTGCTTCCCACTCGCTATCTATTTTACCCTTTCATCACTTTAAATATGTCATGCCCTCCCTTCTGGCTTGTAGAGTTTGTGCTGAGAAATCAGCTGATAACCTTATGGGAGTTCCCTTATACGTTATTTGTCGCTTTTCCCTTGCTGCTTCCAATAATTTTTCTTTGTCTTTAATTTTTGCCAATTTGATTACTATGTGTCTCGGCGTGTTTCTCCTTGGGTTTCTCTTGCCTGGGACTCTCTGCGCTTCCTGGACTTCGGTGGCTATTTCCTTTCCCATGTTAGGGAAGTTTTTGACTATAATCTCTTCAAATATTTTCTCAGGTCCTTTCTCTCTCTCGTCTCCTTCTGGGACCCCTATAATGTGAATGTTGTTGCGTTTAATGTTGTCCCAGCGGTCTCTTAGGCTGTCTTCATTTCTTTTCATTCTTTTTTCTTTATTCTGTTCCACAGCAGTCAATTCCACCATTCTGTCTTCCAGGTCACTTATCCGTTCTTCTGCCTCAGTTATTCTGCTATTGATTCCTTCTAGTGTACTTTTCATTTCAGTTATTGTATTGTTCATCTCTGTTTGTTTGTTCTTTAATTCTTCTAGGTCTTTGTTAAACACTTCTTGCATCTTCTCGATCTTTGCCTCCATTCTTTTTCCGAGGTCCTGGATCAACTTCACTATCATTATTCTGAATTCTTTTTCTGGAAGGCTGCCTATCTCCACTTCATTTAGTTGTTTTTCTACGGTTTTATCTTGTTCCTTCATCTGGTACATAGCCCTCTGCCTTTTCATCTTGTCTATCTTTCTATGAAGGTGGTTTTTGTTCCACAGGCTGCAGGATTGTAGTTCTTCTGGCTTCTGCTGTCTGCCCTTTGGTGGATGAGGCTATCTAAGAGGCTTGTGCAAGTTTCCTGATGGGAGGGACTGGTGGTGGGCTGAGCTGGCTGTTGCTCTGGTGGGCAGAGCTCAGTAAAACTTTAATCCACTTGACTGCTGATGGGTGGGGCTGGGTTCCCTCCCTGTTGGTTGTTTGGCCTGAGGCGACCCAACACTGGAACCTACCCAGGCTCTTTGGTGGGGCTAATGGCGGACTTTGGGAGGGCTCAAGCCAAGGAGTACTTCCCAGAACTTCTGCTGCCAGTGTCCTTGTCCTCACAGTGAGACACAGTCACCTCCCGCTTCTGCAGGAGACCCTCCAACACTAGCAGGTAGGTCTGGTTCAGTCTCCCCTGGGGTCACTGCTCCTTCCCCTGGGTCCCGATGCACACACTACTTTGTGTGTGTCCTCCAAGAGTGGAGTCTCTGTTTCCCCCAGTCCTGTCGAAGTCCTGTAATCAAACCCCGCTAGCCTTCAAAGTCTGATTCTCTAGGAATTCCTCCTCCCGTTGCCGGACCCCCAGGTTGGGAAGCCTGATGTGAGGCTCAGAACCTTCACTCCAGTGGGTGGACTTCAATGGTATAAGTCTTCTCCAGTTTGTGGGTCACCCACCCAGCAGTTATGGGATTTGATTTTATTGTGATTGCACCCCTCCTACCGTCTCATTGTGGCTTCTCCTTTGTCTTTGGATGTGGAGTGTCTTTTTTGGTGAGTTCCAGTGTCTCCCTGTCGATGACTGTTCAGCAGTTAGTTGTGATTCCGGTGCTCTCGCAAGAGGGAGTGAGAGCACGTCCTTCTACTCCACCATCTATAATTCCTTCAGGACTAACTCTTTAAAATAACTTAGTGTGCAAGCCACATGATGCTAACCTCATTTACAACCTGAAACAAAATTCAGACCTAATTTCCAAAGCTAACATTTAGTCAAGAGCAACAGTCCAGTTTTCATATTTCTAGTGGAGAGAAAACTCTGTCAGTTTCACTATACAATCTTGTGGCTAACAAGTAAATAGAGGGGAGACAGCCTAGAAATCTAAGTTTGGGAGTAATCACCATAAATTCATGAGAAAGGATGAGGTCCCCCAGAGAATGAACACAGAGAGAGGGGAAGTTAAGGGAGGGGAGGGAACAAACAGAGAAACAGAGAACTAGTCAGAAAACACCTACAGAAGAGACAAGGGTGAGGGTGGGGAGCACGTAGAATAGCACAGAGATCAGTTACCCTTTAGTCCCTCTTTGAACAGTGTCCCCCTTAGTAAGTGTCAAAGTATGTGGAATTGGAACTCAAACTGTAAAAGATTCTTAATGTAATGCTTTGGTTTTCTCCCAGTCATTGTCTTCCATAAAATAGTGAGAAAAACAAAATATTTATGTCAATAATAATACAGAGGCTTTTGTAAAAATATTAAGAATCACAAAAATAAACTGATTATAAGTTAGAACTCTTTAATTCACGTGAAGCCAAATAGATTGCAATTAACTGATCAGAGTAAGAATTATATAATTTGGTATTTTATTCTTTGGGATATAACTTCGTATCTCATTAGTGGGATCTAGGTGGAGACTTAACAATTAGGAAAAGTCTTCAAAAATTGATCTAGAATTTTAGCCCATCATCTTTACAGAGAAATCAGCTATGAAACAAGAGAACATAAAATAATCAGTGCTATGAAATGGGTCGATTCTAACCTGTATCTGAGTTTGCTGAGGGTCAACATGGACGCAACGGGAGGCTCCACCAGGATGTGCTTGAGTCCCATCTACTCTGCTGCCAGCACTACCGCCCAGAAGGAGTTGCAATTCAGAACCCCAAAGCAGCCAGTTTGGGTTGGTGATGGTAGCAAGTCACACCTCATGGGGAGGACCATCTGTGTTGGGTCAGCTGACTCAGGATGGAATCCCAGCTTGGTCACTTGACTGGAAAAATGACCTTGGATAAGCTCCTCAACATCTGTGAAATGGAAATACTTTTGTTGTTTTAAGAATTAAAATGGGGAAACATATGATCTTCAGTAAACGGTATCTCTAGTTACGGCACACCACCCTCTCCAAGAGAACTGGGTGGCACTCATGGCTAAGCAAACTCCTCAAGGTAAGTGCAAGGTGGCACAGCCAGGCCACTCATCCCTCAAGAAAGTTAACAAAAAGAGGACTTGAGTAAAAATTCCACCTCATACACCAAAATCAAGGGGAACAAAGTGCAAATTCTCTTACAGATCCTTGATAAAAGAAAAATCAAATTAACATATTAATCTTCATTAAATGAGTCTTTGAAAACGTGATTTCCTACTCTTCTCTCCATCATGCTGGTTCTCTCCTGGTAAGGTGAGTAGCACAGCATGCATAGTTTCTAACTCTAGGTCTTCAAAGTGAAAAAAACAGTCCATCACAAAATAGGCCAAAATTACCAGCAAAAAGAAATTATAAGATGGACCCACATCTATGGTTTTTGCTTCTTTTCTGTTATTATTCCTTTATTAAACTTCCTTCAATTGACTGCTTAAAAGGAACACTGCTTTAAATTGTCAGATATGTGGAGTAACAATTCTTAACTCTTCCTTAATGCGCTGTAGTATTTATATATAAAGTAACCTATTTAACAAAAGTTAAACTTATTAATAAATCACTAAGTACACAGAAAACTTTGATGTAAAATTGTGTTTAAAACATAAATTTTTGAAGTCAACTGGAGCATGCATGTAATCGATAAGGTTATCAAGCTTGTGATACCTAAAAGCCGTGTTAAAGATGAGAGTTTTTCAAATTTACAATAGTATCTCTTTTTTTCTGCTAAGCACTGACTATTGCTCTTAAAATTTTTCAGGGTCAGTTGAGCTGGAATGGCAAAAGATTTCTAACATGTTTGTATTTGATGTTGGTCCCTAAAGGCTTTCATACAAAGAGTAATAGTTTCTTGGCCAAGCAATCTTTAATGTTGCAATTCGCTCAGTCATTGTGCCGGAAATTTTTTTTTTCTGTTTAATATACTCCTAAAGAAAAGGGAGAAGAAATAGGGAAGAAGAGATAAAAAGAAGCAACGAAGATAAAAATGAAGACAGAGGGCTTCCCTACCTAAATTCTACAGCTGACATTTTACTATATTTGCTTTAACACATCTCTATTCATCTACATGTTCTTCTATCCTTTCATCTATCTGTCTTATTTTTTGGATGCAATTCAAAGTCTTTCCATATTTGGGACTTCCCTGCTGGCGCAGTGGTTAAGAATACGCCTGTTAATGCAGGGGACACGGGTTCGAGCCCTGGTCCAAGAAGATCCCACGTGCCGTGGAGCAACTAAGCCCGTGCACCACAACTACTGAGCCTGCGCTCTAGAGCCCGTGAGCCACAACTACTGAGCCCACATGCCACAACTACTAAAGCCCGCGCACCTAGAGCCCGTGCTCTGCAACAAGAGAAGCCACTGCAATGAGAAGTCCACGCACCACAACAAAGAGTAGCCCCTGCTCGCAGCAACTAGAGAAAGGCCGCATGCAACACTGAAGACCCAAAGCAGCCATAAATTAAAAAATTAAATAAAATAAAAATAAATTTAAAAAATACAAATGAAGGCAGAGATAGAAACAGAGACAGAGATGGTGATGGGATTCTTGGGAGAGGGGAGTTTATTAATCGAATACAATAATCTGAGAACCTACCTCACCTTTCTCAAGAGAGAAGAAATAACAGAAATCTAATCCAACTAACCCTTTCTCCCATGTATTAAAATGACTAAACCAAACATCAACTGGCACGCACCTTTTGAAGTGTGACTATGGACCAATAACTGCAATGGCAAAACATTTGTAGTATCACAAAAGGCTACAAAATTTATCTCTGGTTTACCATTCATCTGAGACCAGCTGAAATTGAGAATCAAAGCAGCTAACCAGATAATTTAGGCAAAAGCAGACATATTCTCTGGCCTCCACCTGGTTTCACTTGGACTTGCTGAACACTGTGCTGTCACACTTGGAATCAACCAGTCAGCAGGAGTTATGTCGACTGGAATCTCTGCGGATGTGTTTTGCAACCAAGATGAAACTTTGTGGAAGACCTTCCTCTAAAATGAATGGAAAACTGGTTTTAACTCAGAAATCTCAACAACAGTATAAAAGAACTCCAAGATTCTAGTCACTATTTCCTGTAAATGAATATTTACACATCAGCGATAACATGCTATGAATCCATACAACAGTGAGGCTCAGCCATGAAATTCTTTCTGGAAAAGGTGGCAGCACAGTATTCATCTTCAGACTGTTTTGGGAGAGTCTCTTTTAGCTGGAGGAAACAATTTTATTTGGGAGTTATAAGCAAATTTGGTTACCCTATGGGGAGGCGACCCCTTCCAAAGCAACTCAAATGCAAACATCATTCTGTTTCACACACCAATCCACCAGCACCCTTCTGTGACAGACAGTTCAGGGTGCAGTCTGGACTGGAAAGGTAACAAACCTGGGTTCTTAATAAGATTCGGATACTGTGTCTCTAGCCACTGAATCTCTCAACTTCAGGAGTTTCTGTATGTGAAACCCGGCAAAATATACTTTTAAATAAGTATATACAAGCTTTTGTGATACTACAAACTAAGTTTTTACAAAATATACTTCTAAATAACTAAGACTGTTATGTAAATTCAACGTAAATATATAAAAATCTGTTATTTATTTCTTCCTACTACTTTAATCCTTTGAGCTTGTTTTACATGTTACCTTTTAGGATACTTTGCCCTCTGGAGAATAAATTCACAAGCAGGCATAAGACTGCCACAGTACAAATCAAACCTCCAGCCCTGCTACATCAAAATTCTCGTAGCAGCAGATAAACTGAAACTGCCTACAGCCGTTCCTGACTAGAGCAAGATGACATGGTGCCAGTGTGAATGTCGACTCAGCACCGGCATCATAATGCCAAGACCAACACGATGATGCCCATGTCAACCAGTTAGCAAAAACATGGCAGAACTGGCACTAATGTCATTCTCATACTGAAAAAAAATCACCCTGAAATCTAAACTATGAGAATATTCTTTGTTTACTGCTGCCTGCAAAACATTTTTTTTTTTGAAGTATTTCACATAGATTTACTGAGTTTTCATCATAACCCTACCAGAATTTTTTTTTCTCACTCTATCCAATGGGTGTTTTTTTTAAACTCATATATATAAACTTAACTTTTGTCAGTTAATCACAATTTAAAAGACTGAGAAAAGGCTGGATCTTAAATGAATTCTAGGGAGAATCTTTTTAAAAAACACAGTCTTCTGATATGAAAAAAGTCACTCCTGATTTTTATAAAATCTTTCTTATTATTCAGTTTGCTCAAATCAGAATGTACCTATATTCTGATCTATTCTATCAGGTAGATCCCATTTTACATATGAGGAAATAGACAGAGGTTAATGTGCTTTTTTTTCAAGGTCACAAAGCTAGTCACAGTTGCAAAACAGATTATATCTCAGAGCTCCAAATTCCCCAGCCTCCCCTTAGTCCACTGGGCCATGCTGCTTCTCTGACTGAACTGAAAATAGATTACAATAAAAGATTATCATAAAAGTTTGATTCTTCCGTTGACCACTTCATGGACTGCCTTTGCAAGTACAATACTGAAAAGGTGATTTGGCATTCACCTTTGGTATTTTTCATTGCAATGAAGCAGTAAAGAATGTGACTAAAAGGCATAGTCTTACTCACAGACCAAACCACTGTATGTGTCTTCAGATTACTCATCTAAACAATCGGCAGGCTAGTAGGTTTCTGATGAAGTAAAACGGACAAGTTTGCTTTAAAGTATCTTCCCTAGTTTTCGGAATAAGTCTGCTCCTGGTCCTTCTTCTATCACAGTTCTTTGGGAGCCCTCTATTACTGGGCATACTTTGGATGTGAATTTTAATTTGAAAATACAGAATGTGTGGTGATAACTGTTTCCTTAGTTTAAAAGTAGTAAACTACAGAAAGCCAGAAGCAAAAAAGCCAAATACAATTCACGAGTCACGCACCATATGAGGCACCTCCCAGTCGCCCTCTGCTCGTGTTCCAGTAGAGGCCCGAGCCACAGCAGCACTTGGGGAGGGCAGGACTCAGCCCCCCAGACCGTGGACATCACGTGGACATCACCTATCTAGTGATGGATACCTAACTTAGGGTGGGCCAATCAAAGTCACTCTGTCTTTGGGATTCTGGAATCAGGTCTCGGAGACTGGTTAGAATCTACTCATCACTGCAACTGAGGAGATATAAAACCACGAGCAGGGAGGCAATGACGTAGGACCGTGTGCTCAGAGGCCTTCAGCAAGCCAGCGAACGGAGAGAGAAGGAAGTCAACACGCAAAGGAAAGGCTGCCTCAAGTGACGTTAAAGCCAGAGAGGCGAAGGTAGAGACAGAGCAGAGCCAGACGAAGGGAGAAGCTCCTCCGTGGCTGAGTTCCGGTCGCTGGTCCTTGGGGACCCTGCGATTCCAAATGTGAAAATACCCACTGCAGCCCTAGAAGTAGTGTCTCTCTTAGCAGGCTAGAGTCTGTTTTGGTTACTTGCTATCAAAAGAACTTTACTTACCAATTAAGACAAGTCCCAATACACAAAAACAATTTACTAAGAACACGCCCATGATAAGAAAAAGGGAACATAGACTGTATCAAGTGCCGCTTATTCTCAAGTTCAGAATACCTGAGAAGTGATTCCCTGGAAATGCTGCCTCTCTTACGAACACAGCCCTGAAGACAGCTGCCGCTCCTGCACAGGTGTGAACACCTGACAAGTCACCAGTGCTCCTGTGCCTCAACAGTGCTGCTGACAGGCAGGGCTGCCCTCCGGGCGAGGGGCCGAGTTCCCAGGGTTCCTAAGTTGTACCTCAAAAATGTACTGTTTTATATAATAATTACATGTATTTTAAATAGTACAGAAAGCTATATTTAAAGAAATATACATACTGAGACACAGAAACATAGAGATATGCATATAAAATATTTTTTTGCAGTATGGCCCACGTAACAAATCACGATTTAAAACATTATTTCTACAGAAACATGAATTCTGAGGTCCCTACAACAGCCTTCGTTCAAGATCAAGATGAAACACACATATATGGAATCTTAAAAAAAAAAAAAATTGGTTCTGATGAACCTAGGGGCAGGACAGGAATAAAGATGCAGACATAGAGAAGGGACGTGACGACACGGCAAGGGGAAAGGGTAAGCTGGGACGAAGTGGGAGAGTAGCATTGACATATATACACTACCAAATGCAAAATAGATGGCTAGTGGGAAGCAGCTGCATCTCATGGGGAGATCAGCTCGGTGCTTTGTGACCACCTAGAAGGGTGAGATAGGGAGGGTGGGAGGGAGACGCAAGAGGGACGGGGCATGGGGATACATGTATATATATAGCTGACTCACTTTGTTATACAGCAGAAACACAACATTGTAAAGCAACTATACTCTAAGAAAGATGTTAAAAAAAAAAAAAAAGATCAAAGATGAGACATATACTCCCTAAATGTCTTACTTACTTTTAAAAATGTTTTAGTCTGGTATCTTTTACTTAAGAACTATGTGATATATTAAAATGGGTCTGGGTTTAAAAAGAAAACCTCAGCTTTACCACTTACTAGCTCTAGTACTTAAGTTACTTAACTTTTTTGAGTCTCAGCTTCCTTATCTCTGCAATGCCTGCTAACAAGATTTTTATAATTACGTAACTAATAAGTAAAAGCCATGCACAAGACCTGGCATTTTAGAGGCACTAAATAATGTCACTTTTTTTCTTTAATCAAATTTTTTCTCAGCCTTCATCTTTCCAAGCCTAGTATTAATCCTTTTAGTCCATCTCTGTATCATAGTTCTCCTCTACCCTGAATAATTTTAAATGCTCCAAACGGGACCTCCTCAGTTTTAGAAGCTGGACTGTATCTCAGAATCAGACTCACTCAGATTTAACTACTCAGTGTGAACTCCTACTACCAGCTGGGCCAATGAATGAAGCAGAGACTATGCTGAAGCCATCCCTGAATCCCAGGAGCTGAAGGTGAGGTCGGTCACTTAACATCCCTACCCACCCTGCTTATCTCCCAACCTAACCAGGGATCTCAACTGCTAACTATTTAGCCCACTTTTCTCCACTCAATTACTGGGATGTTCCTTTCCTTCTCAGGGATTTTTCATTTGTTCTAGGCTGGTCTCTCCTTTATTCTAAGACTAAGGACTCTTGATTCATTCCAAGAAACAATCTCATGTAAGGTCAAGTGTGTCACTAGCTTGCAGAAGCTTTGCACAATCACTGTACAATACTTCATTTTTCAGGCAAGCCCTGGCAATATTACGTGGTCAGCCCAGCTAAGCAGGGACAGAGTCCCTAGAGGGCTGCAGGCCTGATTAGATGTGCAGATGAGTTTTTGAAGACAATCCATTAGTAATACAAGCTCCATCAGTATGTCGACAGAAACATCAATAGACAGGCTGTGCATCCTTATAGCATTAAAATCCAGAAACATTAGAAAGTTTTGTTAATGGGTTTCTGACACTTCTTAGCTATGTGACCTTAGGCAGTTTACCTAATCTTTCCAAAACTCAGTTTCTTTGCTGGCAGAATGATTATAACATACAGACAGCCCTTGCTTTGCACGGTTCTAAGATGCATACATTTCAGTTACCACATTTTAGTTAAATAACACCATTTCCTTAATAACAGGCTTCAAATGTCAGTTATCATACCATGTTAACCATGGATAACTATATAAAGCACAAACTTCTGCACTAGCTCTTCAGTCCACGAATCGTCAAGTAAGTAACAGACGTGTATCATGGTCCATGACCAATTAGGTTGCTTCTTTCAAAGCCTGTCAGTGATTGGTCACTGTGCATCTGTTCGTTCACACACAGACAGCAAAGTGTGTCGCTGCTTTGCCTCCTTGTCTCCCAATGATAAATGCGCTGGACATCTTACAAAAATTGGTAACCCAACGAGGGTATTGGTCAAAACAAAGATGAAAGTGCAGCAAAGAAACAAACTGTGGTAAAGCTGGAAGTGAAATTTAAATCTAGCGTAAATGGGGGTTATAGAGAGGCTGCTGACCATGGAAGTACTGGCACCACTGCTGTTTGAAAGATTCTGGATGTGCAGCCACAGGGAGTTGGGGAGGCAACTTATCAAGGTAAACAAGCAAAAGGATGAAGATGCCCAAGAGGAAGTAATACCAGTGAAAAACTTCAGGTTGAAGGAACTCCAGGAGATACTTCACAACCACGAAAGCACAAAGGATAAAATATTGGAAGCTGATCCAAACTTAGAAAGGAGTATGACAATTCACCAAGGCACAGAAAAGGTACTCCATATGTCACACAACAAGATGAAGGAGGGAGAAACTGTTCACACTGCTCTTGGTAAGTTTTTATTTCTCAATGTTTCTAACGTTTTACATTACAGTGTACTAAATCAATGTTCGTTTTACTATTTTTTCACTTCCCTACACATTTATAAGAGAGAGTAAGAGTTTTCAGTGCTTTAACAAAAAGTTTTAAAGGTCCTGAAACCACTGTAAGTTTTCCCATTGGTTTTTTTCTTTAACATCTTTATTGGAGTATAATTGCTTTACAATGTTGTGTTAGTCTCTGCTGTGTAACAAAGTGAATCAGCTATACGTATACATATATCCCCATATCCCCTCCCTCTTGCGTCTCCCTCCCACCCTCCCTATCCCACCCCTCTAGGTGGTCACAAAGCGCCGAGCCGATCTCCCTGTGCTATGCAGCTGCTTCCCACTAGCCATCTATTTTACATTTGGCAGTGTATAATGGACATATATACACTCCCATTGGTTATTAAGATTGCTTTGCATGGGTCCAGCTTGCACTGCTGTTGTTACAGCCCTGCACTGCCCTGCAAAGTGACGATGCCTGCACAACCTTTGGGAGGTTGTAGTAAAATTAAATCATATGGCGTTCATAAAGTATCTGCTGGGAGATGAGGTTGGAAAGGCAAACAAAGCAAATTCTGAAGAATCTTGCATGCTAAAGATTAATTATAAATTCCTTAAGTATGACAAGGGACCACTGAAAGGGTTGAGGGAATTGTTAGGGCAAGATCTGCATTGAACTGGCCATGTTGAGCAGGATGGATTTTAGGAAATTTTCACTAAAAAAAGTAACTGAATTAATATGAGAGATTAAGAGTCTCTAAGACTATGGCCCTTGGATGGAGAACCCATCTTTAAGAAATATTTAAATGTAGAATTGACCAAAGGTGATGACTAACTAGAGACAGGAGTTGAGGATGGCTGCACAGGTCTAACCAAGGTAATACTTGCTGCCATTTGTTGAATGCCATGTGCCAGGTACTATCCTAGGGGCTTTACAACTACATATTAACTCAGTCAATCCTCCTAACAAATTCAGGAGGTAAGTTCTCTTATTACCATTATTTAGAGAAAGGAAGATGAGGTATGGAGAAGGTAACTTGCCTAGGATCACACAGGTAATAAGTGATGTGGCTGGATCTGGGGCCAGGCTGTCCAACTCCAGAGCCAATCTGAACATATCCTCAACCCACTCACCCCGTGGGTCACCCTCTTTTCATCCAGGGCGCCGTCACTGCACTTAGAGCCCTCTCTTGGTGTCATCCCTCCCACCAGGCTGCTTCTCTTCCTTCTGTCCTTCATCAAATACTTATTAAGCACCCACCGTGTGACTAGCACTGCCCTTCTCTTCTTACTGTAGCGAAAGTTCCCTTTAAAACAGCCAAGATCAACTGCTTATCTCCTGACCAACCATTTCTTCCATGTTGTTAACTGTTTAAGTCATACAACTGCATGGAACAAGAGGAAGATAAAGAAAGGGCCATTTATCTGAGAAGAAAATAATATAATTTCACAAAGTTTGTAATCCCTCCATCTACAGGTTACCATCTACAGATCAAAATTTTTTGTGAGGACAATAGTGTTCATGAAACCGTTTTTTAACCCACCTGATTTCTAGCTTTCCCTTCCATGTGAGCTCCTACGTCTCCCAGCTTGTTTTTAGAAAGACTCATCTTCCTGAAGGAAAGCCGCTTGGGAAAGTGTGTTCAAAAGATGGTGGGCTAACATATTTTTACACTTTTCTAGGACTTTCAATAGAAGTTATTTACTCTGCAAATGTCCCAGAAGTGACTTTTTCTTTCTACTTATTTTCCCTAATTAATGGCACATTTTATCATAAGTACCTTTAAAATTAAACATACATTTCATTTTCCCTCTCCCACCTAAACGGTGGATATGGTTGCTTTGGTCAATCCCATGCATGGGGTTCCCACTTCATATTATAAATTCGTTTTCTACTCTATTAGCTGAGATTATTTATTGAGTTATATGAGAAAACGTATACCTAACAGAAAAAAAAAACAGACCTGTCACTGGTATTAAGTTATATTTTAGATTTTCAGTTTATGCCAAAATATAGAAAATTGGTCGAAAATGGTAATTCAAATGGGTTACAAAAAAGTTACTCAGAAATCAATCTCCAAATCATAGATTTATGCTCAGAGAGAAAAATAGTCATTCAATTCTTGATTTACACCAGTCATTCATAAAAGTCTTCCACAGAAAAAGGCCATAAATTTGCTCTCTATGAAAGTGTACGTCATTGCCACGCGAAGATAACACAGGCCAGCCTCCCTGAGGTCACTCAGCTGTTGAGCAGCAGCTTATGTGTAAAAAGAAAAGGTAATTCTTAGTTCCGTAGTTCCTACAACTCTTCTACCGCTTGCAAAAAGCTGACAATTTTACAACTGACAAGAATGGAAAATCGAAGACCTCAAGGTTTTGATACTTTTTCCATATAGAGGATGTAATAACTATATTAATTAATATACAGTTGATTTAGCTAGAAATAGTTTTAATCAGCCATGGCCATTTCAAACAGTGAAAAATATTTGGCTGTTCATCTTAAATATTTTAGGTTTGATTAATTTTGAAGGGAAAGTCTTAGAAAGGTTAACTAAACTGCTTATCAGTCAGACTATCAGCAAAAAGAAAAATTAAATTTTGACGCATAAATGAAACCTCGGTTAGCACACGTTTGAGCGTAAAATAATGAATCTTTTTACACCTTTGATCAAAATGAACTATAAAATAACATCCTTAAAATTAAGTTAATATGTATTTGCCAAGAACCAGTTGCTTATTGTTCAGAATGTGTAGGGAGAAAAACAGAGTGATGGTTTTACTTACTTTTACTCTCTATATTACTTACAGAAAATATAACATTAGAAAAATTTCACAAGGTTGAATTATAATTTTCATAGCAAAGAAGACGATATGGTGTCTGATCATCTGGTCCCTGGTTGCTCGAAATGAATTTTCCTAATCCATTCAGATATCAAAAGCAAAAGTAAATTCAATTCAAGTTACTGAGTTCTATAATACAATACCACCTAGAAATATATTTCCTTTGTATTTGGGATTCTCTGTATGGAAAATAAAAGCAAAAAAGTATAGAAAGCAATTGACTCCATGATTAAAACACAATTCAGGGTCTTTATCGATTGACTTTTCATTCCGGAATTTACTGTTTTTATGTTCTCATTGCCCAAAAAAACCCATCATATGAAATCACAGAAACCTACTTATCTCCAGAAATTCTCCCTGTTGAAGATTCAATTAGCCTTGCTCTGTACTCCCTTTGCTCAGCCAATCTGTTCAAAAGTTCACTGTTCTTTTGATAGGGATCACGAAGATTAACTACATATTCTTTTTTTCCTAAGGCAGAAAACTCGGGTCTTGGTTCCTCAATGAAAAGTTTACTCTTCTCTGCCATCTGATGTAAACCAAGCCAACCATAGTGCCATAATAAAAAATGTAAATTACTGGCATCGTCTGTGCTTAAATTTTCTCATGGAAAGGATGGCAGCTCTCACCAACCAATTTATTTTCTCTTTACATGCTGCATCTACAATAGTTTCCTTCAATTCCTCATTGATTATGATTAGCTCTTGACAGTTTAAAAAAAGAGAAAGAATTGAGTCACAAAAGGACAAATACTGTATGATTCCATGATTGCACTTATATGTGGTATCTAAAGTAGTCAAATTCATAGAAATAAAAGTAAAATGTGCTTACCAGGGGCTGGGGGGAGGGAGCAAAAGAACTGTTGTTTAATGGGTACAGAATTTTAGTTCCGCCAAGGTGAAAAAATTCTGGAGATCTGTTTCACAACAATGTAAATATAGCTAACACTGCTGAACGGTGTACTTAAAAATGATTAAGATGGTATATTTTATGTTTTTCTTCCAATAAAAAGAATTAATTAATTGAAAAAAAGCAAAGGGGAAATAGTAAAAAAAAAAAAAAAAAAAAAAAAAAAAAAGACTTTAAAATTAAGGTGTCTATAATATTAATGAATGCTTTTTACACTTTAGCAGGTATATAAGATTGGCCTGTCCATTAATAACCCTGATAATATGCAGGGTAAAATGAGATAACAAAATGAAGTACTTAAAACAAGACCCTGCAACACTTAATAAATGCTATCTATTTTCATGATTACTTTTGAAAATCAGATCGTTTCTGGTATTTTTCCCTGGAATTGACAGTCTATCATATTTGTATCATTTCCTCTCCCACATTCTAAATATCCCCATTTTACCCCCATCTTTCAACCCCTTGGTCCCAGGTTTTGCCAGAGTAGATTTTTCAGTCAATTAATTAGAAATGCATGTGAACTCAGAGCTATAGAAAGGAATAATTTGACTTTTGTAAAAGAACTCCAGTGTTATTAAGAAAATAAAACTGGCTATGTTCTACAGTATTTTCCATGCAATGAATCCACTTAGCTTCACAACCTATTAACAATTATTTAGATTCAAATCAAGTTCAATTCTTTGCATACAAGCCACTGTTTCTTTTCTACAATGGTGTGTGCGTTTTTTCACCCTTGATTTTGCCACTGCCTTCAATATTTTCTTAATTTTTTCTGAAAGGATTCATAGTTAAAACAACAGCATGTCTGCCAATATTGATCCTTTAACCACTTAAATAATAGTAGTTTGCCTGGGTATAGAATCCTTGGGTCTGTCTGACTGTCTAACACTTGAAGTTAACATGTTTTATACTGATTAGATACTTGTAGAATTTTCTGTCTTGAAATTCAGAAATCTCAATATAGATATATACATATATCTCATTATATCCCTGTTACCATTGTTAATCAGGCATTATGTCTTCTGATTTACTATTTGATTTTGAGCACCATGCAGTCTATTTAATTCCTCTAATCAGCAACCACGCTTTACATCTCCGAGAATTCTCTTCCATGCTCAGATTATTTTTCATATCAGTCTCTTGTAGATTTAGCACATTGAAAATTTCATTACAAACTTAGTTATCAGGTTTCAGCTTAAATGTTATTCCTGTAGTTTAGATCTACATTGTATACTAAGACCTAAGCGATCTAGTTTTTATTTCAGGCTAGTCATAAAAAAACTAGGGACGCTCTATGGAGGCAAGCAAGTAGTACTTAAGATTCTACAGGAGAAGCTCCACTACCCTAGGGATCTTAACTTATCAATTCAGTCAACTTACCTTAAGAAAAACTTTGCTCACTTTCCAAAATAGTCTCAAGTACCCAGAAATCAGAAAGGAAAGATGCAGCTCCTGGAGCAGTTCTATTATTTAAGGTTGAGAGCAGGTTCTCACAACTTGACAATGGATGTTATACCAAAAGACAACTCCCTTCCCCTAATTTCAAGGTGCCATTTAAATGAGGTGTAGACATGGAAAGCTACACCTCGTTGCCTAGAGGTGTTCTTTAGCTTTGGACATTCACGTAAAGTAGAAGATGTCAATTCTCCATTGATTTCATTTCACAACATAATCAATTTACATATGGTAGCTCAATACTAAAAATTAAAACTTTACACATCTAAACTAAAATCAATAATATGAAATTTTTAAGTATTTTTAAAATATTTAGGTCAAAAGGTTTTCTATCATAAAGTAGCAAATATGAAAATGCAATTTTCAGAGCTTTAGTAATTGTGAACATCACAATTATTTAGTGACAAACAGTAAATTTAACATTGTAACAACTAAAGGTGGGAGTACAGAGAAGGAAATTTGCTGCAAAAAAAAAAAAAAATCATTGGTAAAAGGTTTTACTCTTTCTCCTTTGGACTACCACTTAAGCAACAATGCAGTAAAGCAATCCAAGTATTATGCTTAAAAAATAATTGTTCCTGAGATGTGGTAAATTCTTCCATAAAGATTCTCTTTATATTAAAACAAATACAATGAGATAACATTCAGATTCTCTAAAACAGTAATTTATTATAATCCTACTTATTGTTGAGCCATATACCAAACTCTGTGTAAAAGACAAAGTGTATCACAAAATTAAGCAAAACCTCCCCCATCCCTCCTCAAAACATTAGCAAGGCTATTAAGAGCTATGATAAAGCAAAAATGCACAGAAGTTCATTAACACCTAACTACTTAAGCATCTCTCCTACATAAAGTAAAATATGGTCACTGCTCTGAAAGAAAAATTAATGAGAAAGGAAAAACGCAAAAAGAGGATCCGAAGGGTGTTGAAAACATCTGAGCTGTAAAGCCTTCCCTGCTGCTGGCAATCCATCGAACTGTGCAAAATAAATGCTATTTCATCTAACCTTTGAAAACCTCTTAGGTTAAACAATACTTTCAAATTCACCAAGCCAAAAAAATAATGGGAAAATTTTAACACTAATATGACAATACTGTTAATCCAGCTATAATATTACTACTAACACTTTTAAATGTAAAGAATGCCAAATTGAGTATTAAAATAGCATTCTGTTTTGTTTTCACTCTAGGGCATTGTTTTTCTTTGCAATAATAGAGCCTCTGGAAGGCTCTACAGTTTGCCACTGACAAAGAGGTCTGAATGTCACAGAAATACTTCAAACACCCAATGCTTTGGTGGCACGTTCACAGCCCAGGGGTTGGATGCATTTCTCTGTATTATCTACTTCTGAGTCGCTGGCACATCTCTAACAGTTTTGCATATTTTCCAATTTTATTTATTTATCTTTGCTTTTGCACATTTTGCCCGTTTGACTGTGGAACTTCTAGGCAGGGATTAATACCAGACCACACTGAGCTTAGTTCTGTTCTTTAGAGAAAGCTGTTAATTCTTTTTTAATAGCGTAGTACATTTCTTGAACACTGGGAACTTCAGTACTTAATGGATACACAGGTAGTTATCAACTTCAAAACAGATTATGTTCCAAAAGTGTACATGTAAAACTAGAAACAGAACTAGGAATATACTTTCCCATATGATCAACATTGTGAAGGTTGACTAGGATTCGTGACCAGCGTTCAAAAATCGACTGAATCCACAATGAAGCTCCTACTGCAAAAGAATCATACAGAGTCAGTGACGGTGTCCAGGGAGCCTGATACGTTCCAAAACAGCGACTGCCCTGGTGGCCGAGCATGGCATTGCTGTTTCTCTAGACACTCACATTAGAAGTGAAGAAGGAACATGTGCTCAGCAAGAGGGCAGGACGGAGGCAGAAAAGGGAAGGGCAGTCAACTCTAGGTCCTGACTTCATAATTAGTGCCCTCAGAGGCACATTACAATAGGGGAGAACGTGGATTCGGAAGCCAGAATGCCTGGGTTCAAATGCCAATTCTGACCTCCTGGGCAAGCTACTGAAGCTCTCTGAGCTTCAGTTTCCTGACCGATAAAAGAAAAAAAAAGGAATAAGGGCAGCTTCCTCATAGGATTTGTTGTGAAGATTAAATGAGTAAATATATGTAAAGTGCTTAGAACAGGTGACTTGCCCAAAGTGTTGCATGTACTTGTTACTCTTACTACTTTTCAAAGTAGAACACACCAGGACTGTGCACAGCACTGCCCATGGGTCTGTCCACAGTACCCTGCACAGTACAGTCTGCAAGACCTTCACAATAAATGTCTTCACAAGGCCACTTCCATCATATAAGGATTTTCAAATTACTTCATGCTTATGTGAAGAGTTGGTCTTCTAAGGTTCTGTTTCAAGTTCTATTGAGCACAGCAATGAAAGAGTACATATTTTTTAATGCCAGTGGTACTGAAAAAAAAAAAAAAAAAAAAAAAGACTGTACTTTTGGCTCAGTGATAAAGCAGAGGGGATGAGAAACATCTGGGTTACTCCTTGCTCTCTGGAGCAGAATGCTCTGAACTGCCCGCCTGTGATGATCTGCACTGAAGTGAATATTCCATCCTATCCATTATCCACTGAGAAAGGAAATCATAGTAGGATGTCTTGGGATTTATTTTTTATCTTATTATAATTTGGAGGATTCTGACAGTGTTTACTGAAATAGAAAAACTCAAGAAAAGGTGCTATCAGTAGAGAAATTATTTGCAAGTGTTCCAATGTTTTATAGTGAATAGCCTTGCTTTTCTTTTTAACATATTCTGCAATCTTGCTTCTGTCCACCCCCCCCCCTCCACATTCTACTAAAACTATACCTTCTAAAATATCTAGTGACCTCTACTTGCCAAACCCAATGGACACCTTTCAGACTTTGACTTGCCATCCTCAGCAGTATATGTCACTGTTGGACGCTGCCATTTTATTCACTCCAGGTATCTCTGTTAGGCACGGGAATATGTGCCAGGCATTGAAAACACATGGGAGATACAGCATGAGCAAGACTATCATGAAAGGCAGAAAGGCAACAAGAAAATAACTGCATAGATATTTTACTACAATCGTGACAAATGTGACTAACAAGAAATACAAGGGGCAGTTAGTACCTATACTCAGTATATTTGCCTTTGTATATTAAAGCAGGAAAACCTAGCCTGGAGGGTCAGAAAAGGTAATATTTAAGGGTAAGCTTGAAGAGTTAGTAGGACTTGACCAGAGGAAGGAGCAAGAAAGGGTTTAGGCAGAGAAAACAGCATATGCGCAGGATACAGGCTGAAAGAAGGTTGGTGAGCCTGAAAAACTAAAAGAAGGTCAAACTAAGTGTCACGAGAAGATGCTGGGGAGGCAGGGAGAGGCCAGACTTGTTCCAAACTCTATGAGCTCTATCCTTTTAAAAGTAAAATTATACACATTTTCTCCTGTAGCCAAAACTAGAATCTCAGTCTCCAAACATTCAGCTCACCATTCAATGTTTCTCCACACCAACCTGCCCCTACGGAACTATTCTGCAAATGAAGAGTCACTCATTTTTAAATCATTTATCCCATACCCCTTTTTTCTTTCGTACTGTAGTAACTGTGGAGTGGGGGGAGCATCTTATACCCAGCGGCGTCATACCGTTAATTGTCTGCATCTTTTTTAGTGAGACATAAAACAGTGCATTTTTTTAATCATTGGCATCTTAGATTTAATTAAATATAAAAGCTACATTTTTTAAGCAAAATATTCCTGTGCTAAGTAGGTATCTGTCTGAAGGAAGATAGACTGTTTTGGTACTTTCACAGGTAAAAATAAAAGGTTTCACCACCTATAAAAGCAACTATCAACAATGTGCTCTGTCAGGATCCCTTAGGATTTTAACTGCTTTTACGGGTTCAGATAAGTCAAATTGCTTCTAAAAAGCTGAGTAAATTCCTATAATGCCAAGATGCTGGCTGAAGGTTCTGTGAGACATAAAGAAAAAAGTTTCAACAATTGTAAAGGATGGAGAAAACCAAGACTACCATCATTACGGGGGGAGGGGGAGGGGGTATACATAGGAAACATGTGGCTCACTTCTACCACCTTTCCTGGTTCTAAACAACTGAGCATAACCACAGATAGACAGATGGGGATCAAAGCATGAGCGTCAGCGACAGCTACCTCCAGTACCCTCACCGCTTCGGGTGAACCGTGCTGGAGAACGTAGCTTGAGCCTAAGGTCAAAACGAGGCTCCCTATTGTCCTTGCTCCTGACCTGATTCACAGAGAGAGCCTTAATGGGTTTACTCACCCAGGGAAGGCTGAGACAGGACCGGACATGTGCAGATCAGGCTAGGCCTCACAGGGCCGACCCCTTGTTCTGCTTTCAGTACTGTGAAGCAGGCAGGGAGAAGAGAACATCTTTACCACCATGAAGCACTCGGTGAAAGAGAGTCAGAACAGAGACATGGAGACCACAAACTTCACCCACATTGTTGTCAAGCTCCCAACTTTACAGTTTGTCCTTCTTTTTCCCGTGGGGAGAAGATAATAAAGAGAAGGAGGTACAGACCCTAAGTGGAAGCGGAGTTCTCCTCCTCCATATAAACACAAAGACGTGAAACTAACATATTCCTGAAAGGCAAAAATATTAGTAATACCACATCCAAGTCTGATCATAGACATCTTTCTTTCTACAACTACCTGACTAAGCTGTGTAACCTGCTACTTGATACAACAAAGCCATCAAGATTTACAGGATACATAATCATTACCTTGACAAGGAAGATAAAAATCAACTGGGATATCATAAAATACTCCATACTTTAAAGGAGACAGCAATGACTTTTGCAACAAAGATATCTTTTGTCCTGCTTATTTGCACACACCATCTGCTTTATTAGCATGTCATGTCACAAAGAACTACTCTTGTAATTGCAGGCCTCATTTTATAACACTAGGGGAATATGAAGGTAAAGAAGAGACAATAAGCAGAAAGGGAGAAGGGCGAATTTAATTTGTCTTGCCCTACCTTCTTCCCAAAATAACTGAAGTGGCTTCATATTCATTTGCTTAGCCATTCAAAATTGTTTTTACGCCCATGTGCTAGGCACATTGTGCTAGACAATGGAAATAAAAAAGTGAAGAAAATATGGCCCCTATTCTAAAGAAATCGACAGTCTTGTAATGGAAATAATTTGTTAAATATATAGGAAGGAGTAATGGCAGGAATTTTAAAGCTCAGAAGTAGGGACACAAAGCAACCACTACATAGACTGATGAATGTCCTCCATACCCATTTTTATACTTTTGCACGCGGGTAACAATGTATAGTCTTTCTCTATGGTTTCCTTACTTTAGTAAATGATGTTACACTGTATCTATTACTCTGCAACTCATTTTTTCACTGGGCATTATGTTCTTCTATGGTTTTAAATCTACTCCTGTTGAGCCGTTATGTGTGCATATGTTCTTCTTCTGCTTGTACATAAATGCTGTACACACAAACCTAGCTGCAACCGTCTGCTACTATGCGAATAGCACACATTTTATTTACCCTTCCTGACCAATATTTAGGTTTCAGTTCCGCCCTAAAGTAACCAAATACATCGATGAACCTCATTTTAAATATATTTTTGTGACACATGCAAGCTCTTCTCTAGCCCACCTAATCTTTCAGATCTTCAGTTGCCTTTCTCAGTCACTGTGATAAATAAAGGATACAAAGCACTTTGTAAAGTTCTACATAACCTCAAAAAGTTAAACACAGGTTACCATATGACCCAGCAATTCCGCTCCTAGATACATAACCAAGAGAAGTGAAAACACGTTCACACAAAAACAGGTACACGAATATTCACAGCAGTATTATTGATCATGTCCAAAAAGTAGGAACAACCCAAATGTCCATCAACTAATGAATAAATAAAATGTGGAATGGTATATCCATACAATGGAATATTATTCAGCAGTGAAAATGAGAGAAAGTAGCAAAAGATGTTGCAACATTGATGAAACTTGAAAATATTATGTTAAGTGGAAAAAGCCAGTCACAAAATGCCACACATTGTATGATTCCATTTATAAGAA
The DNA here is from genome assembly GCF_028021215.1 of Eschrichtius robustus. Taxonomy (NCBI): domain Eukaryota; kingdom Metazoa; phylum Chordata; class Mammalia; order Artiodactyla; family Eschrichtiidae; genus Eschrichtius; species Eschrichtius robustus. The sequence goes on from NC_090839.1 coordinate 90,743,939, forward strand.
ATATCCAGAACAGGCAAATTCATAAAGACAGGAAGAACACTTGTAGTGCCCAGGGACTGGGTGAGGGGGGTGGAGGGAAAATGGAGAGTAATTTCTAATCAGTATGGGATTTCTTCCTGAGGTAATGCAAATCTTATGGAATTAGATAGCGGTGGTGTTGGCATAACCTTGTGAATATGTTAAAAATCACTGAACTGTGTACTTTAAAATGGTGAATTTTACGGTATTTTAATTATATCTCAAAAAAAGTTCAAAGCTATAAACTTCCCCAGGATACAAAATGTGCATTACACATCTCTGCATTCCCCAAAATATTTTCTATACAGTAGTTTCTCAAGTTATATTTGCTACATCAATATTATGGGCAACAGGAATATTACAGGCACTCATCACTCGAAGTTCATTGGAAACTTCATCCCTAGACTATACCAATTCTTACCTAATCTTTGCCTTTCAGTAAGATGACATGTAGTTCTTATTAAAGAGGGTGGAGGCCATGCTATCATAAGTCAAGTGAATGGTCACAGTGTGCCAAATTATAATACTTGAGGAACAGTGTCTGAAAATCTGCAAAGAACGGATCTCAGGGAGCTCAGTCAGGCTGGGGGTCTACAATCCCTGCCCTGCCCAGGGTCCTGAGCTTGGCTCCATAACCCTCCCACATACCACCCACGCACATGCACAATCTCAACTGTAGAAAAGCCTGATTTTATTATATTAAAAGAAATTATACTTACTGGCAAATTACATAGTCTGTTTTCTATTTTTGGTTAATTTTGAAGCACACCAATTATGTACATCATTATATTGTGTCATAAATTTTTTGTAAATTTTGTGACTATGAAGCTCCAAGGAGAGTTCATTCATTCCTTATTTAAATTACATTGATTAAGGACCTACTATGTTCCGGGCACTATTCTAGGCAATGGGTTCATACACGGTGAGCAAAGCTCCAGCCCCATCCATCCCTCACAGATGTTAGACAAGTCAAACTGCAGAGTTCATAGCCTGTTGCTCTCAAAACATGGTCAAGTCATCTCACAATTTTTTGATTGTGGAGAAAGCAGACACAAAGAATTAAGAAAAAATGGGAAGAATTAGTATGAATAAGAGTAATCACTGCATTAAAAGGGAGCTTCTCCAGGTTACCATTAGCACAATGTTCATCATTTCATGGCAGTGTATCTATTGCATTTCAGATTTGTGGAGAAGCATCACAGATGCATGAGATAGCTGAGTTTTCCAACTAGATCTCTAATTAAGCTGATACATGTCAGACAATGCATGCTACTAGAATATTTTATTGATAAAACTTATGAACTGGAAAGGGGGGGGGGTCAAAAGAATAAATCTAACTCCCAATTTTAGCTGATTCATCTACATCATTGGATCCTATATTTCTGTTTCTTATCACTGTATTTTTAGTCAATTGTTTATAGCTCAAAGGGAAATAAATTTAATCTGTTAACACCAAAGAGTGATTCAGACTGCCTTTTCTCAGGTCTCATTCTCCTTGACCTCCATGCAGCACTTGACAATGTCAACCAACAGGTACTTTTTAAGCTCTCTTGTCCCTAAATGCAGAAACTACATGAACTTTCTCTACTCTCTCGTTCTCTCCGACTTTGCTTTGTCCTACACGATCTTCTCCCTTTTCCCCTTTCATTCTTCCCCAGCAGTTCTCAAATGCCAAGCTTCATTTGCATCTTTCTGTAAGATTTTCTCCCTTACAATAACTGTTACTAAAAAGCTCTCCTTATAGTGTTTTGGAAGGGCATTGCCCATTTAATACTCAAAACAACTTTCTGTGCATTAGGTATTTTGTCCTCTATCTTTTCTCTACACCATACAGCCTCTGTTGAAGAGTTTATTTTCACAAAGGAAGGAGAGAGACAAGCGAAGTTAGGAATACGGTTTGACCTGGGTTCAAATTCTTCTACCACTTACCAATTATGTGACCTCTAGCAGAGCAGTCAAGTAGTTAAGTTGCTTGAGCCACAGATCCCTCTTCTATACAATATGTACAGCTGACCCTTAAACATGGGATTGAGCTGCATGGGTACACTTATACACAGATTTCTTTTTCGGTAAGTACATATATGTACTGTAAATGTATTTCCTCTTATGATTTTCTTAAAACATTTTCTTTTCTCTAGCTCACTTTATTGTAAGAATACAATATTTAATATATACACAAAATATATGTTAATCGACTGTTTATGTTATCGGTAAGCCTTCCAGTCAGTAGTGGCCTATCAGTAGTTAATTTGGGGGAGGTGTCAAAAGTTATACGCAGATTTTTGACTGAGCAGGGGTTCAGTTCCCCTAACCTCTGCATTGTTCAAGCGTCAACTAGATAAAAATACCTTTCCAAACAAATGATGGATTAACTTGTGATGACGATGATAACTAGCATTTAAATATGAGTCATTATGTGCTGGACACTGTTAAGCACTTTACACATATTAACTCATTTAAACCTCACAAGAATGCTATTGTACCCCTTTTACAGATGAGAAAATTTAGGCTCAGAGAGCATGTTCACATAGCCCTTATCACAGTAGCTAACAAGCATTCAATAAACAGGGGCTGCTATTATGATTACCTTTAGGCTGTGACTCTCTAACACACGTCCCACCAAATATATACCTTCATTCACTTAAACTCTGCTAGGGGACTTCCACACGGTGTCTCACCAACATTTACCTAAGAATATCAAGAATCAAACTCCACATTCCACTCCCCTCCTCCCGGCCCAGCCCCACATAAAGCCTGCTTCTCCTGTCACGTCGGCAGCTGCCGGGGCTCAACTCACAGTCGCCCTGACGCTCTGCTGTCCTGCTCTGTCTCAGTCCAGCGCCAGTCTGGGTTTCTCCCTACTTGTACTCCTCCTCTCCCCTCCATTTCTACTTCCTTCACCTCTGTCCTGCCAAAGTGCTAGATTCTGAAGCCAATCAAACTGTACTAAATGTATGCTGTGGAATTCCATAATTTATACAAAGTTTGATGAAAACAGGACGCAGCAACACCTCAAATCCCACCCACAAAGGATGCCTGAAAGGCAACGGCAGGAGAAGGAGCAGAACGAGACCACCCACCCGACTGTACAGGCGACCAGACGGCACACGCAGGGCAAATATGTGATCAGACTACAACCTTGAATATTATTATAACACTCATGCTCTAGGAGTAACCATGAGTATTATTCAAATGGCCTTGAATGCATCCAAAACAAACACATAATAAAATCTTAAAAGAGACCATCATATGGGAAAGGTGGGATGAAGGACATGAGGTTTGGTGAAACCTCAGCCAGGCAAAGAACTGGAAAACTACCAACCCACATTGAATGAAAAGGCCCATGTTAATCATGAGCAAAAGTGTCAGTTTACATTATCTGGTTCTGTTTTTATGTCGTGAAAAGGAAAGCCAACTCATCTCTCAAGGGTAGGGAGGGAACGGAGCTAACCACGGTAATTCCATTCTTACAGGTTCCATTTTAGCAGCCTGACAAGCCAGCACTATGTGCCTCCAACTGCCACTAGGGCTGACAGAATCACTTAAGCTAATTTACTAGCTAGGTCTTGGAAATGCAGTGGGAACTGTACATCAGCACTGCTTAATTATTTCAAAACTCGAAACTGCAAAATAAATATTGTAAAGCCTTCGTAAATAAATGGCACTGCCGTTCTATAATGCATTACTATTATCAAATGTTAGTGAATATAGTTGAGTATGCAAAAGCAAATAAAGTTCTAAAAGCAGAATTTAGAAATGCATATTAAAATAAAACAACTTACAATTCATAAATAGAGCAATCCATAGTACTGTCTGTCCAACATATTAAATGTAAGCAGTTAATTCAAGTACAGGTCAAATTAATAAGCTTATACAAACAGGTGATTAAAAAGAATGATCAATTCAACATATAGGAAACAGAGTAATTGGCTAAAACCTCCTTGAATACCAAGATTAATGAGATACTCAAATATATTATTTAAATATTATTTTTTCAGTAATTTGTCAAATGGGATGCTGTATGGAATTTGTTCATAAATTCCTTTAGAAATAATAACCAGAGTGTAAATATTTTTAAAAAATCAATAAAGCCAATGCTCATAATTAAAGACTGAGGATTGATAAGTAATAATATTAAATAGAGGAAAAGTAACATTTTAGTCATAAAGTGAATTTATTTGAGCCAAAACATGAACTACGGCATTCTCCAGGTCATCACAGTACACTGGCCTTTAGCTGATTCTTTGTAGGTTCTGTCTGTGCTTCCCATCCCCTTGCCTCTACCTTTCTCAGAACATTGATAGTGTTGGCTGAGAGCACGACTATGTCTGCCTCTTTCTCCAGAGCCTGGTACCATGCTTGGCCCATGGTAGTCACTCAATAAGGACTAGTTGTAGGATTTGTTACAATTATGCCACAAAAGTAGGAGCTCCTTGAAGGGAAGAACCAATTCTTACAGATCCCTGTATACCCAATGCTAGAACAGTGCCTGACATATAAACACCCAAGAAATGTTTGCTAAATGAAGAATCTTCATTTTCAATTTATATCCAGCTTGAAATTTTATAATATAGGTAAATAAATTATTATGATATACATCACTCACATAAAGCTGGTTTCCTGGAAATAAATCTCCTTTATTAAAGGAGACTGACTGACCAATGTCACACACTGGGATAAACTTATTTCTGTATGTAATCATACTGTTGCTATGTTTATTTTTTCTTCCATTTATCTGTTCTTTCATTCGCATCTTTTAATCACAGATACTTAAGCAGGTTGCTGAAGCCAATCAACCATGGCACTGGTCACAAAAAAATACCACTTAGCAGGATGCAAAAATCTGTGAAGACTGGCACCGTGCAAGAGGGCTCAAAGAAGCTTTGTTTTCAATCAGTCATTGAAAGAACAAGTGTTTGGTAATGGCTATCAGCAAAGATTATGCTGTTTGAAAATTCCTTCTGTGATCTACGAAAATTTTAATATGAAGTTCCAGGAAGCCCAGTGAATTCTGAGTAGGTCAAAAACTAAGGGAGAAACAAAAGCCAACTTGTAAGGACTTCTTTCACCCTGAGTGTCATTAGTGCAGACAGTATCCCTGTCTCTGTTCATTGTGTGTTTTGTTTTTGTTTTTTTCTACCCATATGGAGAGAGAGAGAGCAATTTCAGGTGAAAGGATAATCTCTGCCCTTTCCTCTAGGATTCTTGATCCTGTTGGCAACCAGTTCTCTGTGCCTCACCAACTCTGCAGTTTACTCAATCTTGCCCACAAAGAGGTAAAATTAGAAGAGGGTATTTTCTGCATTTTCTGTGTTAGTATTACATTACAAATATACTGTTTGCTCTTATTCTACAAAATGGAAACTCCTCCATTCATTAACTTTCTAAATTCTTTTTGTGTTTATATCAATGTTTGTATTCATGCACACATAAATCTCCTTATGTTTCTGTGTGTGTGTTTATATGTGGATGTTGTGTGTGGTTTCTCAATCATTCAAAAAGTCTTTGATGACTTTCCCTTAAATATCCCTCCTTATGAAACACATCCATACACTAGGAGATTGGCTTATATCCTTGTTTAGTACCCTAGGCCGGATGGTAAAGCTGAATGTTTTTAGTACGACGTCCACAAAACGATCTATCAAGTAAGAAACCAAATCAAGTAAGAAACCAAAACTTAGGTACGTTAATGAACTGGCCCAAAGAAGAAAGAGAGGTAAGATTTGAACAAGGTCTGTCTGACTCCAGAGTATCTGATCTTGACTTGACAATAATACACCAAGGCAGTGCAGTAGGAGAGGAAAAAATAACCTAGCAAGTTCTCCTCAGAGACAAGCAGTACAGAGAGAGAGAAACACGTTTGCTACTTAAGTACAAATCTATTGTTATTTATATTGTCTGGGCTATCTGAAAAGCTTTCCCACAGATATATCTATATAGATATATCTATACATATATCTATATCTAATAGAGATTTAAGCCAAGAGTCCAGTGTAATACACACATCCAAGTTCTATGCCAAGATAAGCAAAGTGAGATGGTAATTGACTGAGTTCGTATTTCAATGCATCAGCTTTTAAATGAGAGCAAAAAAATTTTGGATTAAGTTGTTCTATATTTTGTTTAAAAATTTTAACATTCAAAACTATTCTGAGGAAAACAGTAATGAAACAAAATCAAAAATACTGCCATTAACTTTCTTACAGGGTTGGCTACCCAGCCACTACCCTTGAGTCTGCTCTACCAACCCTGCACTGTTTCGCTAAAGTAAGCTTTCCTATAAGCATATCTGATGATGTCATTCTCCTCTCAAAACACTTCTATGTCTACATATTACCCCAACATGGGATAAACTCAAAAAATTTCAAAGGCAAAAGGCAGGTACGACAGTCTAGTATGAGACTAAGAAAAAGTAGAAATCGTGGGGAATGGAGAGGGTATACGCCTGCAAGGGTGTTTTGATACACAATGTTCAGGATAAGCATTAAAACTGGCTACTTGTTTCTAATTTGTGCACTTATGGTATAAAATCTGTACAGCCTTGTCTAGCAATAAGGCTCTGGGTCCTCTGGATGTGGCATGTCCAAGTTTTATTCCCAATTACTCTACCCTCTCCCTCAAACTTCAAGCTCCCGTGATAGCAGAATACTCATACAGCCACTGATACCACACTTATTTCTTTCAAAAAGAAATTCCAGGACTAAGGAAAGTTTTACAAATGAGAGAGTTGGAACAGATCCTCTTTAACAGTGAGGATATTAAAACTTCCCAAAGTCATAAAGGTTGCTTATAGGTAGGCCATGATCAGAACCCAAGCCTTTTATCAACTAGTTCAATTTTTTAAATCCAACTGTTTTTGCTCAGAATCTTTCACATACAGGCAATTCCTCTTATATAAAAGGCTCATTTGAATATTTTCATTTACTTAAGACAAACATTGAAACCTCAATCTTATTATATACATTACGGAACACTAAATTAACAAGTTACTTTATTTTAAATTTCTACCCTTGAAAATACTCCAAAATAGCTCTTCCATTCTTGTCCAGTCAAAACACATTATTTAAACACCAATTACAGCAGCATTTAAAAGGATCCTATATATTGTACCACCAGGCAGAATTAAACCATTTACCAAGGCTGCAATTGTTCTAGCTCTGAAGTAACTGAACTCAGTCATGTAAAAACGCTGACAAGAATCAACTGGCTTTCAGCCCAGAGAAGCTTTCAAAACCAGTTCAGAAGTATTTAATAATTTTAATCATTTCAAACTCCTTTTCCACTGAATATTACTGTATCCCTGTAATAATGCCAAGCCTAAGAGCAGCCTAATCAGTTGTTTAGATAAACAAAGAAAAGTCAACAGACTCTGTTAACAGTAATGCTATCAATTCTCTATTACCTGAGATAAACAGGTAGATTTAGATACACACACACACACACACACACACACACACACACACACACACATATATCGCCTTAATTCAAGTTGAAATATACTCCTCCAGAACCCACACAGATGTGCAGTACTCCTGCTCTCTCAGAAAGATCACACCAGGGAGCATTCCACATGGAAACACACAACAGTATCAGACTATTTTAACAGATAGTAACCACTGGGCTATTTTACATCAAAAAACTGATATAATATTGAGTCTCCCTTTTTTAATATACCTGTGCTCTTTTCACACTTTACTCAGAGAGTTAGGTGTCATCTGTCATTTTGCTCATAAGTACAAAGAAATTTTTGTTTACCTAAGTCATTTTGCTGTTACCTAAATAATTCCTCCTTATATTAGAACCAAAATACCTTTTTTCCAGTGGCATTTATGAGTCAGCACCACAAATCAAAGAGAAAACACTGTCAAATAGTCATAATATTAAAATAACCTACAGTAGGCAATAATAACTAAAAATTTTCCAGTATTAATTTCCAAACATTTGAAAGAAACAATCATTCATTACTATTATGGGGAAAAAAGTAAAATAAAATAAAATCACAAAATTTTAGACAGAGGGAATCTTAGGGATCTCCTAATGAGTAAGTTAATGACAGAGATACAGAAATGTTGGTTTACCTAATTTATAATAAACCGAAGTGTACATAATTAAATCTCTATCAATCAGAAGCCATCACATTTACATAAGAACAAAATAATTTTAGTAAGTTTCCACACAGAGTTATAATAAAATCTAGTATTGAATTTAGAATAAAGTTTATATTAACTATAAGACTCAATAATGTTGAAACTTAAACACATTGGTTTCTATTTTTAAGCTACACAAATAGTGAAGGGAAAATTGCAATCAAGAAGAAAACAACATAGTGATCTATTTAAACACCTCAAAATGTCATCATAAAATGGCCCATATAAAAAAAAAAAACTACTTCAAATCATTTGCCTTTCACAATGCATATTCTTATTTCACTTGGAAAATTTAATTGTGTTTCATGTATGACCTTTAAAGCATCATTGTCACAGCTTGATAACATCCAAATAATTTCAATAAAACATCTACCACAGATGGGAAGTAATAAAATCATAATAGAAATACTCAAACTTTATAATAGTATCTAGGAGAAATTTCTTTTCTAAAACTTAGTCTTTGTCTCTTCAGAAATGAATATTGTGCTTCCAAGTAAATTTCTTGGGAAGACACAATAAAAACTCTCTGCATAGGCAGACTTCACCATCCTTTATGTCTGATCATTCAGTTCTTCAGTCCTCATTAAATCCTTTCCTAAGAATCTCAGTTAGACCTTACACATATCCCTTGCATATCCTACTGAGTGCAAGACACTAAGCCACATGGAGCTTTCCCTTCTTTAAGGTCTTTTTACATTTATTTTCTGAATATTATTTTCTATAAATGACACAACTTTGTCATTTATGATTCACATAAAAGCAACAGATCATGAGCCAGACTGAGGTCCATGAGGGTAGGACCCAGTTTTCTGTTTCTTTATATCTCCCACAATAGCTGGTACAAGGTACACGTACAGCAGGTGTTCATACCTCCTAATTGACAAAAGCGGTAAAGACAGCCACACAAATATATGAGAGCATCAATAACAATTCCTAGCAAATACCATGTACTGGTTTTCAAATCCAGATAGTTAAATAAAAATTGAATGGCTATGCATTTGTACAAATGCCATTTGCTCTGACTTTGGTCAATATTCAAATGTTATTTTACATTTTAAGTATTTGAGAAACTAAGGGGTAATTTTTATATTCTAAAACTAGTAGATACAAAATCATTACAAATTGGCAGAACTATTCCCATAGTTCAGACAGGTAAACTAAGGCTCAGAGGAGTAATGTAACTGTCCAAAGTCTAAGAAGTAAATCCAGAAATCAAAGTTGGGTCTTCACAACCAGTGAACTGTGGCTGGTTCAAGCTACTGTGGCCATGAGCAGCCTTGCTATTTTTCCCAACAAACCATAAAATTGCCATTTTCTATGCATCCCACATGAAAAGGTTTGGGAGTACCATCTGACTCTACCTATACTGCCTCTCAAAGAAGTTTTCCAGTAATATAAATTACCCAGCGGTGGTACTCCCATTATCAACACTTTGTGCTGACACTTCTATTTTAAAAAGTCATTCTTTAAAATAGAAAAACTACAACTGTTTAAATTTTCATTTTCTTAGTTTCCTTTCCCTTCTGATCCTGTCTGCATGATATTATTATGCTCAAGTCATCTTGATGGCAGTTTTGGGTATTCTCCCAAAGTCTCCACTTGATTATTCTAAAAAATCTCTTGAATGCTTGAGCAACTGGAGAACATCATGCTTTAAATATGGATTTAGTGAGGGCAGAATTTCCTGTATATTTATCGGACTCTTGCTGACAGCTCCTGTATATTTATTAAACCCCTCAGAGCACATTATGGAGATGAGGGCTGTGAGATTGCAGATGGTGGCAGGGACATAGGGAGGGGCAGTGTGAGACAACCATTTGTCTCAAAGCAGCAGTATGGCCATCAATTCTTTCATCATTACCCCATCTTGTCCTGATAATGGAGTCTGGGCAAGCTGAGGCAGCCCCATGTGGGACTGGGCAGAGATATCCTCCCTAAGTAATTCCTCTGGTCATAAAAATGGCTTTGAAAGCTGAGGTCAAACTCTTTCATAAAACTCTATTACATAATATTGATAGATTCCCCATCTCATGTGTTAGTGTGAAAGTAACCACAACCATAAAATTTTTTGTTTGTGTACATGTTTTTAATAATGTAATAAAACCCCATGAACCCATTACTCCAAAATAAAACTGGCCCTTATTTATAACATACATATTCTTATGTACCCCCATCCCATTCCTAGGCCTGCCTCCACCTTAGGAGACCACTATCTGGAACTACTCATGTATTTCTGGGTGATGCAAATATTTTATTTATATATATATATATATTTATATTTATATATATTTATATATATATATTTATATTTATATATATATATTTATATATATTTATATATATATATATGTGTGTGTGTGTGTGTGTATTACGTATATTATGTGCATTTATGTTCTTTTAGTTGTTTCTAAGTTTATAAAATGGGTACATGATACATGTAATATTCATGGACTTATTGTTTCACTTGCTATTAAAATTCACCCATATGGCAGGTGGGGGAGGAATGGCAGTTTCATTGATGAAACTAAATGAAAACTCAAATCCAAGCAAAGAACACCAGTAAAGGAAACTACAAAGGTAAATATAAAAGATGATAATTATATTTTGGGGGATAGAAGGTGTAATGACTTTCTTCTATTTGATTTGAAAGGCAACTGTATAAAACAACAATTATAAAGACTTTAATGGGCTTACAATGTATAAAGATGTAATTTGTAAAATAAAAATAGCATAAAGTTGGGAGAAAGGGTTAGAGCTACATTAGAGCAAGATTCTGTACTACTGAAATTATGTGAGGATTAATATGAACTGGATTGTTTTAAATTAAGATGTTAATTGTAATCCCCAAGATAACAACTAAGAAAATAACATATATATGGGAGAAAAAAAAATCTAACACAAAAGGCATGAGAGAGCAATGGATGAACCAACAAGATGACATGTAGAAAACAAATAAAATGGCAGACATTTATCTCACCTTATCAGTAATTATAATAAATGTAAATGGATTAAACACTAAAATCAAAAAACAGATTAACAGTATGGATTTTTTTAAAAAATGACTCAACTATATGCTATCAAAAGAGACTCAGATTAGATTGAAAGACACAAGTAAGTCGAAAACAAAAGGATAACAATGAATCACGCTAACAGTAAGCAAAGTAGAGCTACACTAGTATCAGACAAAATAGACTTCAAGGCAAAAATGTTACTAGAAAAAAAGAGGGAAATTTTGTGATAAAAGGGTCAATTCAGAAGGAAAGATAACAATTATAAATGTTTATGAACCTAATAACAGAGCCCCAAAATACACGAAACTAAAACTGACAAAACTAAAGAGAGAAATAGACAATTCAACAATAATAGTGGAACATGTCAATACTCCACTTTCAACCGTGGATAGAAACAAGCAGAAAGATCAACAAGGAAATGGAAGACTTGAAAAACACTACCAACCAACTTAACTTTAACAAACATCTATAGCACACTCCACTCAACAACAAAAAAAGAGACATTCTTCTCAAGTACACATAGAACATTATCCAAGATAAGCCACATGCTAGGCCAATTAAAAAAAAAAGCATTAATAAATTTAAAAGGATTGAAATTATACAAAGTATATTCACCAACCATAATGGAGTTAAATTAGATATAAACAATAAAAGAAAATTTAGAAAACTCCACAAATATTTGGAAATTAAACAACACATTTCTAAATAACAATAGGTCAAAGAAAAAAATTACAATGGTAATTAGCAAGGATTTTGATATCAGCAGAAATAAAAACACATCAGGTCAAAATGCATGGGACACAGCTAATGCAAGATTTAAGGGAAACTTTATAGTGTTAAATGCCTATATTAGTAAAGAAGATGACCTCAAATCAATAATCTAAGCACTTCCCTTAAAAATGTAGGGGATAAAGCAATTATACTCCAATAAAGATGTTTAAAAAAAAAAATGTAGGGAAAAAAAAGGAAAACACATTGAAGGCAATCATAAAGAAGGAAATAATAAAGATGAGAGTGGAAATTAAAGAACTATAAAAGAGAAAAATAAATTTTCTAAGAAATTTAAAGAACCAAAAGTAAGTTCTTTAAAAATATCAACAAAATTGACAAACCCTTAAGTATACAAACCCTTAGCAAGAAAAAGGAGAGAAAATACAGACCACAAAATTCAGGAATGAAAGATTACCTCTGACCCTTCAGAAATTAAAAGAATTATGAAGAAATACTATGAACAACTTTATGCCAACAAATGCAACAACTTAGATGAGAAAGTAAAAATAATACAAACAGGAAGAGAACATGGGCTGATCTCTTTGGATATGTCTTGTTTTACAATGTTGACACTGAAACCATGTAATCCTATTATGTAATTTAAAAACAAAATTAAACAAAAACAAGCAAAAGGCAGTCACCGAATAGAAAATGAACTAAACTGCACAACAGGTTGGTGGCATAACCACACAGAGAAAATAATTCCTTCAAGTTACTTTAAAATGCTGAATTTGGGGAGTTCCCTGGTGGTCTAGTGCCTAGGATGCGGCACTTTTAGTGCCGTGGCCCAGTTTCAATCCCTGGTCAGGGAACTGAGATCCTGCAAGCCAAGCGATTGCAAGCAGTGTGATGCAGCCAAAAAAATTGCTGAATGTTGACTACACATTTCTCCAGAGGGATACAGCCTAAGGCAGTGGTGGGGTGGGGGGTGGTGGGGTTGGGGGTGGATGGAGGAGAAGGAGCGGGTGTGGGGAAGAAGAGAACTGCAAAGAAATATCAAATAGCATTCTATAGTCTTTTCGTAAATAGAAATACTGTGGTATCATCGTTTTTTAACTATCATAGTTATATCATAGGATAAATCAAATGAGTAGTATCAGACTTTCCAATATAAAATCAAAGAAGAGCTAGTACTCTTGCGTTTGATTTAGAAGCATAAGTTTTTCACTTTAAAATAAATATATGCTTATCATATTACTACAAATATGTATGTGTGTATATATGACCTCAGAGATAGGTATGTGTGTATCTGTGTGTATTTCCTAGCTCTAACCACTGTAAACACCAAAAAGCAATAACCCAAACTGTGGTTTCTAAATATTGTTTCCACTAAAGAGAACAAGGGCTACACTTTCCAAAATGCTTGATTCCACAGTGAGGTGACGAAATGTACATGAGACTAAGACACTTGTTATTCCAGCGATCCACAAAACTACCAAAAACTAATGGGAGTCTCAAAATGAACACTAGCAAACCGAACCCAACAGCACATTAAGATTACACACCATGATCAAATTGGATTTATCCAGGAATGCAAGGGTGCTTCAACGCAAGAAAATCAATGTAACACCACATTAATAGGACAAAGGAATAAAACCACATGATCATCACAATTGACAAGAAAAGGCATTTGACAAAATTCAATATCCTTTCATGATAAAAAACACTTTAAAAGGTAGGAATAGAAGGAAACTTCCTCAAAATAATGAAGGGCATTTACAAAAAACCCACAGCTAACATCATTCCCGACGGTGAAAGACTGAAAGCTTTCCACGTAAGATCAGGAATAAGAAAAGGATACCCACTCTCACCACAGTTATTCAACATTCTACTGGAAGTTCTAGCCAGGGCACTTAGACAAGAAAAAAGGGATCCAAATTGGAAAGGAAGAAGTAAACTCTCTCTGTTCAAAGATGACATGATCCTGTATACAGAAAATCCCAAAGAATACATAAGAAAGTTACTGGAACTTAATAAATTAATTTGGGAAAGTTGTAGAGTACAAAATCAACATGGAAAAATCAGTTACATTCCTATACATCTGCAATAACCTATCTGAAAAGGAAATTAAGAAACCAATTCCATTTACAATAGCATCTAAAAGAATAAAATACCTAGGAATAAGTTTCATCAAGGAAGTGCAAGAATTGTACACTAAAAACTATAAAATATTGCTGAAATAAATTAAAGTAGGCTTAAATAACAGGAAAGACATCTCATATTCATGGATCAAAAAGTTTAATATTGTTAAGGTATCAAGACTACCTGAAGTGATCTGGAGAGTCAATGCAATCTCTATTAAATGCCAGGAGTCTTTTATAGAAATGGAAAAGTCAATCCTCAAAGTCATAAGGAATTGCAAGGGGCCCAAAATAGCAAAACAATCTTGAAAAAGAAGAACTAAGTTGGAGGACTCACACTCCTAATTTTAAAACTTACTACAACACAACAACAATTAAAGCAGTGTGGTAATGGCATGAGAACAGACATATAGACCAATGGGATAGAATTGAGAGTCCAGAAATAAATCCATACCTCCACAGCCAAGTTAGTTTTGACAAGGTTTCCACATCCTATTCAATGGGAAAAGAACTGTCTCTCCAACGAATGGTGCTGGCACAAATGGATGTCCACATGCAAAAGAATGAAGTTAGACCTCTCTCTCACATAACATACAAAAATTAACTCAAACGGGTCAACAACCTAAATACTGTATAGGAGCTAAAACCATAAAACTCTTAGAAGAAAACATAAGGGTAAGTCCTCATGACCTTAGATTTGACAATGGATTCTTAAACACGACACCAAAAGTACAAACAACAAAAGAAAAAACTGGACTTGATCAAAAATTTTTAAATTTGTGCTTCAAAAGATATTATCAAGAAAGCGAAAAAACCGCCTACAGAATGGGAGAAAATATTCGCAAATACACTATCTGATTAGGGTTTAATATCCACAATATCTAAACAACTCCTAAACAAGATGACAAACAACCTAATCTAAAAGTGGGCAAAGGACTTGAATAGACTTTTCTCCAAAGAAGATATGCAAATGGCTGATAAGCACATGAAATGATACTCAATATCATTAGTCATTAGGGAACTGCAAGTCAAAAACCACAATGAGATATCACTTCACCTACTAGAATGGCTATAGTTTAAAACAAAAGAAAGAAAATTAACAAGCGGAGAGGATGTGGAAAAACTGCTAGTAGGAGTGTACTACCATGGTGCAGCCACTGTGGAGAACAGTTTTGGCAGTTCTTCATAAAACTAAACATAAAATTACAATATGACTGAGCAATTTCACTTCTAGGTGTATACTCAAAAGAACTGAAAACAGACTCATATTTGTACACCAACATTCATTCACAGAATTATTCACAATAGTCAAAAGGCGATAACAACCCAATTATCCATCAACAGATGAATAAATACACAAAATGTGGTATATCCATTCAATGGAATATTATTCAGCCAAAGAAGGAGCAAAATTTTGACATATGCTACAATATGGATGAACCCTGAAAACATTATGCTATGTCCCATCACAAAAGGACAAATACTGTATGATTCCACTTACATGAAATATCTAGAATAGGCAAATTTACAGAGACAGGAAATAGATAAGAGATTGCCAGAAGTTGAAGAAGGAGGGAATGGTGAGTTAGTGCTTACTGGCTATAGAGTTTCTGTTTGGAGTGATGAAAAAGTTTTGGAAATAGATAGTGGTGATGGTTGCACAACATTGTGAATATAAATTAATGCCACTGAATTACACACTTAAAAAATGGTTAAGATGTCAAATTTTATATTTTATATATGTTTTTTAAACCATAAGATAATTTTTTAAAAAACTAATTGAGTCTTGCCAAAAGTTGGATCACAAGAGCCAACTTAAAGGGGCCCAACTAGCCAAAAATGTGACAATTTGAGTGTCAGTAAAAACTAATGAGTGACATGGAATAAACACCAAGTACATAAAGATTCATGAATCAATAATCTTATTAGATTTTTTAAAATCATTGGTCACCAGTAGAATTTGCTAGGGTATTGTGGTAGATTAAGATGGCTGCAAATTCTTTCCTGCTCCTACCCTTAAATCCAGACTGGCCTTAGTGACTTACTTGACTGACAGAATGCAATAGAAGTAAAACTCTGAGACTTCAAGGTTAAAACATAAGAAGCTTTGCAGCTTACATAGGGGACTCTCGGAACATTCCCTCTGGGAACTCTGAGCTACCATGGAAAAAGCCCAACACTACCCTGGGACCATCATGCCTAAGGGGACGTGTTTAGGCTCTCTGATAAGTAGTCCCAGGTGAGCCTACCCCTCTAACTATCCCCTCCAAGGTGCCAGACATGTGAGTGAATCGGTCTTGGACCCTCCAGATCAGCCCATCCACCTTCTTCCACATATAACAGTACTGCCAGCCAAGCCCTCCAAAATACCTGACCTATCAAATAACGATGTTTAATAAAACAGTTGTTGTTTTATGCCCCTTGAGTTTTGGGGTAATTTGTTATGCAGCAGCAGATAACCAAGCAGGCATCAGCTTATTACTCTGAAAATTGATAAAGGAAAAAAATCAAGCATTTACCTGCCCTTCTAGTTATAACTATTTCAGGGTAACTATATAGCTGATGAGGGAAGAATTCTAGCTAATAAAAGCATAAAGAATGATATCATTAGAAATGCACTGTTTTTCAACCCCTGAGGAAATCATGGTTCTAGGCAATAATCGGACTATAAAACCTCAGGTGGAAGGTTTTTAAGAGAAGGATTAGGCACATACCACCGGAACACGCACACCCGCCAAACACATCCCCACGACCCCACACACAAAAGCACACACAACAGATAAACTGCAGGAAATAAAAAGTGGGAAGCCATTATACAACCAAAGAGGCCTAAAGGACATAATCGAATACAATGTAAGGACTTTTGTTTACATGCTAATTCAAATAAGCCAAGTGGAAAAAGCCATCTTTGGATACAACCTGAGACGTCTGAATGTGGATGGGAAATTAGATGATATTAAGGAGTTACTATTCATTTCTTTTGGTATGATAATGGAATAGTAGTTATGTTTTATTAAAAAATAAGTACTTAGTGATGAAAACTGAAGTAATTACAGGCAAAATGGCATGATGATTTCTAGTCCTGCTTTAAAATTCTCCAGGAAAATAAAACACACTCTTACCCTCAGATTCCTGCAATTATAACAATATTGCCAAAATGCTGGTAACTATCAAAGCTGGATGATAGGTACACGGGGGTTCACTATACTGTTCTCTTCTGTGAAGTTTGAAAATGTCTGCTATGAAAAATGTTGTAACTGCTCAGTTATCGATTAGAACTGAATTTATGGGTTAATGTGGGGACAACTACCATCTTTGTAATATTGATACTTTCCATGGTGAATATGGTACATCAGTGCACTTACTGATGTCTCCTTTTATGTCTCTGTGAAGGCTTTGCATGTTTTTCTTTTTAATTTAGCCTTAGGTAATATATATATTATGCTATCTTGAATACAGAATATTCTTTACAAAATATTTCTATTGTTTGTTTATTGGATACATATCTGCTTTTAAATATTTTTTTAATACATACTGGGTACAATTATTTCCTTGTGGGAAGAAATCTTTTACTCTACAATAGAAAAACTAAAAGGAAGAAAACATAGCTTCACTTCATAGAATGTACTTTAAAGCAGAATTTCAAGGGACAACTCGATTCCACAAAATGAGGCATCCTTTTAGTTCCAACATTGCTATAAGCAAACTGCTTATATTCAAAGTGCATTTCTAAGTCCTGCACAAGGAATAAAGGTCATGCAGGAGTTGACAGGACAGAGGAAAAGAATGACAGGAAAGACATTTTTAAGAGCTGACTTCCGTAGAGCCTGTTATTTCCCTGGCCAGCCCAGGGCAAAAATTACAAGAAACAAATTGCAAAAGACATGGTGCCACTTTATGCAACCTTCCTTCTACTTCTTTCTTGTCCCTTTCTCAGTTTGATATTAAGTTTGATTTTGTGTTCAAGGTCTTTTCACTCCATTCTAAATCTCACCTGGTACAAAAGGTTTAAGAAGTACCCAAGGAGCTATCATAGCTAACTTAAACCTCCAGAATTCCAAATTTGGAGAACAGCCATCGCAGGCACTGGCTCTGTGGAAGACTAACATTTTCTATTGGGTTTTTTAATTAATTTGCTAGAGTCCCTTATCTAATTTTTACTTGTTAGATGATGAATTTGTTCCCTAGAGCTGCCATAACAAACTACCACAAACTGGATGGCTTAAAGCAACAGAAATTTATTCTCTCGCAGCAGTGCTGGACACCAGAAGTCCAAGATCAAGACTGTTGGCAGGGTCAGTTCCTTCTTGGGGGCTCAGAAGAAGGATCTGTTCCATGCCTCTCTCCTAGCTCCTGGTGGTTGCCGACAATCCTTGGTGTTCCTTGGCTTGTGACAGCATAACTTCTATCTCTGCTTCTGTCTTCACGTGGTATTCTCCCTGTGTGTCCCTGGGGTCCAAATTCCCCTCATTGTATAAGGGAATGTCACTAGATTGGGGCCCACCTAATCCTGTATGACCTCATCTCAACCTCATTATATTTGCAAAGACCCTATTTCCAAATAAGGTCACATGCACAGGTTCCAGGGTAAACATGAATTGGGGGGTGGGGGGAGGAGCGCCATTCAACCTAGTACAGGAGAGACGCCAAAAAGCTTTTCCAAATAAGAGAAGGCACAGTTTTTATATACTGGCTTAGATCACTGCAATTAGATCAGTTAAGTTACAGTCAGCGGTAAACATTTTGAAAACTGACGAGCAAATTCAAACTCTTGTACATAGGACACGTTTGGCACTCTAAATAAACAAACATGGTTCTCCACAACCTTGCTATTCAAAGTGTGGTCGTTAGGGCAGGCTGTCAGAAAAGGCAGGCTGGAACCCTAGGGCATGCACTGAAGCTGCAGTCCACAGGCAGAATTTCTTCTCATATTTTTACCATAAGCAGCAAGAAAAAACCAAATAGCACTTCCAACACTTCGCTTGGAAATGTCCTCAGCTAGATATTCAAGTCCATCACAAGTTCTGCTTTCCATAAAACTGCAGGACATAATTCAGCTGAGCTTTCTGCCACTGTATAACCAGAATCTGCCTCCCCCAGTTTCCAAGAACAAGCTTCTCACTTCCTTCTGTGCACTCAGCAGCAGAGCCTTGAACATCCATATTTCTACCAACAGCCTGTTCAAGGCAACCTAGGTGTTTCTTCAATCGTGCACATCAAAATTCAATCCTCTAGCCACTGACCATTTCCAAAGTCACTTTTACATTTTTAAGTATATGTTACAGCAGCACCCCTCTTCCAGGTACCCAAATCTGTATTAATTTGTTATAGCAGCAGTGGAAAACTATCACAAACTGATGGCTTAAAACAACAGCAATTTATTCTCTTAACAGTCCTGGAGGCCAGAAGTCCAAAATATGAGTATAAAAGGGCAAAAGTCGGGCTTCCGTGGTGGCACAGTGGTTAAGAATCCGCCTGCCAATGCAGGGGACACGGGTTCGAGCCCCGGTCCAGGAAGATCCCACATGCCACGGAGCGACTAAGCCCGTGCGCCGCAACTACTGAGCCTGCGCTCTAGAGCCCGCGAGCCACAACTACTGAGCCTGCGTGCCACAACTACTGAAGCCCTGGCGCCTAGAGCCTGTGCTCCGCAACAAGAGAAGCCACCGCAACGAGAAGCCTGTGCACTGCAACAAAGACCCAACGCAGCCAAAAAATAAAAAATATAATAAAATAAATAAATTTTTTAAAAAAGGGCAAAAGTCAGCCAGAGCCTCAACTCTCTCTGGAGCCTCTTGGGGAGGATCCATTTCCCTGCCTTTTCCAGCTTCTAGATCTGCATTCTTTGGCTCCCCGCCCCTTTACTCATCTTCAGAGCTAGGGGTGTACCATCTTCTCTCTCTGATTCTACTTCCCTCTGCTTCTGTCACGTGGCCTTTTTCTCTTTTGAAGTTAAATCTGCCTCTTATAAGGACACTATATTTGGGGCCCACCCAGATAATCCAGGATGATCTCCCCATTTCAAGATCCTCAACTTAATCACATATTCACACGTTCCAGGGGTTAGGACTGGGATACCTCTGGGAGCCATCATTCAGCCTTCCACACTCACCTAGCTCTTCTCCCCCGATCCGCTCCCTCTGCCCTCATTTCTCCTAGAACTGGCTCCTCCCTGTCCCTCTGTTAGCTTTTCGCTGAAATGCCACTTCCTCTGAGAGGCCTTTCCACACTGCTCGATCTAAAAGCTGACCCATCTCTACCACAGCAGTAATTCTCCTTGGTCTCCCAGGAGGTATCACACCTTCTACTGATTTTATTTACTCATTGGTTTACTTGTTGATTGTCTGCTTTCTCCACTGGAACATAAACTCCATTTGGGCAAGATACCTTCTCTTTATCATTCTCTACTCCAGTATCCAGCATGGTGCCTGACACATAGTATGTATTCAATAATATTTGTTGAATGAATATATGATAGAATTCCCTTTAATTATATATTTATATTCCATAAATATTACATTATATTTATATGATATACAAATATAAGTGTAGCATGCATACTATTAAAAATTCTATCTTTATTTATAAACCTAAGTATCCATCGAGAGATGATGGATAAAGATGTGGTACATATATACAATGGGAGATTACTCAGCCATAAAAAATGAAATAATGCCATTTGCAGCAACATGGGTGGACTTGGAGATTATACTAAGTGTAGTAAGACAAATATCACATGACATCACTTATATGTGGAACCTAAAAAAAATGATACAAATGAACTTATATACAAAACAGAAATAGACCCGCAGACATAGAAAACAAACTTATAAGGGAAAAGAATCTGAAAAAGAATAGATATATATATGTATAACTGAATCACTTTACTGTACACCTGAAGCTAACAACATTGTAAATCAACTATACTTCAATAATTTTTTTTTTTTTTTTTTTTTTTTTTTTACAAAAGAGAAGTTTCTGTCATCAAGTTTAGGAAACACTGAATTCAACAGTGCTAAATTTATTTATTTATTCACTCTAGATTTTCTCAGATCTTTCAGTATGTTAATGTACCTTGTGACCTTTCTAAGGAGAGGATATAGTATGCAATCTTTCCCAAAGTTACTAAAGCATGGAATCATTTCCGGAAAAGCATCTCTTAAAGGAATTAGTATTCTTCAGACTGTCCTTTAGGATATATTGCTATTGAAAATAAAAATACATTCCAGTTAACTCCTTTGGAACTGGCTAATGACTGCAAAACACTAAAAAGTATACATTAATGAAGTTTGGCATTTTAAAATAAAATTAAAATATTAACCATATAATATTAAAGTTTTCTTCTATAAATAGCTGTAAAAGAAGTTTCATTTCAGATATCCACCATAATAACTGTGCATTAATTCTATCTAATTCTTTAAGGCCTATGCTGAGTCTGCATAAAATAAATTTATTTATAAACATCAAGTAATAACTCAGTAGTTCTATGAAGTACAGTGTGGATAATAAATGATCTTAATTACCTTTTGAAATGTAAACTGTCTTAATTTGAAATATAAGAATCTATTGTGGCTCATAAGATTGACTTAAGTTCTCTACCTGAAGAGTTTAAAAAATGTTTCTCTAAAACAGAAAAAAAAGCACTATGTACTGTTGTCCTTTTGACTAAGACCATTTGCCCAAGAAGGACTAGTCTAGCTACTTATTCAAATGATGCTGGCATTTAATAGGTTCCATGCATCAAAGATATTTGACAATCATTAACCTTTTATGGCTACAGTAATTTGTGCAATTAACTTGGGGGAAATTATTTTTCTCAGTCACATAATTAATTCCCATGCCATCTTTTAAAAATTCTTGTACCTGAACTAAAAGTTATATGAAAATACTAAGACTATACAGTTTAAGATCGGGTCCCCAACATGGAGTACAATTAGTACCTTAAAGTGCTTCGATATGCATGCAATCTAACTGATTATGTATGGAAGCGGATAAAAGAGGTCGAATATCCTCCACTAGCTTGGTAAACCAAACACTGCCACAAGCATAACTTTTTATCCTTTTAACTAAGACTTTAATTTGAAAAAAGTAATCATCCAATTTCTAAGCTCATAATTTTAAATTGGAATTTTTAACTGAAGTATAACAATACAATTTAAGAACTAATATTTTATTAGTATGAGAGAGTGGGTGATTTACTTTTAATTAGTATCATTGGTACCTGTGGGTGTTTGCAAATTGGAGATGAAGTGAGAAGTTAGGAAGGAATTCCTTCCCTTTACCCAAAACAAGCTTCATAAAGAATCAGGTTGATCAGTCAACAAATACGTAGTAAGTCAGAAACCTACTGAATTAAAAACTAATCCACATTTCTTGAGTGACTGCCACTCACTGAATCAGATGTTGTGGAGAATACAAATATATAATTATTTGACTTTTATATATATATAATATCTGATTATATATAATTTATATGTATTTTATTATATATAATTTTTATATTTGATTTTTAACTTTTATATAAGTATGGATTGCTTTTATAATTAAAAAACTCTTAAACTGATATTTATCCTGTGGTTTGGCTTATAATGATTTTATATGCATTCATATACAATATATAAATTATGGATATAGATAATAAATAGAAATGAATACTAAATAAGCAGGCTTACACCTATTCCAATTTAGTCAATTTTTATGTTGTGAGAAAGTAAATTTGTAACGTTTGTTTTCTTCTATATTTTTGCCAATATTCCCAGCAGATCCCCAACACCACCAAATACCATTTATGTAACATCACTATCAAAATGTACTCATTTAAAGTAAAACAAACTGGGGAGTTCCCTGGTGGTCCAGTGGTCAGGATTTGGTGTTTTCACTGCCGTGGCCCAGGTTCAATCCCTGGTCTGGTAACTGAGATCCCACAAGCCGTGTGCCGTGGCCAAAAAAAAAAAAAAAAGTAAAACTAAGGATGTTATTCAAAAATTAGCACTAATGTGATGATTTTAAAAATCAGGATAATTAAAATTATAAATAGTTCAGAATGTTACAGACTATGACAATTAAAATACTTAGGGCAATGCCTGGAACAAAGCAGTCCAGTGACCTTGGCAATTATTTGGGTAAGTACTGAATACTGGGTTGAACCATAAAATTGCCAATCTTCTGTCATTTTTTAACCTACAAAACAGGCAATTTTATGTGATTCAATCCACACAATAGTAGTTAATAACACCACTCTGGAGTCAATGAGACGCAGGTCAAACCCTGTTGTAACTACTAACTAGCCTTGTGATCTAGGACATGTTATTTAATTATCTGAGCCTAGGTTTTGCCATCTTTTAAATGGCGACAATAATATACCGGCTTCCTAGGTTTTTCTTGTGAAGTTTGCATAAATCATGCAGGTAACGTGCTTACCTTTTCATGTGGGACAGAGTGGAGCCCTCAGTAAATGTTAGTTATTATTATTTAAAATTACTTGTCTTAGAGACAAAGAAAACTATTAAACATGTTCTAACAGCTTTTTGTACAAATCTATGGTTCTATACCTCTAAAGTGCTTGTAGGTACCAGTCAGAAACGTCAGCTAGATTTTTAAAAATACTTTCCTTGTAAGATAACGGCACTGCACAGGTCGGTACTGCTGAACTCAATTTAATTCAGGTTCCCGAACCACGACTGGGCTCTTAATGCAACCCACCTACGCACATTTCACTCTCCCAAATTCTCTACAACATTTATCAATGGTCTTGTCCCTCCTCCTCAGTCTCCACGTCTGCCATCTCTCTCCTAACTCGGAGGATAATGTATTTTCTCATTTCCCAGAGAAGACAGAAGCCATCAGAAGGTTCTCTCGCATATCCCTGCCCCCAAACTATGAAAGTCCCTCTGTGTCCATATACCTTTCCTTCCTTCAAAGCTTACCCTTTCCCCTGGGCTCTGGATCTCAACACCTTCCATGTCCCTTGAGAAATATAATTCTTCCGTGGAAAATATTTCTAAATATCTTCGACCTTTCACCATGCTCTAGGATCACATCACTTCTCGAACGCACATCTCCCTCCAATCACTCCTCTCCCTTCCCTGCCCCTCCATTTCACTTAGAACCCTTTGAGTGTCATTTACTTTCACTGTCACTACTTAATCCCTCTTCACTCCACAGCCCACGGCCACCACTGAAACTGCTTTCTCCAAGGCCACCGATGGCTTCCTTTTGCCAAACCTCAGGTCCCTGCCTCAGTTCCTGGCATACTGGACTCACCAGCACACACGGCAATATAAACTGTCTTCCTGCCTCTCCTCAGGCTTAGAAAACACCACACCCACCAGGTGATCACTCTCAGTCATCCCTTCTTAACATCTTCATGACACTGCAGTTGATGTTCCCTTGACCTATTCACAAACTGCATTTTTTTTTTTTTTTACATATCATTATAAGCCAAACCGTAAGTTAAACATTAGTTTCTTTTAAGAAAATTTTTTTCTGATTATAAAAGCAATCCACACTCATAGAAAATTTGAACATCAAATAGAAGTATAAAAAAGGTCATCAAATCATGCCATCCCACCTCCCAAGGATAACATTTTTGGTACTGGTATAGTACTTTCATACTTATATATATATATATGGCATAACACATATAATATGTAAGTTTTTTATGCTTTTTCATTTATTGCTTATATCATACATTTTTCCCAGGTTATTATTCTTTGAGGCTTCTTGGTTCAATCAAGACAGCTGATCTAACTTTTTCTCCCTCCCAAACTCCATGAAATAGGAGAATAAACATATAATGAAAACAAACCCGTAGCAATAGTAAACACCCAGCAGACCATGTTCCCCTTCATCTGTAAGGCCTCCTCCCCTCCTGTTCCCTCCACATGTCCTCACTCTCATCTCCTATCCCTCCTTCTCTTCCCATTGCTCAAGTCAACTGTCACTTACTCCAGGGTAGAATTCCATGACAATCCCTCTTCCACTAAGTAGCCCTTCCATATGTTCCCAAAGCACAATGCAACTTTTCCTCACAGAACACGACCTTTTCTGTGAGGCAGTTGTTTAATGCCTATGTTCCCCACATGACTATGTATAAACTCCATCATGATGCGCTCTGTTTCTCTTTTTGTTCACCTTTATTTTCTAATGCTCAGCACACTGCCCTCCACAATAAACATTTGAGGAATAGATGAGTGAACTTCTGGAAAAACCAAGATTGATGGTAGCACAGTGGCAAATCCAAGGAAATACAAGGAACCTGTGACAGTTGACAAGTTTCCCCAGCAGAAGCTCAGAATATTCCCATTATCAGTACAGCACAGGCTAGGAGAGGGAGCTGGCCACAGACAATTGGCCAAATAATTAACTAGAGGGTGGGAGTGCTGAGTTAGTCCCCCTACTTCAACTGCTGAACTCTGACGTCTGCTCCAGGGAAGGGGTGGGTGGGCGTGAGCACAGCTTTCTAACAGGGAAGACAGCCAGGTGCACAAAGGGACAAACAAAATGGAGCAGAGCCGCCTCACCCAGCAGGACAGCTAAGTGAATACCCTGCCCCAAAACATGCCCCTACCTGCCCCTGAAAAGTCATCTGAAGTCAAGCTCCTATACTAAACCTACATTGGCCAGTGGTGAGGGGGGAATTCTCACTTGAGCTGAAGAAATACACTCCATCATAGATCCTTACCTACAGATGTGAACAGAAATACAAGAAACACCGGATGTTTGAGGTAATCAAATAGCATGAAAAAGAGGCACCTAACTAACACCCAGAAAAGACAGTGAAGCAGTTACAAGGATGGGCCTTGAAGTCAGCCAGCCTGGTCTGAATCTTAACCGTGACTTCAGTGTCTCCTCATGTGTAAGAGGGATACGTGCACACTCCTAACCCCTCACTAAACTGTTAATACAGTAAGCAGAAAAAGTTTTTAAATAATCACACTCAGACAACTTCAAGGAGATAACACACCCATAAAAAAAAACCAAAAACCAGGGCATCTGAGCAAAAGTGTCTACTTCCCCTCCCACCCAAGGCCTCATGCACTGACAGAAAAGACTTTTATTTTTAAAATTAAAGAATCCTGGACACAAAAAATGGTGCCATCAGATTAAATATTTTATAGGATGCCTGGAAATCAGAAAAATTGCAGGACCAAAAATATGAGGGACTCCCGGAAGACAGAGCAGTGTTCATTGTGGCCCCAAACAGAAGACTAGAGGATTCCCAAAGTAGTCAAGAGAAGTTTCCAGCTCAGAGTCAACAAGTACAGAAAAGCAAGAGTAGCTCGACAAATAAGTTGATTAAAAAGGAGACTTGAGAATAGCTGGACTCGTAAGCACCCCACCCATAACCCCCTGCCCTCCGTGTGGCAGTGAAAGAGAAACTCAAAGTAGATGGTTTACCTGGGGAGAGATCCAAGTGTGGATGTTACAATGTAAGAGAGAAGAACAGAGAAAGAAAACTCCGAACCTCTGGAAAAGACAGGGGCTGGCGGTGAGGAAAAGTGGGGAGGGAGAGCAGCAGCTCCGCCTCATAACATAAACACCGACACACCCCATGACACAGTGAAGCCCTTCCTACAGTGACAACTTGGAGGGGACCCAGCTTGCTGCCTGGTTCCCCACCCACACAGCACCCAACAGGGAAGCATGCCAAGCAGCACAGTCCCCACTCCACGTGGAGGCTGCAGTAAACCCTCCCACTCAAAGGAAAACAGACCTATTCACCTGAAGAGGAAACCTGGAGCAGCTCCAGCACCAATTCACCTAGTCCTTTACTCATAAGTACAAGTAGCTAGCCAAGAAGCACCAGGACTTGGAGATAGTCTAATAGCATGGGAAGAAAGGAGCAAGATGAATACACACAATTAACTCTGGAACAAACAGCCATAATCAAGAAATCTGAA
Source organism: Eschrichtius robustus (assembly GCF_028021215.1). NCBI lineage: Eukaryota > Metazoa > Chordata > Mammalia > Artiodactyla > Eschrichtiidae > Eschrichtius > Eschrichtius robustus. The sequence goes on from NC_090839.1 coordinate 90,770,869, forward strand.
GAGAACTTTAAAAAGTTTCTAATTGGCATCCTCAGAGACATTCAAGAACTATTGTACCCATCATAGAACAGATTCCTAGAAAAAAGAATTTATCAAGGACAATAAAGTATTTTTGGAAGTTAAAACTAATTGCCAAAATAAAATTTTCAAAGCAGGGTTGAAAGTTACAATAGACATGGAAGAAGAAGGAGTTGGCAACATGGAAGTTAAAAGTTAAGGAAATTACTAATATAGAGAAGAAACATTTGAGAAATAAGAGCATAATGTTGAGAAACAGAGAGTAGATACAGGAGGGCTCAACAGGAATTTCTGAACAGGAAACAGAATTCATAGAGGTGGAAGACAGAGACAAAGGCAGAAGGAAATTTGACTAGGCCAAGAATCAGGCTTGGGGATTTCATAATATATACATCCTTCTGTACCTGAGGATAAACTCATGCAAGTAGAAAAGTTTTGTATTTCCATTTTGAGACACGTCAGGCTGCCCTCCAAAAAAGTCAGACAAATCTATATTCCCACCCACATTTTCTAACCTTCCTGCAGATAAAGGAATCTTTTCAATCTCAATCTTTTTAATCTCTACCAATCTGATAGGTAAAATGTGATTGTTCATTGTTCTTAATTATATTTCTCAGATAACTACTGCTCATGCATTAATTAGTATTTCTACTTTGTGAATTGCTCATTCATGTTATTGGCCAACCCATCTACAGAGAGAATCTTCTTACTGCTGATTTTCAAGAGCTGTCAATATTTAAGAGAGAAAAACTTTCATAATACAGGTTGCTAACATGTTTCCCTAATTCATGGTTTACCTTTTACCCTTGCTTATAAGGTTTCTTTGTCATAAAAAAAAGTTCTGAATTTTACCTTATGGTTTGGAAACTTCATATTCATAATTAGGAAATGCTTTTCTGCCCCAGAAGTATAAAAATATTCAGCTTTATTTTCTCCTAAATACATTAATAGTTCCATTTTTTACAATGAAATCTTTGATCCACTTGGAATTTTCTTGATAAAAAAAATATAGTAAGAATCCAGCTTATCTTTTTCCCCAAATACTGGCTGGCTGACTGGTTATCCCAACACCATTTATTTAAGAATCCATCTGATCAGTTACCTATTGCTGTATAACAAATTACCCCAATACTTTGTGGCTTAAAACAACAATAAACATTATCTCACACAGCTTCTTTAGATCAGGCATTCAGGAGCAGCTTAGCTCTGTGGTTCTGGTTTGGTGATCCTCATGAGGTTGTGGGCAAGATGTCACCCAGATCTGCAGTCATCTAAAGGCTTGACTGGGGCGGTGGGATCCACTTCCAAGAGAGCCCACTCATATGGCTGGCAAGCTGATGGTGGCTGTTGACCAAGGTCTCAGCTCCTCTCCACATGATCCTCCCATAGCACTGCTTGAGCGTTCTCATGACATGGTAGTTGGCTTCCCCCAGAGCAAATGACCCAAGGGAACACAAGACAGAAGTTGCAATGTCTTTTATGACCTAACCTTGGAAGTCACACACTGTCACTTTCATAATGTTCTTTAGGTTATGTAGGTCAGCCCTATCCAATGTCAGAGGGTCTAAGAAGGATGACAATCCTAGGAGACAAGGATCACTGGGGGCCATCTTATAAGCTGGTTACCACCTTTCAGTTTTCCACTAATTTAAAATGAAATATGTTGGACCTATACTAAAACCCCATATATACTTGGGTTTACTTCTAGACTTTATTTCATTTTTCTGTCTATTCCTGGGCCAATATTGCAGTGATTTAATAATCACAGCCTTATCATAATTTTATTACATGTAAAGGCAAGCCTGCCCTCATTACTGTTCATTTTCTAAAATTTTTTTCAACAACTCACAAATATCTATTCTTGAAAATGAACTTCCAATTTACTTTATTAGACATGAGAGACAGATTGGCCTCTGTGATAAACAGTGTTAAGAGTTGTGGTAGAAGCTGTGTAAGAAAAATGCCTATACAGCATCATTAAACATGTTATGCTACTCAGAAAACATGTTTTAAGTTATTGTACACTTATTCATTCACCAAATATGTACTGAATGTCTACTACATGGCATGAACCATCTAGGTGCTGGACCTACAATGGTGAACTAAGCAGACATAGTCTCTGTCCTCTGATGAGCGTGACAGACTATAAACAAAATAAACACATGATTAAGTGTTAAGTGCTATGAAAGAAAAGCTCAGGGGCCGAAACAGTGAGCATAACAACAGGATCTAATCAATTTTAAAAGGTCAGGAGAAGTCTCTCTGCAGAGTTAATCAGAGACCTGAAGGGTGAATTAGAGTTGACCAGATGTGTGTGGGGGGAGTGGGGAGACAGGGAGAGGAGAATGGTCAGGAATTGGTCCAGACAGAGGGAACACCGTAAGTAAAGGGCCTGGGATGAGGAGAGAACTTGACTTGTTCCAAGCACTGAAAATAAAGGCCAGTAAAGCTATAGTGTAGGGAGAGTGGGGTGACCTGAGAAGTATAGTGGCCAAGGAAGTAGGCGAGAGGAAGATCATATATTGCCTCAGGTAATATGTTGAGGCATACTGCCTCAACTTTCAGACAAAGAGTTAGACTGTATTGGTGCCAGGGCTATGATTGGCTAAGATATTAAAGTAAGGCAGCTAAACTCCCCAAAGAGAGTAGGATGAAGGTAGAAAGTCAATTGTGGAAAAAAATCTTTTGGGTAGCCACAGTAGCTGATGACAATCTGTCCTGTACACAACTAGGGGGGAAAAGGTCATACACCTTCCAGAGAGTTAACAAGTCCCAAGTAGAGAACTTAAGACCAGTTAATAGGTGGCCTTGCTCCTAAAGAGTGAACCACTTAAGGCAATAGTGGATTCTTGATACCAGACTCAGATAATCTCCCCCAATCATCCAGCCTCTAGCTATCGATAATAAGTGGACATGAATCTAAAGACTTTCATCATTCCAATTTCCATGGGTATCATAACATCAAGTTTTAAAAAAAAAATTCTACTACAATTTGAATTGGGGTTACACTGAATTTACAGACCAAGGGAAAACTGACATTTTACAAAGTTGGCTATTCTCATGTGAAAACAAGGTGTGACTTTTTTTTCCAAGTCTTTTTGTCCCTTTAAAAAGTTTTATGGTTTCCTTCACATAAATCATATACAATTCTTATCAAGTGTATTTCAAGTTTTGGGGTTTGTGACTGTGAATGGGGTTTTCTCTGTTATTTATTCTAAATGGTTATTGTTGGTGTAAAAGAAAGTTACTGAAATTTACACACTTAATTTGTAAACAAGCACCTTAGTAAAGTGCTTCTAATAGTTTGTCAGTTTACCTTTTTTTTCCTAACCATATCTTCAAAATTACAATAATTTTGCTTCCTCCTGTCATTTACCACTTATTTTTCAGTGTCAAATAACATTATGTCACACTTCCAAAAGGAAACATTTCTTAATGGAATTGATAACACCCTTATTTGGGTTTTTTAAATATGTGTTTCTAGAATTTCCACTATAATAAATGATGTTAAACTATTACTTTGAGACATCTGTAACTAAGTTAAGATCGGAAAGCACCCTTCAATCCTTCTTTTCCTATTACTAAAGATTTTCCTTTTTAAGATAAGGAATAAATGTGAAACTATCAAATAACTTCACAACATCTATTTAGACCATATGGTTTTCCTCCGTTGATTTATTCATAACTTCAATTATATTCTTAATACCAATAAATTCCACTTGATATTTTTTAAATTAACTGCTGAATTCTAGTTTCTAAAATTTAATTTTCATCATCAAAATCCTGCAATGTTATTTTTCGTGTGTTTCCTTATTATAGTATTTTTAAATTGGGAATGTAACCAAAACATAAAAGGACATTTCCAGAATGTTAGAATTTAGGTAATTCTGTATTTTGAAATAAAATCCATCACCTTAATACATTTGCAATTCTGCCAATACAGCCTACAACGTATACTATCCTACATCATGTGCTATCTTTGGAGGTTAGTTTATTTCATTTCAGTGTTTATCACTTAGGATGTATTCAGCTGCAAGTAACAAAAACTCCAACTCAAACTTTCACAAAAAGTAAACTGACCATCTCCTATAATGATCACTACAGAGGCAGAGCTAGTTTTAGGGTTCTTTTGTTCAGGAGCCAAATGACGTTCTCAAGAACTCAGATTCTTGGAAAACAGTATGGAGAGTTCTCAGAAAACTAAAAATAGAACTACCATATGACCCAGCAATTCCACTCCTGGGTATATGGGTGTATAATTCAAAAAGATACATGCACCCCAATGTTCACAGCAGCATTATTTACAATTGCCAAGATATGCACACAACCTAAGTTTGCATCAATATATGAACGGATAAAGATGTGATTATACACATACATACACACACACACACACACACACACACACTAGCAGAAACATGGATGGACTTGGAGGGCATTATGCTAAGTAAAGTAAGGCAGACAGAGAAAGACAAATACTGTATGATATCACTTATATGTGGAATCTAAAAAACATAAAACTAGTGAATATAACAAAACAGATTCACTCACAGATACAGAAAACAAACTAGTGGTTACCAGTTAGAAGGGGGAGGGGCAATACAGGGGTGGGGGAGTGGGAGGTACAAACCACAGGGTGTTAAGAGGCTCAAGAATGTATTGTATAACACAGGAAATATAGCCAATATTTTGTAATAACTGTAAATGGAAAGTAATCTTTAAAAATTATATAAATTTTTTAAATTTTAAAAAATTTCCAGCAGAAAAAAAAAAACTCAGTTGCAAAATGGTAGTAAGATGCAACTGGGTGTGTTTCAAAGCATGAAAGTTTTCCATTTCTATGGAGTTCAATTTATCCATTTTTTTTTTATCTCTTGTGCTTTTCATGACATAGGATTAGGCAAATGCTTTCTTAGCTATGTATTCTTCTAAGAGTTTTGTCATTTGAGCTCTTACATTTAGGTCTGTGATACATTTTGAGTTAACTTTTGTGTATGGTGTAAGGCACAGCTCTGGATTCATCTTTTTGCATGTGGATATCCAATCGTCCCTCTTGTTGAAAAGCCTATTTCTTTCCCACTGAACAATCTTTATAACAAATGGCACTGGGACAATTACTTTCCCATCAATTGGCTCTAACACTAATCACAGACCACCCCATGGAGCTGAAGATGGAATGGATCCCTGACAAAAATCAGAAAACTTTTTAGAAAGGCAGCAAGGACAAGTAGATGCTGAAAAGGCAACCAATAGGGCAGGAAAGAGGTTTAAGAAAAGTTTCCCATCTTTTTATGTTTAGGAACAATTTATGTACCATAGGTATGATTTGTTTGGAAGAGTTCACCAGTGGAACTATTTGGGTATAGATTTCTGTGTTGGGAGCACATGGGGCTAGCTCTCCAACAACCCTCACTTACTGCTATTAATATTGTTATCCTTATGGTTCTTCTCCTCTACTTTAGTCAATTTGGGTAATTTACACTTTACTAGAAAAGCATCCATTTCATTTGGGCTTCAAATTTATGAATATAGTCATAATATATATATTTTTCCCCTTTTTCATATTTTGTTCTGTCTCAATTAGGTTACCTAAAGACTTACCTATATACTGGAGCACTTTTCCCAAAGAACTAACATAAATTTATCAATTGTCTGTTTTCTAGCGCATACTTTTTAATAACTTCTTTTTCTTTTATGTCTGTGCTGAAATGCTTTTTATTCCCTCTTGCTAAGAAATGTCACTATTTAAGGACATTTATTTTCCTCTATGTACTGCTTTGACCATATCTCAGTGTTAATATGCACTTTCCATTACACTTTTTTCTAGATATTTTTTAATCTTAGTTTTGCTTTTCTCTTTGACCCAATCAAGAGTTATTTACGAGATAGCTTGAAGTGGGGTGAGGGGAAATCGGCACTTTTTGTTTTAAATTTTCATGTACAACATTTTTGAAATTTCATTGTGGTTAGGGAATGCATTTTCTATTATATTCAGTTTGTTGGAAGTTTAGGTTTTATGATCTAAAAAAAAAAGAAATTCCCTGGGGCCCTGGGAAAAGAAGGAATCATCTCTATTTTCAGGGTAAAGCTCTCAACACGCATCTTAGATCACCCTTAGAATATTCATGCCCTCTATCATCCTGACTTCTTGTCTAACGATCTGTCAAAAAGAAACATTAGTGTCTCATTACTCTTTGCTTTCCTTTGCATTCCCAGTGATTAATGTTTATTGTGATGTAATTTATCCCATAAAAATTAAATCATTACTTTATTGTGGCTTGTACTTTTCATCTTCATGATTACTTTTGTCCCATTTTAATGCTTTGTCTTAGGGTAACAGAACTTCTATTCTCTTTGTTCGCATTTACCAAGTTCTTTCCTTAAAGCCTTTTAGTCATAGCCTTTGACACATAGGCTATGACTCAAAGCCTTTGACACATAGCTTTTACAAAGGAAATACAGCCGAATTGTTTCTGGTTTTGTGTTTGGTTGGTGGGTTTCCAGTTGAGCTAGACTAGTCTGACGGCCTGTACTGCTAACCTCCAATCAAAGGACATGACACATAAATATATTCCAACTTCCCAAAAGGTGAGGAAGCTATACAACTCCATGCTCTCCTTTCAAAGTCAGAGAAATAAGCTAAAACCCAAGAGTGGTCTCCTCCATGGATGACATATGTATCTAAGCAGCTCTTTAAGGGATGGAACATGAATGCTGTTGTTTTACATCTGAAAACAGTCATTTACAAACAAGATTTTATATATATATAAACTAAGCTGAACACAATTACTGAGCCACAGACTTAGTATGTTCCTTTGTAGGTACCTGCTTTATTTCCTGGGTTTGCTTTATCCTTAAAGTTCAAATAGTTTGCCAGAATAGGCCTAAGTAAGAACCTTTAGTCATTATTGTTGGCTGGTTCTCAGGACACCCTTTTGATCTCTACTCACACTCTCTCTGGCATGGGAAAGTTCGCTCATGATTTCCCTGCCTACTGCTTTAGTTTCCTGCTATGGAACACCTCTTGGGTTGAAGAGGTGTTATCTGTCCTCCATATCTACTTTTCATACTTACATACCTTTATCCTTTTCTTCTCTGCATTCTGTTCTCAAGCTTGTCATCCATGATACACTTCCTTGTTTTGGCATATCAAGTATTCTTTTGATTGCCTTAATTTTAAATTTTATTCCAATTCTGGTTTTCTTGCATTCTTTTATTTCAACCAGCTTTGACACTTCTGCTTTCATCTCATCCTGTTCCTCCATAGGGCTCTCTGGTTTCCTTTTTGCCCGAGGCCATGATCTTTTAAGATCCCAGGAGACTTACACTAAATTTGTTGTAAATTTATACTAAATGTGTTTCTTAAATGCAATCATTTTTGGAGAGACACACTGTGTCTTCAAAGTCATTATTTCATTTCCCTTATTTTTGAGAATCTTTTCAAAGCTACATGATAGACATCTTCCCTATACGTAGTTTTGTAGAGGAGAGGGCTATTTAAATCTAACGTTTTTGCAGACAAGGTAACTTGTCTTTAGTCTGCTCAATGTCCACTAAATGTTGGCAGGTTCTCCCTCTCAGAATGAAACTCAGATTGAAATGAGATGCGTTCTACTCTCAGCTCAACTGCTGATGTGTTACAGACATTCCTTCTAATGTGAGCATGTGGAGAGAGAAACTCTTCCTGCTCTGATAGGTACTCCTGTCAGCTGTCACACGCACCGTACATAATACATGAAACACACGGGCACCCACGGCTTTTCCTACTTAAAAAGTTTTTCTTTAAGTGACATGCATTCAAGGGTGTAGGGCACCCTCAGCCATCTCCCTCTAGCTCCTGCTACTGGGTTGCACATTGGGAGTTAGCTTTCAGAGGACAACGAACGGAAATGAACCAGTGGAGATGGAGAATGGGGCAGGTTAAGGACACTGATTGACTGGCTCATAAGTCTACCAATGAAGTAGCAGGATACAAAATTAATGCACAGAAATCTCTTGCATTCCTATACACTAATGATGAAAAATCTGAAAGTGAAATTAAGAAAACACTCCCATTTACCATTGCAACAACAAGAATAAAATACCTAGGAATAAACATACTGAAGGAGACAAAAGACCTGTATGCAGAAAATTATAAGACACTGATGAAAGAAATTAAAGATGATACAAACAGATGGAGAGATATACCATGTTCTTGGATTGGAAGAATCAATATTGTGAAAATGACTCTACTACCCAAAGCAATCTACAGATTCAATGCAATCCCTATCAAACTACCACTGGCATTTTTCACAGAACTAGAACAAATAATTTCACAATTTGTATGGAAACACAAAAGACCCAGAATAGCCAAAGCAATCTTGAGAAAGAAAAACGGAGCTGGAGGAGTCAGGCTCCTGGACTTCAGACTATACTACAAAGCTACAGTAATCAAGACCATATGGTACTGGCACAAAAACAGAAACATAGATCAATGGAACAGGATAGAAAGCCCAGAGATAAACCCACGCACATATGGTCACCTTATCTTTGATAAAGGAGGCAAGAATATACAGTGGAGAAAAGACAGCCTCTTCAATAAGTGGTGCTGGGAAAACTGGACAGCTACATGTAAAACAATGAAATGAGAACACTCCCTAACACCATACACAAAAATAAACTCAAAATGGATTAAAGACCTAAATGTAAGGCCAGAGACTATCAAACTCTTAGAGGAAAACACAGGCAGAACACTCCATGACATAAATCACAGCAAGATCCTTTTTGACCCACCTCCTAGAGAAATGGAAATAAAAACAAAAATAAACAAATGGGACCTAATGAAACTTAAAAGCTTTTGCACAGCAAAGGAAACCATAAACAAGACGAAAAGACAACCCTCAGAATGGGAGAAAATAGTTGCAAATGAAGCAACTGACAAAGGATTAATCTCCAAAATTTACAAGCAGCTCATGCAGCTCAATATTAAAAAACAAACAACCCAATCCAAAAATGGGCAGAAGACCTAAATAGACATTTCTCCAAAGAAGATATACAGACTGCCAACAGACACATGAAAGAATGCTCAACATCATTAATCATTAGAGAAATGCAAATCAAAACTACAATGAGATATCATCTCACACCAGTCAGAATGGCCATCCTCAAAAAATCTACAAACAATAAATGCTGGAGAGGGTGTGGAGAAAAGGGAACCCTCTTGCACTGTTGGTGGGAATGTAAATTGATACAGCCACTATGGAGAACAGTTTGGAGGTTCCTTAAAAAACTAAAAATAGAACTACCATATGACCCAGCAATCCCACTACTGGGCATATACCCTGAGAAAACCATAATTCAAAAAGAGTCATGTACCACAATGTTCATTGCAGCTCTATTTACAATAGCCAGGACATGGAAGCAACCTAAGTGTCCATCAACAGATGAATGGATAAAGAAGATGTGGCACATATATACAATGGAATATTACTCAGCCATAAAAAAGAAACAAAATTGAGTTATTTGTAGTGAGGTGGATGGACCTAGAGTCTGTCATATAGAGTGAAGTAAGTCAGAAAGAGAAAAACAAATACCATATGCTAACACACATATATGGAATCTAAAAAAAAAAAAAAAAAGGTCATGAAGAACCTAGGGGCAAGACGGGAATAAAGACACAGACCTACTAGAGAATGGACTTGAGGACACGGGGAGGGGGAAGGGTAAGCTGGGACAAAGTGAGAGAGTGGCATGGACATATATACACTACCAAACGTAAAACAGATAGCTAGTGGGAAGCAGCTGCATAGCACAGGGAGATTAGCTCTGTGCTTTGTGACCACCTAGAGGGGTGGGATAAGGAGGGTGGGAGGGAGGGAGACGCCAGAGGGAAGAGATATGGGGACATATGTATATGTATAGCTGATTCACTTTGTTATAAAAGCAGAAACTAACACCATTGTAAAGCAATTATACTCCAATAAAGACGTTAAACAAACAAACAAAAAAGAGGAGACTAAGGTTAAATAAGGTCATTCAGATGGGCCTTAATCCAGTATGATTGGTGTCCCTATAAGAAAAGGAAATGAGGACACAGACATACAGAGGGAAGATCGTGTGAAGGCATAGGGAGAAAACAGCCACCTGCCCTGGCAACACCTTGATCTTAAACTTCTAGGCTCCAGAGTTGTGAGAAAATAAATTTCTCTTTTTTAAGCCAAAAAAAAAAAAAAAGTCTACCAATGGCAAACTTTTGCCACTCAGAGTAACCCACATGCTTCCTGAAGTTAGGCATGCTGTGCAAATCAGCCTTTACACTGTGTCCTACGTTGGGTGGGGCCATATGCCCTATTCTAGTTCAGAAGCAGAACACGTGCTATATAATCCCTAACTAGTCTCAATCCATCCCACCAACCACATTTAGGAAGCTTCTACCCAGATCTTAGTATATGGCATTTGCTTTATAGTGCCATTGCCCGTGTTTGCCATCTGCATGGATGTTTTAACAGGAATTGGGAAGCAATCCATCAGGCCCAAGTAGTGTGCCACCACATTATCTCAGAAACGTCAGAGCTAAGAGTTTGTTTCCTTTTTAAATTACATCATCTTCCACTGTTTTAGTGAGAACTGAGATTACAGGCTGCACTTGTGCATCTAATGCCTACTTTGCTTAAAAGGTTTCTTTTCCCACATCATTCTGAAGTCAAGCTACAGACTTATAAAGAACAACTGACAGCAACTGTTTTCTCACTCCCTCAGGGGTTAACATTCGTGTAGCTGTCTCCTTTGGTTGGCACACCCTGTACTGAAGAAAAAGAGCCATCTGCCTTGCTGTCTGAAAAACACCACTTGTCTGATATTCCCCTGCCGGTAAGGAGACTGCTCTGAAAACCCACATATTCAAGAAGCAGATTCACTTTTGAGAAATTAATGATCACATTATCAAAACCATACTCTCTAAAGTCATATACACATTTCAATTTAAAGTCAGATCTAAATTCAAATTTTGTCTTAGGCCTATGTTCGTACTCTTTATTATGGCTTGAATCTAAGTGATTCAGGTAATAGTAATGACACATTTTAAAACAAAGGTTGGTTTTAAAAGTCCTTCTCAATGGGTAGCAACATGCTGTCTCCTGTGGATGAAGGTGATACCACTGACTCCCCATGTTTAGAGTAATGTTTTGAGTTGGTACTGTGAGCTGATGAGGCTCAGTGCTGCCTTGAAATACTAATTCTTATGAAAGCAAACTATTGCACAGCATAAATATAAGTATCTATTCTTAGTAAGTGGAAAGAAATGTACCACAAATTTTATTATAGGTTCAGGTTTTCATCTATTATGGAAAAAAAAGGAACTTCAAGCATTTAAATTAATTCACATAGTTTACTGCAATTGGTAATGTTTCAATAATTTACAGTAATTCAAGACCAGCTCTTTGATAGCAACATAAATGAAAACCTGAATAAACATCTTACTTTGTGCTATCCTCTTTTATACAACATCATTTGTTTCAATATGAGATTAAGAGAAATGAAGACTAAATGCTGGTTTCAGAAAGCTGTTCTATAATTGAGTTCTTTCTATTTACTCTTACTTTGGATCAGAATACCCTATGTATCAGGTGTTGGCAAGCTTTTCCTGTAACGCACAGAGAGTAAATAATTTTTGTTTTGCAAACCACATAACCTCTGTCTCATCTATTCAACTCTGCCACTGTAGAGTGAAAGCAGATGTAGACAATACATAAATAAATGAGCATCAGTGTGCTTCAATCAAACGATTTACATTATTAAAGGAGGCAGGAGGTAGTGCAATGACGTATAAAAATGTGGGACAACACGATTTCAAAGAATTACAGACTTCTTGACTTTTATACACAAAATAGAGAAAACAAGGGGCAATATTTATATTATTTATTATTTATTCAAATTTTACGTGTAATAGCTAACTTTTATTCAGCTCTTACTACGTGTCAAGTACTGTTCTAAGTGCTTTGCATTAACTGTCTCATTTGGTTCTCATAAAAACACGAAGAAGTTTGAATCAGGGTGTTATGATATAGAGGAGATGCCAGGTCATACCAGGCTCCTTTTCACTTCTAGGAGTGGAAATGAATGGAAGGGAAGATTGGGATGGCAAGGTCCAAATGCCACATGCTTTGGGTTCAAATAACAGACTGTCAAAGTCCTAGAGAGTTTCCAGTGGGTCTTCTCTCCTGCTGTCCTTACTGCTTTATCCCTTCAACTCTACCATCCCATGATCCAAACCCTTACATACTGCTTTTAATTCTCAAATTATCAATTTCACTCAATCCCCTAATACCCTATTACTGACCGTGCTTCTGCAACACCATGAAAATTGGATGGAAACATGGTAGTAAGAGACACCGGATTTGCAATCCCTCTGATAAGACTTGGAACTGAATAAATGTTTCCCACAAAAGTGAGTTGGGAAATAGGTGATTTAAAATGTTCATTTAAACACTAGCCTAACAAGAGGACAAATATCTTTGTCAAGAGCAGGTACACAAGACACTCTTTCAGGAAAGGAGAGGCTTGGGAACACTTTCTTCTTTGTAATACCTAGAAATGATCAGGACTTACACAACTGACTCAACAGTTAACTAACTTTTATGTATTTTATCTGTTTCAGATTTTTTTTTTACTCATAGAAGCCATTATTATTAAGTTTACTTTTAGTTGAGGACAATAACACTGGCAATAATGTGACAGGACTCCTTCCCGATGCAGATCATTTCCTCTTAGAATTATCACTTCTACAGAGAGATCTGACAGTGTGATGGTATCACTGTTTGTCTTTCTACAAAGTTCATCCTCAAAGGGAGTACTGTCAGCAACATTAGCGTCCAATAAATAGGAATTAAAGCATGTTCTAGTTATTCTGATTTTCTTTAAAAATTTTTCTGCATATTTGTCCTGTAATAATAGTGTATCAGAAATCAATAAAATCTTATCACCATCATCATCCAAACACTATACCAAATTCCCTGGAGGTTGATGACTCTACTGTCTGATTTTATAGTTAAGTTTTTTTTAATAGCTTTTCACTTACTCAAAATGATGGCAAGGAAGTGAGCAGTTAAACACGTTGAAGGGGAGTTTAATTATAATGGCCTAGAGCAGGGGTCAGCAGAATGTAATCCATGGGCCAAATCTGCCCACTCTTCTCCCTCTCCCTCCACCATCACCTGTTTTTGCAAATAAAAATTTGCTAGAACACAGCCATGACATTCATTTACATATTGTCTAAGGTTGCCTTTACATAACAAAAACAAATTTGAGTAATTGTGACCAAGACTATATAGTCTGCAAAGCCTAAAACACTTACTTCTGGCCCTTTGCAGAAAGGTATTGTAAACCCCTGTTTTAGGCAAGAGATGTAAGGAACAAGACTATGGAAATGTATAACAAATATAAAGGGGGAAAAGGGCATGAATGTCGTTCCACAAAAAGAATTAACATCACTAGGCAAATGTTTCACAAATGACAAGTTTATGATAGAAAAAAGCCAGTAGAGGCTTTCTGCAGTTTTCTGGTATATGGTGAGAAGATTAATCAACAAAGGAGCTGGAATAATGCATTGTTATTGACAAGGTGGTTTGAAATATATCCCCAAAAGGTGAGCAGCTAGAGAATGCAGACATGAAATTTCTAACTTCTCTATCCCATCTATGTAGAACATATGCATAAAGATCTAGAGCACATGAAATTACAACTTTAAAAAAGATATTTTTCAAAACTTACACATGGGACTTCCCTGGTGGTCCAGTGGTAAAGAATCCGCCTTGCAATGCAGGGGACATGGGTTCGATCCCTGGTCAGGGAACTAAGATCCCACGTGCCGTGGGGCAACTAAGTCCGCATGCCACAACTACTGAGCTTGCGGGCCTCAACTAGAGAGGCTGCATGCCACAAACTACAGAGCCCACGTGCTCTGGAACCCACGCGCCACAACTACAGAGCCCACGTGCCCTGGAGCCTACGTGCCACAACTAAAGAAGAGAAATCCCGCACGCCACAACTAGAGAAAAGCCCATGCACCGCAACGCCGCGCACCGCAACGAAAGATCCCACATGCCTCAAAGATCCCACATGCCGCAACTAAGACCCGACGCAGCCGAAATAAATAAAATAAATTAAAAGAAAGCCTTAAAAAAAACTTATACATCCAAAAAAAATCATCCTAAAACAAATGGAAAACCAGAATACAATAGTCACAATTCATCTCCCAAAGAGAGAATCTTTCTTTTTCTTCAAAAATAGAAGCAATAAGTACCAAAAATCTCATAGACAAATAGGCAAAACAGATGAACCAACAGTTTACAGAAAAGAAAGCTCTTAAATATTTTTAAAATGCTCAATTATACTCATAAGAGAAATGTGAAGTAAAACTACACTGAAACACTACTTCTCACCTACCTGGCAAAAACCTTCTCTCCTGGCAAGGTTGAGAAGTAACTGAAAATGGCAAACACTGCTGATAAAAGTACAAAATAAAATCCCCATAAAGGGGAATCCTACAATATCTAATAAAATTACACATGCAAAATTATCCAGTACTTATGCTGCCATAAAAAGGAGTAAGGAATATATTTATGTACTATTACGGAGTAATCTGCAGGATATACAGTGAAATTAAACAAAGATGGAGAGCAGAGAGTATACAATACTACCTTTTGTATAAGAAAATATGTACTTATTTTTATGACAAAAATTAATAAAAATGGAGGAGACACTGGGAATGGGTGAAGGGGTTAGAGATGGAAGTGAGCCATCTCTAAAGATAGCTTTTTATTTAATTTTGACTTTTGAACTTAATGTACTGATATATACGTGTGTATATATCTATACATACATATATACAAATACATATACATCTATGTACTTGGGTATATATGTATACATATAGATATATATATACAGAATTAAATCAAAACACATAATATGTAAAGAAATGGAATTAAATAAACCAACATTTATATCAAATTGGTAAAATATCTACACACAGAATTGTTTGAAGAAAATTTTCAACTCAGTACTCTCTCTGTACATCCTTGGTAGTATACATTGAAAGGACTCCAACCTTAAAAAAACACCTGCAAAAAATCTTGAACTTTATTCAGTAGTTTTATTCTTAATAATATTGGTACTGTAATTTTAAAATGTTTTATGTATATTGTAGGATAAAGCAAATAACTTATTATTAAGGAACAATTATTTTCAATGTAAGAGAAAAAGGACAGAAATATTAAAGTGAAAGGAGCTAAAAAGTTAAAAACCATCTGCTGTTAAGTTTGACTTTGAAATATCAATGTGAACTCATAATTATTTTCATTTCCTAGCTCTGACCACTGTTTTTTCTAGCTATTTTGAAGCAATGGCCACCTGTCACAATAGAGCCCAGATCTTGGTTTCTAAATATCATTCTCCCCTAAAAGAAACCAGGGCTTCTTGGAGAGAAGGCTGGCTCTAGGTCTTGGAAAAGAACAAGATGAAAACAGAATATATCCAAACTGAAAATAAATGAAATATTTAAAGTCTTCAAAGGTCCTTAAAATCAAGAGGCATTTCTACTACCACCATTCTCTAGCAAACAATCTACTCATTTCTAAAATGAATTGGTGATATCTGGATGAATATCCAGAGAATTATGCTGAGTGAAAAAAGGCAATCCCGAAAGTTACATAGTGTATTATTCCATTTCTATAGTTCTTGAAATAAAATTATGGAAATGAACGAATTAATGGCTGCCAGGGGCAGTATTGAGGTCAGCAGGAGGAAAATGGGTGTGGCTATAAAAGGGTAACAAGAGGGATCCTTGTGATGAAAATGTTCTGTATCTTGACTGTATCAATGTCAATATCCTGGATATGATACTGTTCTGTAGTTGTCAAGATGCTACAATTGAGGGAAACCTGGTAAAAGGGGCAGAGGATCTCCCTTATACAGTATCTTAGAACAACATAGGAATCTATAATTATCTCAAAATAAAAAATTAAATAAATAAATGAGACACAAATGTTTATTTCCTAAAATTACCCAAGTTTTTCTTAGAAGTCTAGTAAAACAAGCATAGAAAACTGTAAAAGAAAAGCATAAACTATAAACAATCCCCTAAAGTACCTTTTAGACAGTACATGAAAATGTCTTCCATGCTGGAGAGGTATGGAGGGAAGGGAACCCTCCTACACTGTTGATGGGAATGTAAATTGGTGCAGCCACTATGGAGAACAGTATGGAGGTTCCTTAAAAAACTAAAAATAGAGCTACCATATGACCCAGCAATCCCACTCCTGGGCATATATCTGAAGAAAAACATGGTCTGAAAGGATACATGTACCCTAATATTCATTGCAGCACTGTTTACAATAGCCAAGACATGGAAGCAAACTAAATGTCTGTTGACAGAGGAATGGATAAAGATGTGGCATATATATATATATATATATATATATATATATATATATATATATATATATACACACACAATGGAATATTATTCAGCCATAAAAAAGAATGAAATAATGTCATTTGCAGCAACACGGATGGACCTAGAGACTGCCATACTGAGTGAAGTAAGTCAGACAAAGACAAATATCATGATATTGCTTTTATGCGGAATCTAAAAAAAAAATGATACAAATGAACTTATTTACAAAACAGAAAAATACTCACAGACTTAGAGAACGAACTTATGCTTACCAGTGGGAAAGGGTGGGAGGTTGGGGGAGGGATAGTTAGGTAGTTTGGGATTGACATGTACATATTGCTATATTTAAAACTGCTATATTTAAAATGGATAACCAACAGGGACCTACAGTATAGCACAGGGAACTCTGTTCAATATTCTGTAACAACCTAAATGGGAAAAGAATTTGAAAAAGAATAGATACATTTATATGTATAACTGAATCACTGTGCTGTACACCTGAAACTAACACAACATTGTTAATCAACTGTACTCCAATACAAAATGAAAAGTTAAAAAAAAAAAAAGAAAAGTCTCCCAGGGAGAAAAACCAGCGTATGCATATAATTGTTAATAAGTACTGTTTTTCTTAATTATATATTTCAACACTATAATTTACACTGCAGAGTGTTAGTTTAAAAAATAAATGCAAATTTTTTATTTTCTAAAAATTAATGAATTTTAAATCTTGTGTATTCCTTCAATAGTCTGAAAAGAAAAAAGTAATTATACTTAATTTTTTAAACCTTAGTATTCTAATGGAGTTTGTAAAGATACCAGAAAATATTAAAAAGGGCATTTCTTTAGATATAATAAATCCAAGAATGATTTTGAATTTGGTGGTGTATAAATTTTCTACTGCTGTATATTTATGTTCAAACACAGTCATCAAAATCCTACTCAAATAAGATTACCACAATGACAAAAAGAGAAGATTCAAGCAGTGTTAGATAAATCCTCTCTAAAAGGAGTCACCACAGAGTCAAAAAAAAAACAAAAAAAAGGTAAAGGAAGGTTGCATTTACACTCAGCTCACACACGTATTTATGTACTACGCTGTGTGAAAACAGATTATACAAAGTCATAATCAGCCACCTAATGCCTCAGGGGTATATAAGTTCTCTCAAGGTTAACTTCATCCAGGTTCTACAGTGAGAGTTATTTATCACAGTATAGTCCTCAGATCAAAATGCTACTGTGAGAACTAGGTCCTTTCACTCAGGAAAATTATTTTTCTTTCCTTTCTATCCTGCTCTAAAATTACAATAATAAACTTTAAATCCTTTAGGTCTGAGAGTTTTGCAATAAAGCGTGGTACCAAGTCATAACTCAATGTAGAGAAAATGAGGCCTGCCATTGAAAAATTAATCTGCTCCAAGGGATAGATCTAGAATACGTAAAACAGATTTTTTAAAATGCCAGGTTGTGCATATGGCTTAGTTTCAGTATCTATTATCAGTATAGCACTTTAAATAATCACCCTGAAAAATTCACTAGTTATTTTTAATTGATTGAGATTAGAAACCTGCCCAGCTACATATCTTTCCTCTAATAAATATTAAGTAAAGGCCTAAATACTTTTCATGACCAAAGGAGAATTCTAGCCAACAGTTAATTCTAAGAAGGAAGCAACCACAGGGTAGGTGGTCAGGAAGCATAGCTAGCTCTTGGCCTATTTGAAACCTCCTACTGACACTCATGAATAACTTAAAAAATAAATAAATGAGAGATAGTCAAACTGTATATTTAAATGGAGTGAATCAAAAGCAAAAGATAAACAGAGAAGATGAGGAAATGAAGATGTGAGAGAAGTAACCTGAGGAAGGAAGAGATACATGGAAATGGAGAAAAGACCAGACCTGGACATTGAAGTAGAAAAAAAGAGAAGAGAACCTATTAGTAGGTGGGACATAAAATGGACTCAAAGAATAAGTAACACAGAGGTACAACAAGAGAAATACAAATATTCTTACCACAAACATCCAGAAAATTAGCACTAGTTTCAATAAAGGTTTTTTTAATTAAGTAATTATGGAAATAACGACGGTATCAGAGATACCTGACCACATATTTTTTCTAAGACTTTGGTATATGTTTATCTTTTGATCCTATTAAATTTCTTAACATTTGTCACTTTAAAATTCAACCAGAGCGGGCTTCCCTGGTGGCACAGTGGTTGAGAATCTGCCTGCTAATGCAGGGGACACGGGTTCGAGCCCTGGTCTGGGAAGATCCCACATGCCGCGGAGCAACTAGGCCCGTGAGCCACAACTACTGAGCCTGCGCGTCTGGAGCCTGTGCTCCGCAACAAGAGAGGCCACGATAGTGAGAGGCCCGCGCACCACGATGAAGAGTGGCCCCCGCTTGCCGCAGCTAGAGAAAGCCCTCGCACAGAAACGAAGACCCAACACAGCCAAATAAATAAATAAATAAATAAATAATAATTAAAGGTGCTAATAATTTTTAAAAAATTCAACCAGAGCGAGAAGATGGCAGATATGATTGCCAACCCATCATTTTGTTTCTTCAGTACATATGCTATAAATGGCAACTGCAGGCCTTACTATTCGAATGTGCTGAATTGCTACTCCGTGTAAGTACATGGAGTAACACATAGGCAGAACCATTTCCAGTACGGAAATTCCCCAAAGTAAAACTCGCCCCTCCTCCCAGTGGGCTCACAACTTGACAGCAGAGGACAGACTTCCCTTCCTCGGGGGCTTCTCATGTAGCTAACCTGGCAGCTTCTCCTCCCACTGCTCCAGGAAGAGCAGCCTAGGTGACTGGGGCTGCGGAGGGAGCACTGGGCCAGCGTTACAAAACTTGGGACAATCAAGCCAACACTAACTTGTCACATACTCTTGACATGTTCTAAAAGACATAGCAAAGAAAAGCTTATGTTTCAACAGGAATCTTCAGCAGTTATTCCCACTGAAGAATGTCAGTAACCCTAACGAGACCTAATAGTGATAAAGAATCGAGAGTAAAATCTGTTTTGCCCCCGGAACACACCCCCCCCTTCATTCACTAACATTATGGGCCTGGCATCTGAGTAGGCTACCCGGAGCTACACATTTGCATGACAGTGTTCCTCTAAGGTCTAACTGCTTTAAAATACCTGCTGTTTTCTGCACTGGTCTGATGAGAATCAGCCCCACCAGCCACTGAAATTTAGCTAACTGAGGAGCTTCATTCATTTATTCAACAGATTGTATAATGAGCACCTGCTGTGCCGGGCACTCCACTGGGTCTAGTGAAGAATGTTATCGGGAACAAAACTAACTGGCCCCCTGTCCTCTTGAAGTTTACATTCTAACACTGAAGAAACAAACTAACAAGTGGTGGGAATGTTAAAGGGTGCTTCATTCTAAGAAGGCCATGAAAGAGGAAGGAACACCTCTCCTCCAGGCCCTGATGTTATGTGGCCTGCAAAGATGACAGCAGAATGGCAGAGCCAGAAGTAAAACGGAGAAAGTGTGGTAATATCTTGCTTATAAAATTTCTTTATGAAAGTATCTATTGCTCTAAATGAGGGCAATAACTCCAGAGGCAAAGCGGGAGCCTCAAAGTTCATTCAGCCAAAGAGCCTTCCTCGATTTGCCCTAAGACCCAAAGAATCAGGGCTGCAGTAAAAATTCCTATCTCCAGGGCTTAATTACTGAGTATTATTCCTTTTTACAGTAACCTCCAGAATACCCTGAATAGTAGCATCCCCCAAAGAGTTCCATGAAGCCTAAAGATACTGTCTTGAAATTGCTAAACTCCTGAAAGTGAGGTTCCTAAACTGAAGAGTGACAGCAGGAACTGCTGTGGAACTGGTGTCTCTTCTCTATGGTTCTCACAGTATTCCAAACAGGGAGCCCACAAATCCTCTGGAGTAGAATGTCAGCACTAAGGGACCACATAGTAATCTTGTGTTGAGAAGGTATCCAAAATGTTTTATTTAAATGCATTCCTAGCCAGATGTAAAGTCACTCATTACGAGCAAGAAAAATATAATGATAAACTTAAAAATTAAAACCTAAAAGCCTAGACTATGATTCTTTTAATAACAATGGCCTGTAAAAAAAAAACAATGAAATAATGCCATCTGCAGCAACACGGATGGATCTAGAGATTATCATACTAAGTGAAGTAAGCCCTACAGAGAAAGACAAATGTCATATGATATCGCTTATATGTGGAATCTAAAAAAAAGATACAAATGAACTTATATACAAAACAGAAATAGACTCACAGATATAGAAAACAAACTTCTGGTTACCAAAGGGGAAGGGGGGAGTGGGATAAATTAGGAGTTTGGGATTAACATATACACACTACTAAATATAAAGTAGATAACCAACAAGGACCTACTATATAGCACAGGGAACTATACTCAATATTTTGTAATAATCTATAAGGGAAAAGAACATGAAAAACTAGATATATGTATAACTGAATCACTTTGCTGTGCACCTAAAACTAACACAACCTTGTAAATCAACCACACTTCAAGAAAACAACAACAACAACAGCAGCGGCCTGACAGTATCATTCCTAATTTGCCATCTTCCTTAAGGTAGTACTGCTCATAGTTCTCAATTCTAAGTGGAAAAAAATCCCACAGCTTAAACAAAAAAGAGAATGTACCCACAATGCATGTAAGTAGCCCTGGAGTGGAAAGGCTTTTACCTGTAAGGGACCCAGGTTCCTAGAGTGTCATCAGGGCTTGAGTCCCTGGGCTCTGCTCCCTCCAAGTGCTGCATTCCTCAGAGGAGCTCTCCCACAGAGCCAAGAAGGCAGCCTCTTGGCAGCCCACACACAAGCAGCAATCCAGAAAGAAAAGGCAGTCTTGCCTTGCTAGTCCTGCAGAAAAGTACCAAACGGGATGCCAATCGACCTAGTTGATCCCACGCCCATCCCCTGAACTAACGCTGTTCTCCAAGATGATGCTGTAGAGTTCTGTGGGAGGAAAAGGGGGCCGGGGTGAGGGGACAGCAACTAACAGCTTCCCCCGAAGAACTGTGTTCCGGCATGTGCATGCAGTGTGGAAAAAAGGGGGGCTTGCAAAAAAACTAGACACAAGGAAAACCATTCCAGATAGCAAACTAGAGTTGCCATAACCCACTGTACCAAATTTTTCAACTTTTCATCTTTACAAAAGTAAGCCTTTCTTTAAGTTAAATCTTACATTTTATTTTTGTACAGAGGGCAAACAAAGAGAGAAAAGCTGGATGGAAAGTGAGGAGGAACAGGGCCTTCCCCCCACCGCTACATACCTCCCTTACCCCCAAACTGATGCCTGAGGGAACTCCCGTAACTCCTGGAGTTCTGAGGAGCAGTCTTAAAACCAGGGCTCTAATTTAGATGTTTTTGCGGAAAAGCTGCACTAATGTCCCAAACCATGCCTTAGAAATGTTGCACCATATTCCTTTCTATAACGATCATTATTTAATCCTTATTTGCAATTGCAAAGAGAAATTAAATAGTTAAAATGTTTAATGATTTTATTAAATGCTTAAAACCCACCACATTTTGGCTCCATCTAGGATGCATTCTTATTTACTGTAGTGCAAGCACATATAAAGGTCTCAGGAATCAAGTCCTCCAGGGATGACTGCCAATTGGTTTAATTGTCAAGATCAATATCAATGCTCAGAGTTACTAAAACCTTCAAACCTACAGAAAATTCTAGCTGCATACTATTTCCAGACAACATTTTGAGACTGCTTTTATAGAAAAAATTTTTATGAGTCATACCTTAGCTTATGCCATAAGCCTGAAAGAACATTTTAATGATCAGATCAGCTAATTGCTCCAAATGTCCTCCCTCATTAAAATAACTTACTAATGAAACACATTGTCAAAAATCATCATTTCTAGCACCAGAAATGAATAGGTACAGCTTACACATCAATCTATGAACATCACTAATGATTTAAAGTTTTATTAAGCTACATTCTGTTACTAAATATAGTTTTTTTTAAAACAAATATAATTGAGAAGTACATCTGTCCATAACTACAACAGAGTGTGAAAGAGGAAAAAAGATACACTTAATTACAAATCATAAATACAGCAGCAGAGAAAGTTCAGCTCATCTTTTTTTGTTTTTAAGAAGGTACTGTCATCACAGAAGATATGCCCAGGGGTCAGATAATAGTATGTGCACCTCTCAGACCATCCTCAACGTGCTAACACTTAACTCATTAATATCTGTTTGCTTTCTCTTCAGTCCCTCAGGTCATAGCTATGTGACACCTATGTCATCTGAGCACCTGTGCCACTATGTTTTAAAAATTGGTTCTGTGTTTTCTGGTTTCTGTATCGTGTTGAAGTAAGAGGAAGAAAGAGGTAGGAGAGAAAAGTGGACAGACATGCAGGCAGGGAAAAAACAGAAAGAGGAAAGAGCCCGATAAAGAGGTGAAGCAAGAGAAAAAAACTTAAAAACATCACATTTTCTAAGACCACGAGTATCCACATATACATCAACTACAAGAGTGCCCCGAGTCTCTCAAAGAGAGACTACATTCTGACTACAAACACATGATTTCAAGGAGAAAGAAATGAAAGAGATACTTAAAGAGATTAACATGATCAAGCAGGTATTTTTCTGATAAGCTCAGAAATGTTCAAAAGACAAAGACAAGTCGTGTATAAAAGAATAGCATGAATCTCTAGAATTATTATCAGGAAACAATCTCAGAATAAAATGAGGTTTGTAAAAAATGAAGTTCCATTTAGTTATACTACACTGTTAACAATTACAGAAAACATAACTCTACAAATACTTTCTTGGTCAAAGAAAATAATCTTCAGAATACATACAGAAAACTAAATATTGGAAAAAGGTAAACTAAAATCCAAAGACTGGTGAAGACAGTGAATTAGTGAATCTTAGATACTCTAAATAAACTGCAGCCTCCTAACTTGCACGAATTACAACGTAGGAACTTATGGATGAGCTCATGGAATACCTGCCTTAATCTTTCAAGAGAGGTAACACATGTGAGCGCTTCTAGGAGCGGGCAATGTCCTACTTCTTGATCTCAGTGGTGACTACACAGGTGTTTATTTTACAGTTGGATGAACTGTACACATCAGCTTTATGCACTATTTTATGTGCTGTATTCCACACAAAATAAAGGTTAAAAAATTTAAGAGGTACCAGATGGCTGGGGAAGGGCAAATGTTTCAAGAACTATAGCTAGATATAATTAATATGAATCCCTACCAAGAGTCTTACAAACTAAGAGACTAGTTTGTAAAAGCTAATGAAGATGTCATGGGAATTCATACACTACAAGGCCATGAAACCCTCCTTTTTCAACAGTGTTACTTGTCAGCAACTATAGCTTGTAAGAGCTACGAGGTGTCCTGCTCAAACAGTGCAGCCCTCATGGTAAGGGAGTGGGGGAAGGTAAGATGGAGAAGTGCCCTGAATGTTAGAACTGTTGCGTAATTTCCTAACTTTGAAGAACCAGACATAAAGGGAATTAATTACCAGATCAAATTCACTCTAGAGGGAGGACTCTGGGATGTGCTGCAAAGGTCTATGTCCTGTCCTCTCAAGACGTGTAGGTAAGAATATGGAAGGCATACCACAGCAGATTTCACGGATAATGAATTTGGGCATGATAGATGAATTCAGGGGATGGTTTCTGAAATTAGGACCAGAAGCCCTTAAAATACAGATGGTAAGGATGCATGCCTAAAAGTATAAACATGTGGAGAGATGGGTAGGAAGTCGAGGGTGTTTCCACTAATGGCTTCTATTTCTTCTATGAAGGACACCTGTGAGGAGGGAGACACCAGGGGACTGAGAAGGATGGGGTAAAGTTGACGCAGAGAATGGAAGAGAAAGCTGACTGGAAACATAGTGGAAATTTTAAGATTTAAATTTGCAAATGGCAAAGAGTACATTTTCACCAATGGATGTCTATATTTTAAAAATAACTCCAAATCCACTCTTTTTTGAGATTCTTTTCCCAAATAGGACAGAGTATTGAGTGGAGTTCCCTGTGCTATACAGTAGGTCCTTATCAGTTATCTATTTTATATATAGTAATGTATACGTATAACAGATTCACTTTACTGTACACCTGAAACTAACACAACATTGTAAACCAACTATACCCCAATGAAAATTAAGAATAAAATTAAATTAAAAATTAAAAAATAACTCCATTATTGATATGAATGACTCATTTATATTTTAACAAAGATTTTTAGCCCTAATTTCAGAGAATATTCAAAATCAAATTTTAGATATGAGATATTCTGAAATCTTCAGTTACCTTAGTATTTTTAAAAACCTTATATCTTAATAAAATGCATCAATGGATTTATCACATAACATGACTGATAAAGGACTAGATTTGGCCAGATAGGTCCCTTCCAATTTAAATCAGAGAAAATGAGGAAATAAACGAACTGAAACTTAGTTATAATCATATAATTAGAACTTCCCAATAGATACAAGAGAGTAAACCACTACCACATACATTAAGTGTTGCTTGGTTAATTATTTTAAGCATCTATAGTTACATAGCAGAGAGAATTCCTTAACATAGTCAACTAAATATAGTTAAGTTCAACAGTTTCTTCATTTAACTTTGCTTCATTCTATTTCATTTTGAGATATTTAACCACAATATAGTCAATAATATTTTGCCCTTATCCTTCAGGATATGTTTTTCATAAGAGCAAGGGTTAATGCCTTAGCTAGCAGAGCTAAACAGTCTACGCCAGCCTTACAAAGCCAATATGAAAGCCAATGAAATGTAATTAACTGTATGTGATTTAATAAATGTGTGGTTTTGATATGCATGAAAAAATACAGATTGATCATTTGAGTTAATTCTTTTCAGGAGCTTTTAAAGCATTAAATGATACAAAAAATGTTCCTGCAAATGAAATGTGAGGACTGTTAAATTTAACTTTTCTGATGTTGCTTTTACCAACATTTTCCCCAGAAAATTAATTTCTAAAATGATAATTACCAATGAAAAACATTGTTTTAAAAGATCTCTTCCTTATATTCATTTATGCAGGCATAAACATAAGACCTAAAATGAAGTCATACTGTCCCAATTTGTTCACAGCTCTGGTTTTTTGTCTTAAAAAAATAATCTGAACCTTGGTGAAGTGGACGGTGGTCTAAAATGTTGATTCAGAACCCAATTCTACCGCAAAATGTGTTACTTGGGCAACTGGTCAACCTCGCTGTGGGCTGGTTCCCTATCTTCAACCTCATGGGATCAATGTGAGGACTACACAAGGCACCCTATGCCCTTTCCACCCTACGGAAAGCACTCTGCACAGAGGCTGACACAGGATCTGCTCAAGCACATTAGACTGATGCTTCCATTCATCATTTGTATGGAGTCCACTGTGAATGGTCCTTCACCCAACAATGACAAACATGGCCCCTGTAACTACGAATCACATGGTCTGTGTATGCTAACCTAGTTATTGTGGTTTCTATTCATGACAGAGTGATAATATTTCCAATAGGTCTGGGAGTGGTGGGCAGCCCCACTGGGCATTCAGAAATGGACTATAGCCAATTCTTGTGTGAACCATTAAGGAAACTACACAAAGGGCACAACTAATTAGAGCTACATACTTTTTGAATTTTATGGAGTAGAAACAAAATATGGGTTAAGCTGTTAATTCCAAGTAGTAATAAAATTTAACTTCTCTCAATTTGTGTTTTTTTTTAATTATGGTTATTTCAAAAATTGGGAGTCATGGTCAGTACATTTTATAAATCCAAATGTGGTCTAAGTTTATATCAGTTTTTATTCTAAATGTCAGCAATTTTCAAAACAACCCCCAAATGAAAGATATTCACTAAAATGTGTAAGCACCAATCCGAGGTTAAGCCAGGCACCTTAAGAAGAGTAACAGAGGATATACAGCTGACCCTTAAACAATGCAGGGATTAGGGGTACCAACCCCAAACAGTTGAAAATTTGCATTTAACTTTACAGTCTAGTTGGCCCTCTATGTGGTTCTGCATCTGTGATTCAACCAACCGCAGGTTGTGTAGTACTGTAGTATGTATTTAGTGAAAAATATCTGCATATAAGTCGACCCGCACTGTTCAAACCAGTGTTGTTCAAGGATCAACTGTAATCTACTTCATGGTCTTGAATTTTTCCATGCCATCATCTGCATCACTTAGATATCCAGCCTCTACTCAAAAAAGGTAACAATAACAGGATCCAAATTAGAGAAACTGCCTCAGGAAAAGAAACTGTAAATTGGGATAATGTGGAAATTTTTTAAAAAACAAAAAACTAATGAGCCAATGGGATATGATCACCGGAAAAACACATGTATCCACCTGACACTTAACCTACCCTTCTATGCCTTGTTCTTCAAGGCAAATCCTATTTCAACAAGCTATTTCCATATATAGTGTGCTCCTGCATCCATGACATGACAAATTAGTTCTTCAGCCTGGTGTCTGTCCTACTTCAGATCCTTACTCTCTCAAAACATAGGCCAGAACTCATTTCCTTTTAAGAAGTAGTGAATGCCTGAATCTTTTCATGCTACTCTTTTTCTTTTTAAAAAGAAAAGGGGGGATGGGGGAGTTTCTCCAGATCACCAACAATCAGTAATAATCTGAAATGCCTCTTCTCTCTTATCCTCAGAAATGGACATGGGAAGGGATGGTTAAATCCCAAACTCGTGCATCTGTGAAGGCCTACAGGTGCCTCTGCTACCATCGTTTAAATATGGAACTACAAATAATCTACTTCAGCCTGTCTGAGCCTCAAATTTCCTTCAATGTCCAGCCCACAGTCACACTATAGGCTCAGCTGGTCTCCAGAGCTCTAAGTAAATGAAAACAGGGACCACGGCCTGTGAACTAAAACCTTCATGTAAATACCCTGTTTCTGGTAAATCCACAGATTTCTTGGTCAAGGTACACTCTCCTCCCACCAGCAGGAATGATCTTTTCCCCCTTTAGCTCAGAGACTTACTTCCTAATCCCATTTAGAGGATCACTAGCCTCTAGGGAAAGGAAAATTTTCAAAAATACTGGAGATCTCTGGACTACAGGATTATCAAAAAATTGGACATTAAGAAAACTATGCACAGATGCTGACAACTTTTAGTCTCTAGGCTCAGCGTCCACTGCTGAACGCCCATTCTTCCCTTTACGGCGTGCTCATCCTGTTACTACTTTTAGATCACGTTATTTGCCAGGCTGGGGGGTCTCTCACGCTCCCCTTTGATCCGTTATATACTGGTTGACTCAAATAGTTCACTCCTCGCAAACCAAACTTACTGTTATTGGGGCACCTCACCCATATAGCACCAACATCATGAACTTACGTTGTTGTGCTACATTAAAAAATGGCATAAACACGAGACATAAAGGACAAAAAGTCGAACTTCATCCTCTTCCTGCTGCTTTATCAGCAGCCTGGCAATGCTCAAGAAGTAAATTCCTTAGCTCTACCAACAGGGTGCTCTCTAAGATCCCAAAGGGCAGGTAAACCTTCACAGGCTGTGTACCCATATTCCTCACTTCTTAGTCCTCTATCTGCCTCCACGTAGCTGGTCCCTTCCAGACACACACCAGGGCAGCTCCCTCCTGGACATCTTGGTCAGTCACACTCAGGTCCAAGAGTCAAGCAGAGTTTCAACCTACAGAAACCCAGAGTTCTTCCTACCGCCCTGCTCTCCAGCCCCTGTGCCACTCTCCCGTCTGGGAAGCTAGTCTCTTTTTCAGATGCGCAACTCCAAGAATGACTTTCCCCTTAAGTGATAATGAGCCACAGTCTAATAAGGGTGAGCCCACACCCTTATCACAGAACCACAGCCCTCATGAAGTCAAAGTCATACACGTACATATGGGATCTTCTTTTTTTTTAACTGCAATCACAGGGCAGCTGAAGACTGAGGAAAGAGGCAGCAGAAGTAGTGGAGGCACAAGGATACAGAAGGGAAATGAAGAAAATGCCAGAACTAAAGTTCACTTTCAAGTTACTTCTGCCTAGGGGGCAAAAAGGAGGTGGAAGAGCAAGCCAGCCACAAACTCTACAGTGACGTGTACAAAACTGTGAGAAGTGCATTCCAGAGATAGGACAGAGGCTAACAACATGAGAAACAAGGGGCAGAGCATCAAAATGCTCTGTTCTGTGAGTGGCTTACTCCATCTGTACCTTAAAACTGGAACTCTCTGCAGATGAACCTTCTGCAATCAATAATACTAACAGCAAAAGCTATCCTCTATTCACTGTTTGCTACCATGTCCCAGGCACAGGACTTGGCACTTTTTATCACTTACCAAGTCATGATGATGAGTAATAAAAATAGCAGATCACATTTACCGAGTTGTTAATCTTCATAACAACTCTATGAGTTAGATATTAGTATTATTCCAGTTTATGAGTGAAAAAGGCTGAGTTGGAGATTAATTTGCCTAAGGTCACACAGTTATCAAGTAGTAAAGCCAGGAACTGAACTCAGTGCACCTGGGTTATACACTAAAACCTAAGTGCTTAACAACTGCCCTATGCTGTCCCTGACACAGCATCTTCCCCCACTTTAAAGGTGAGAAAAAAGTAGACAGGTTAATCTACCAAAGTCTCACAGAAGTACAGTGCTGAGCTAGAATATGAACTTGCTTCATCTTTATTATTATAATATACCCCTTCTCTCACCGAAACATTACACATGTTTAGCTACTTATGAAGCAGGATTCCTAGATTTAAACTCAATCTCCATTTGTTTTCAAGGACTTAAATCTACTTTCCAAAACGGGAAAAAAATTCCATAGTGTGTGTGTAACTGGCTAGATACTAAGCTACACTCTAATGCATAAATTGTTCCCTAGGAATTAATACAGTACTTAAGAAACTTGTATTAAGTTTCAGGTCGTATCATTCAGTGAACTGAATTCTTAATTTACTAAAATGGTACCCAAGAGGTTCAGAAAAACATAACTTCCTCTGAGGGTATGGGGAGAAAAAAACCTGTAAAGCCATTTAGAAATATAAGCTAAATTTAGAATACAATTAAAAAAACAAGCTACAGGGAAATACTGTTCTGGTGAATTGACCCCTGGCCCTCAAGAATTTGGCAGAAATGAAACTAAAGGGAGGTTGGAAATATCTATGTCTTTTGGGTAGGAAACCACCTTGGACACAGTATCTGGGCCCAATGGCTAGACTTGACTATAGTCACCAGAGAGCAGATGACAGAAAAAGTTATCTTGCTCCTGTTTCATCAGGTACTTCTGGGAGAGACAGAGTGAGAGCAGTGGCTTTAGGAAGAATCGCCAGGTCTCCAACTGGCACCACTATCTTCCCATTCTCTCTCACAGCTTCCTCATTTGGGGGTTCTAACCTATCACAGTCTGTCTTCCAGCAATAGTTCTCCTTGTCACTGTCTCATGGTAACAGCACATCAGCATTAAGTCTCCAGCAATTTAAATCTCACTGTATATACTGTATACTCAAGACAAAATAAACACTACTAATGTCACATTAAATACACTCTTTAACCTACAAAGTGATTGCTCCATATACTACAGAACATCAGACTACTTACTTCATATGTTATCAGAGTAGTACAAAACAGCTATAAGAAAAGCAAGAACATAAAAAATCAGTTTTGTTTTGTGCAACTGGAGAGGAATTCTTGGAGGCAGTGGGTCTATAAGGACAAGTAAAACTTAAAAAAAAAACAGGCTAACATCTAGATGATGGAGATAACAAAAAGAGAGCGGAAGCAATGGCACAAGCAAATGAACAGAATGAGAAGACAGTCTTTCAGGGAGTAGCAAGTAAAAAATTTAACTGTAGACTTTGGTATCTAAAGTGAAACTTTCTCCAGTTTCTTCAGTAAAGAAGAACAAAGATTTCTCTCAGCTTCACCCCTAATTCTTTCCACGTATGGTCTCACCAGCTTTCTTCTTTTTACTGATTCTGATGTTCTTATCAATGTTCTCCTTTAATATTTTTGCCATATCTAATCTCTAACAAAGATATAACTAGCCTTACTTAGTATGGCTTGGTTGTTCTTTACCAGTACTCACTATTCTTAGGTTTCTTTCTTTGAAGACAGTCTCTTACTTCAATAATATTGCTGCTCTTCTATGATGCATGTTTTTAGTTCTTCTACTCCCATTGAAAGACCAGAATGTTGCCATGGACAAGCAATTGCTCAAAGTCCACATTCCACGTGTTATGGGAAGCCCAGTCTTACCAAACCTCTAAGAATGTTTATCTTCCAGAAATCCAGTACTCTGACATCCCTAAAGACCTACAGAAAACAATCTAGAAGGGCAACACTTCTTCCAGTGGGGGAATTGGGAGGAAAGCCCTTGGCTTTTACTATGCAAAACAGTTTGGCTCCACATTCCAGTATGAGATCTTGTGTTCTTCTACGTAACCAGAAGACCTACTTAAGTGAATTTCCCAAAGCAGCATTTTGTCCTCAAAGGTGACCTCGGGCTCCATCTCTAGAAATGCAGAACTTCCACAAATTTTAATATTATTAATTTTTAAATTCTGATTGAGGTTTCAAAAGCTAATTGGGTCAGTAATCAAAAAATCTCCCAACAAACAAAAGTCCAGGACCAGATGGCTTCACTGGAGATTTCTACCATTTGAAGGAGAACACCAATCCTTCTCAAACTCTTCCAAAAAAACAGAAGAAGCGGGAACACTTCCAAATTCATTTCATGAGGCCAGCATTACCCTAATACAGTACCAAAATCAGACAAGGACACTACAAGAAAATTATACAATATCCCTAATGAGCATAGATGTAAAAATACTCAACAAAATATTACCAAACCAAATTCGACAATACGTTAAAAGCACGATCAAGTGGAGTTTATTCCAGGGATGCAAAGACGGTTCAACATCTGCAAATCAATGTGATTCATCACATTAACAAAATCAAGGATAAAAATCACATGATCATCTAATAGATGCAGAAAAAGCATATGACAAAATTTAGCATCCACTTATGATAAAAACTCTCAAACTGGGTATATAGGAAACATAATAAAAGCCATATATTACATGCCCACAGCTAACAATATACCCAACAGTGAAAAGCTGAAAGTTTTTTCCTCTGAGATGGAGAATGAGACAAGTGCCTACTCTCACCTCCTTCATTCACTATAGTAATGGAAGTCCCAGATGGAGCAATGAGGCAAGGAAAATAAAAAGCATCCAAATCAGAAAGGGAGAAATAAAACTGTCTCTATTTGCAGATGACATTATATACAGAAAATCCTAAAGATTCCACCAAAAACTGTTAGAACTAATAAATTCAGTAAAGTCACAGGGTACAAAAATATTAAAATTCTGTCCCATTTCTATATACTAATCAACTACAGTATCACAAAGAGAAATTAAAAAACAATCCCATCTACAATTGCATCAAAAAAATAAAATACTTATGAATACATTTAACCAAGGAGGTAAAAGCCATGTATGCTGAAAATTCTAAGATATCGATGAAAGAAACTGAAGACACAAATAAACGGAAAGGTATTCCATGCTTATGGACTGGAAGGATGTTGTTAAACTGGCCATAATACCCAAAGCAATCTACAGATTCAACACAACCCCCACCCAAATTCCAGTGGCATTTTTCACTGAAATAGAATAATCCTAAAAGTTGTACAGAACTACAAAAGAACCCAAATAACCAAAGCAATCTTGAGAAAGAACAACAAAGCTGGAGGCATCATGAATCCTGATTTCAAACTATATTACAAAGCTACAGTAATCACAACAGTATGGTACTGGCACAAAAACAGACACATAGATCTATGGAACAGAATAGAAAGCCCAGATGTAAACCTGCACATATATGGACAATTAATTTACGACAAAGGAGCCAAGAATACACAATGGGGAAAGGACAGTCTCTTCAATAAATGATATTGGGAAAACTAGACAGCCATATGCAAAAGAATAAAACTGGACCACTATCTTACATCATACACAAAAATCAACTCAAAATGGATTAAAGACTTAAACATAAGACCTAAAATTGTAAATCTCCTAGAAAACATATGTGGTAAGCTCCTTGACATTGGTCTTAATGATGGCTTTTTAAATTTGACACCAAAAGCAAAGGCAACAAAAGCAAAAATGAGTAAGTGGGATATCATCAAACCAAAAACCTTTTGCACAGCAAAGGAAACCATCAACAAAATGAAAAGGCAACCTATGGAATGGTAGAAAATATCTGCAAATCATGTATCTGACAAGGGGTTAATATCCAAAATATATAAAGAACTCATTTAACTCAACAAAAACACCAAACAATTAGATTGAAAAACAGGCAGAAGTCTTGAATAGACATATCCAAAGAAGACAACCAGACAGCCAACAGGTACATGAAAAAGGTGCTCAACATCACTTATCATTAGGGAAATGCAAATAAAACCACAATGAGATATAACCTCACACCTATTAGAATGGCTATTATCAAAAAGATAAGAAATAAATGTTGGTAGGGATGTGGAAAAAGGGGAATCCCTGTGCACTACTGGCAAGAATGTAAATTGGTGCAGCCACTATGGAAAAAAGTATAGAGGTTCCTCAATAAATTAAAAATATGATCCACAAATTCCACTTCTGGACATTTACCTGAAGGAAATGAAAACACTAACTCAAAAAGATATCTGCACACCCATGTTCACTGCAGCATTACTTACAATAGGCAAGACATGGAAACAATCTAAGTGTTCATCAATGGATGAATGGATAAAGAAAATGTGGTATATATACAATACTACTCACCCATTAAAAAAAGGAAATCCTGCCGTTCGCGACAGCATGGATGGACCTTGAGGGCATTACGTCCAAGTGAAGTAAGTCAGAGAAGGACAAATACCGTATATGGAATCTCACACACACACCAAAAAAATACATCTATGAGAATAAGGAGTAGATGAAAGGCATGAGGGTGGTCAAAAGATACAAAATGCCAGTCAAAAGTCCTGGAGTTGTAATGTATGGCATGGTGACTATATTTAATGATACTGTATTGCATATTTGAAAGTTTCAATAGTAGGGTCAATTACAAGTGGCCAGGGACTTCCCTGATGGCACAGTGGTTAACAATCCGCCTGCCAATGCATGGGACACAGGTTCGATCCCTGGTCTGGGAAGATCCCACATGATACAGAGCAACTAAGCCCATGCGCCACAACTACTGAGCCTGTGTTCTAGAGCCCGTGAGCCACAACTACTGAGCCCACGTGTCACAACTACTGAAGCCCATGCACCTAGAGCCCATGCTCCGCAACAAGAGAAGCCACCACAATGAGAAGCCTGTGCACCACAACGAAGAGTAGCCCCCGCTCGCCACAACTAGAGAAAGCCCGTGTGCAGCAACAAAGACCCAATGCAAGCAAAAATTAATTAATTAATTAATTTAAAAAAAAACAAGTGGTCAGTTTCAGGATTTAGTTTGAAGGTAGAGCCAACAGAATTTGTTAATGGACTGAATGTGAAAGAGAAGACAAAGGATAATGCCAAGGTTCTGGGCCTGAGTTACTGGGTAAATTATAATGTCATTTACTAAGATAGAGGACACTGGGTATAGGGCAGAGCTGGAGAAGGAAAAAAAGTTTGGTCTTAGACCGATTTGAGAAGCCTATTAAATGTCTAAGAGGAGATCGGTGTAGGCCACTGAAATTATAAATCTAGACCTCTGGGGAAGATTGAGGCTAGAGACAAATCAGGCAGGTGATTACCCACAAAGAGAGAAGAAAAGAAAGAAAGGACTGAGCCCTGAGGCAAGGAGAGGATTCAACAAAGGGAAGAGAAATGGTTTCAGTCAGTGAGACAGGAGAGTGGAATGTCCTAGACTCTGAAGACAGGTTTTCAAGAAGCAAAGAGTAATCTGATGGTATCAAATGCTCCTGAGAGGCTGTTTTTGGAGTCTCTAGAATGTTTTTATTTTCCTCCTCATACTTACTCTTCTCACTTCCTGGACCCCAATTCCAAGAGTCTCTGTGTCCCTAGGAACTTTGCTGACTCTTGCTTCCTTTTTCCTACATTCCTTAAGTACTGCAAGCTACTCACAGTAATTTGAAAGGGACAGGAAAGAAGGTATAAGAATGATTAAGTAGAGTTCACACCACAGCTTCTTTTTCTTTCATGCCTGGGCTGTAGTATCTGCTAAGATTAAAAGGGACCAGAGTGAAGTAGAGTAGGAATTGCCACTTTAAGGAACAGAAGAATCACCCAATCAAGGACAAGTGAGAGGACAGTACAGCAATTTTGAAGAACCAGCTATGGTTAGAAACCAAACACCTACGGAGAATACTGTAGATTGACTCACTCAAAGCTACTCCAGTCTTCTTACTAACAATTCAGAAAGACATTTAATTCCCTGTAATAAATCCCTTTCTGTTTAAAGTAGAAAGAATTAGATTCTATTTTCTACAACTGAACCCTGACCAACACAGTCTTCAAAGTTGTTCTAATTCACCCCAAAGTGCTGAGCACTGTGGCCAGAAGAGCGGATAACGTGAGTTTATGTTGGGTTAGGGATTTGCATGACAGGAGAGACTTAAAAAGTAAGAAATTCCAGACATCCCACAAGTAGTTTCTGAGCATCATGATTCTGCCAGTAACTGGCCCCATCGGCTCAGTGCATTTTGACCTTCATTAGGAATCAGCCACCCTCAGAGCAACAGAACCAAGGCTCCCAATTTCTTAAGCAAGAAATCTGAACTCATTCACAGAGAGCCCACCCCTGAGAATGACACAGTCAAATACACTGCCTGAAGTAGCAGCCTCTTCTTTTCTTCTTATAAAAGATTATGACATACTGACAAGGAGAAATATAAGAGCCTTTTCTGGACAATGAAACCCAGTCCCCAGCCTCAATTTAGCCTTCAGTTCTAATCAGTGGTAATGTCAAAGTGGTAAGCTGAATTAACTGTTTAACTTAAAATGTTATTATTATCTAGGCACCTTCAATGATATAATGAGTACCACAAAAAAGCTTCACAGATTTACCAAAAATACTTCTTACCTATTTAGGGGAGCGGGAGTTATTTGGAAATACAAACAACTTATTGGCTAAATGTCAGAATCTTTAAAAGTATTACTGTCTCTACAGCATATTATGACATTCCCAGAAACTGTTCCAGCTTCTACTAACTTTAATTATGAAATGCAGAGTCTTTCTAGGGCCTAGAAATATATTATTTCTAAAATAAATGGTAAGCCATTTACATTTATTATAAAATTTGTTTCTCCAAGTAGGTAACAGATGCCATTATCATTCCTTTATAATTACTCTAACTTCACTTTAAAAGAGTTATTACTTATTAGAAATGTGAAAGAGGGCAATTTTTAATTTCTTGAATCCTATTGACCCATATCCCTTTACACCCACAAAATAAGAATTTATATCTACATAAGATATAACGCCAGAATAACAGGAAGAATGTGAGAACAATTTACAGCACTGACATTAAAGGATGGAACCCTGCTAGCATTAACTTGTACAACTTTAGTCATATTTATCAGTAAGCCATGCCCTGTACGTTAATTATCCCGAAGAAAGAGATTTAAAACTACAATAAAGAAAAAAATTTTTTAACTTTCTGTGGATGACCAAAAATAACAACTGAAAATCTCAATTTCAATATCAATTAGTGTTACTCAAAAAAGTCAGAGATATTAACTTTAAACATAATAGTTTGGATAAAGTGGTTTTTAATCTGCAATAAATTAATCACCATCTTCTTAGCTTAAAAAAGAGGCTTACTGCTAATCAAAACAAGGTGCGAGAAAGCCACATTCTTAAGCTGAAAATAGATTTTTTTTAGTACCTATAAAAGTAAGTAACAACAAGTGTTTTACCATAAATATGCAGAACTACATTGCAAGGTCACATATTATAAAACCTAGATTAATTTTCTTATGAAAATGCCTTTAAAATACTGCCAAGTAAAATATCTAAGTCAACTTAGTTGATGCCACCTTAAAATAGCCTGCACCTGAGATGTTCAAGGAATGTTTGAGATAACACGTTGCACCAGTATCCAAAGGAAAGGTGTTTCATCAAGCAAATTCATCATCTAAAAATGTATGTTGAAATATGACACCAAAAGCACATGCAACAAAAGAAAAAGAAATTGGACATCAAAATGCAAAACTTTTGGGGCTTCCCTGGTGGCGCAGTGGTTGAGAATCTGCCTGCTAATGCAGGGGACACGGGTTCGATCCCTGGTCTGGGAAGATCCTGCATGCCGCGGAGCAACTAGGCCCGTGAGCCACAACAGCTGAGCCAGCGCGTCTGGAGCCTGTGCTCCACAACAAGAGAGGCCGCAAATAGTGAGAGGCCCGTGCACCGCGATGAAGAGTGGCCCCCGCTCGCCGCAACTGGAGGAAGCCCTCGCACAGAAACGAAGACCCAACACAGTCAAAAATAAATAAATAAATAAATAATTATTTTAAAAAAAAAAAAAATGCAAAACTTTTGTGCTTCAAAGAACACCATCAAGAAAGTGAAAAGAGGACTTCCCTGGTGGCGCAGTGGTTAAGAATCCACCTGCCAATGCAGGGGACTCGGGTTCAAGCTCTGGTCCGGGAAGATCCCACATGGCGCAGAGCAACTAAGCCCATGCGCCACAGCTACTGAGCCTGCACTCTAGAGCCCGCAAACCACAACTACTGAGCCCACATGACACAACTACTGAAGCCCGCGCGCCTAGAGCCTGTGCTCCGCAACAAGAGAAGCCACTGCAATGAGAAGCCCGCGCACCACAACGAAGAGTAGCCCCCACTCTCTGCAACTAAAGAAAGCCCGTGCACAGCAACAAAGACCCAACACAGCCAAAAATAAATAAATAAATTTATTTTTTAAAAAAGAAGGTGAAAACAAACCCAAAGAATGAGAAAAAATATTTTGAAATCATATACTAGTTAAGAAACATTACAATTCAAAACTAAATAACTTTAAAATGTGCAAAGAATCTGAATACACATTCCTCTAAAGATATGTAAATGGCCAATAAGCACATGAAAAGATGCTCAACCTTATTAGCAATCAAGGAAACACACGTCAAAACCACAATGAGACACTTCCCACTTACTAGGATGGCTATAATTTAATTTTTTAAAAATGGAAAATAACAAGTATTAGCAAAGATTTGGAGAAGTTAGTACCCTCATACACTGTTGGTGGGAGTATAAAATGATGCAGCCACTTTGGAAACAGTCTGACAGTTCCTCAGAGTCATATGACCCAGCAATTCCACTTCTAGGTATATACCCAAGAGAAACAAAAACATAGCCATACAAAAAGTTGTATGGCAGCATTATTCATAACCACCAAAAGGTAAAAACAATCCAAATATTTGTCCATCAACTGATGAATGGATAAATAAAATGTGGCATATCCATACAATGGAATACTATTCAGCTATAAAAAAAGAATAAAGTACTGATACAGGCTACAAGGTACGTGAACCTTGAAAATATGATGCTAAATGAAAGAAGCCAAACACAAACGGCCAAACACATACTGCATGACTCCTTTTATATTAAATGTCCAGAATAGGCAAATCTAGAGACAGAAAGTAGATTAGTGGCTAATCTAACTGCTAATTAGATGAGATTGGGGTTAAAATAATTAACCCCACCCCCACCCCAGGACTCAAAGGATGAAGGGATTATAGCTAAGTAGTGTGAGGTTTCTTTTAAGGGTGATAAAAATGTTCTAAGATTGACTGTTGATTGGTTGCACAACTCTGAATATACTAAAAGCTGTTGAATTTTACACTTTAAATGAGTGAATTATGTGGTATGTGAATTATATCTCAATAAAGCTGTTTAATTTTAGAAGTATATGAACAAGGAGCTCAAAACGAAGAGAGGACAAAGAATCTGTTTCTCCCCAATGTCATAGGAGTGCCTCAAGAAGGTAGTCCAAAGGCATGGGAGCTGAGAACCTACATGAGTACCAACCATTATCTGCAACATGGCTCATAATGTAAATTTTTTCAAATTGGCATTAATATGAATTAATTTAAATGAAAAAAGTAAAACATACCTACATAAATAATACCTAGCAGTTGGGGCTTCCCTGGTGGCGCAGTGGTTGAGAGTCTGCCTGCTAAAGCAGGGGACACGGGTTCGAGCCCTGGTCTGGGAAGATCCCACATGCCACGGAGCAACTAGGCCCGTGAGCCACAACTACTGAGCCTGTGCTCCGCAAGAGAGGCCACAATAGTGAGAGGCCCGCACACCACGATGAAGAGTGGCCCCCACTTGCCACAACTAGAGAAAGCCCTCGCACAGAAACGAAGACCCAACACAGCCAAAAATAAATTAATTAATTAATTAATTAATTAAAAAAAAAAAAAAAAAGAAAAGAAAAAACACAGTTCGAGTACTTTCTAAAAAAAAAAATAATAATACCTAGCAGCAGCAAGAGAGGGGATAAATAGCATTCATGAACACAGTAAGAAGATACATCAGTGAGACATTTTGTTTGGGTAATTCAACACTATCAGTATGTTTAAATGTACATATCTAGCATTTCCATGGTAGGAGTCAACTTTTTGGATTTTCTTGCAAAAAAAAATATGTTGAACTACACATATAGCCAGTGCATGATCACGTCTAATAACAAAAAAGAAACAACCTAAAGGTCCCTCAAGGACTGGTCATGGAAGTTATGATATACACGGAACACTACACAGTGACTACAAGATCAGTGTGTGCACTTATAGAAAGATCTTAAAAGACACATGTGAAAAAGCGATGGTCAGTATAGAGAATATATAATCCTATTTGTATCATTTTTTAAAAAATACACATATATACTAACATGAATAAAGATTTGGGGGACTAAAAATACGCAAAATATTTTAGTAGCAGTTACCTTTGGGTAGAAAGATTAGGGTAAGGAGATATTTTTTTACGTAATACGTTTTTTGGCTGTCTGATTTTTTTTTTTACCAAGTGAGCTGTTGTTTTTATAAATAAATTTTTAAACCATACTGCCTTGCTGTGTGACATTTGGGGTGTGGCTTACAATACAAGCAAGCTAGATTACTTGAACTACGATGTTAGCACGATCTAAAATGAAATCATCATCATCATTTACAAGTAACTTCAATATATATGCCTAAAAGCAAATTCAAAGAGCTCATAAATGTAGACCTTAAAATAGGCCTGATTCTGTTTTATGATACATTACTTCACTTCAAACAATTCAAAATAACATTATAATGCATTAATCAAATAAGACGAAGTGAAAACATTTTGAAATATGTCATTTGCCTCTAGAAGACATCTCCTTGCTCAACACCTGTAATATTTCAACTATACATTTCAACTTTATTCTTCCCATTTTCAGAAGGAATGTTAAACATGTACAGAATAATAATACTATATTTATAACATGTTATTTTTAGGTAATGCTATTCTGAATGTTCTATCTACATCTTAACCTTATTTTCACAGCCTCCAAACGGATAAATGGGGGAAACTATTATCCTCTTTTTATATATGCATAGTGATCAGGTATCAAAATACACAGTATATCATTCAATATATGAAAAAAACAACCATTATATTATAGGTACGAAAACTCTTTGGGCCAAAAGTGTTTGAGAATTCAGACTTCTTTGGGTTTTAGAACAGTAATAATACAGCACTACATAACACCCCCTAGGGTATGGCAAAGCACAATATACTCTAACACATTACTATTTCTGCAAAGAAATGTATGAATATTCACACCAAGTGGGGTAAAGACACATCTGTGCAGGTCAAGTTTTGCCTCCAATGAGTTATAAAAAACATTTTAGAACTTTTATTCTGAAGGGATAAGATATTAAATTCTGGGCCTCTGCTGGGCAGTTTTCTAGCTGGAAAATTATTTTTTTCTACTCAAGTGTATTTTCTTGTATGGCAAAATCACTTTAAATCTCAAAGTTAAATCCTTTTTTGGAGAGATGGGTGTGTGGAGTAAAACCTGACAAAGATCATCTCAGGTTTTCCGGGAAACACAAAAGCATCATTTGCGCCACATAACTAATCACTTGCTTTCATCAGCTGTATATAAACAAAATCAGTAAAATCCAAGTATGAGAGCCAGAGAGGAGATATAATTTATTGCTACTTAATTAGCAGCTTCTTCCTCTTTATCTCCCTGAAATCCTTCCACATGACACGTCTTGCCCCCATTCATCACCTTCTTTCTTCAGTTTTGCCTTCTCCAAACTAAAGATCCCCACCAGGCTCCTTCAACCATCCTCTGTGTGACACTACTCCCTAATTTTCCCACACTGATCACTCTCCTGTGGATATACTCATTTGTCAATATCCTTCTGAAAATGTCACGCCCAGGACCAAATGCTAGTGTTATCTGACCAGCACAAAATCTAGTTACTTTCCTGGAACTGAGTATTATCGTTACATCTAACATCTTAAGATTATTAAACCTAAGTGCTAAATCACACTAATGCAATTGGTATAAAATCAGAGAGAAGATCAACTAATTCACTACTAAATTAAAATGTATAAACACTTTGTACCCAATATGTATACAAAAGGATACTCATTCTCAGTAATAGATGTAAATAAAAATGAGGTACTATATAATAATTTGATACAGATTAAATGATA
Source organism: Eschrichtius robustus (assembly GCF_028021215.1). Lineage (NCBI taxonomy): Eukaryota > Metazoa > Chordata > Mammalia > Artiodactyla > Eschrichtiidae > Eschrichtius > Eschrichtius robustus. The sequence continues at coordinate 90,811,996 of NC_090839.1, forward strand.
ATGTCTGGAACTTGCTTCAAATGAATGGACAGAAGGGAAACAGGTGGGATGTAGACGAAACAAGATTAGCCATGAGCTGAAACCACTAGGTGAAAAAACTGGGTGATGGGTGCATATTCTAATGTTGCACATGTTTACATTTTTCATGATAAGAAGTTAAAGCAATAAAAAAAGAAAGAAAAAGTGTAAAAGAAGAAGCCGTCAGTTTGCCTATTTCTGATTTGTAATAAAAAAAGACCACAAAGCAGTGTTGGTGAGAAGATGTGGAAATGAGGACTTCACTTAGTGACGTATAAATTAACACTACCTTTTTCAAGAGCAACCAGGTGATAGGGAACAAAATGGAAATATTCTGGGGCGCAGCAAACCTACTCCTAGGTATTTACCCTAAGTAAGGTGATTATCAGACGAGTAGGAAGAGATGTATACCTAACCATATTCATAACATCATGATTTAAAATGAAGAACTATAACAACTTCAATGTCTATTAATCAGAGAGTTAAGGAAAATCTGACTCACACTGGAAGAGTATGCATCCATCCACTGAAAATAACGGTTGCATATCTATATTTACAGATTTGAAAATAGATTGATGGGTGAAAGGTAACAAAAAAGGACACAACTTGATCCCACTTCATTGGGGATATGTATACTTTTACATATGAATGGAAGTACAGAGAGATTTCTAGAAACCAGTTCATCAAAATGTTAACAACGATTATCTGTGCGGAGGAAGATTTCTGTTGATGTCTACATTCCTTTCCCAGTTTATTTTTTTTTTGAATGTTAGAATTTTATTTTTTTATACAGCAGGTTCTTATTAGTTATCCATTTTATACATATTAGTGTATACATGTCAATCCCAATCTCCCAGTTCATCCCACCACCCCCTCGCCACTTCCCCCCTTGGTGTCCATAGATTTGTTCTCTACATCTGTGTCTCTATTTCTGCCCTGCAAACCGGTTCACCTGTACCATTTTCTAGGTTCCACATGCATGCGTTAATATACAATATTTGTTTTTCTCTTTCTGACTTACTTCACTTTATATGACAGTCTCTAGATCCATCCACATCTCTACAAATGACCCAATTTCGTTCCTTTTTATGGCTGAGCAATATTCCATTGTATATATGTACCACTTCTTCTTTACCCATTCATCTGTCAATGGGCATTTAGGTTGTTTCCATGACCTGGCTATTGTAAATAGTGCTGCAATGAACATTGGGGTGCATGTGTCTTTTTGAATTATGGTTTTCTCTGGGTATATGCCCAGTAGTGGGATTGCTGGGTCATATGGTAATTCTATTTTTAGTTTTTTAAGGAACCTCCATAATGCTCTCCATAGTGGCTGCATCAATTTACATTTCCACCAACAGTACAAGGGGTTCCCTTTTCTCCACACCCTCTCCAGCATTTGTTTTTTGTAGATTTTCTGATGATGCCCATTCTAACTGGTGTGAGGTGATACCTCACTGTAGTTTAGATTTGCATTTCTCTAATAATTAGTGATGTTGAGCAGCTTTTCATGTGCTTCTTGGCCATCTGTATGTCTTCTTTGGAGAAATGTCTATTCAGGTCTTCTACCCATTTTTTGATTGGGTTGTTTGTTTTTTTAACCTTGAGCTGCATGAGCTGTTTATATATTTTGGGGATTGATCCCTTGACCGTTGATTCATTTGCAAATATTTTCTCCCATTCTGAGGGTTGTCTTTTCATCTTGTTTATGGTTTCCTTTGCTGTGCAAAAGCTTTGAAGTTTCATTAGGTCCCACTTGTTTATTTTTGTTTTTATTTCCATTACTCTAGGAGGTGGATCAAAAAAGATCTTGCTGTGATTTATATCAAACAGTGTTTTTCCTATGTTTTCCTCTAAGAGTTTTATAGTGTCCGGTCTTACATTTAGGTCTCTAATCTATTTTTGTGTTTGGAGTTAGGGAGTGTTCTAATTTCATTCTTTTACATGTAGCTGTCCAGTTTTCCCACCACCACTTATTGAAGAGACTGTCTTTTCTCCATTGTATATCCTTGCCTCCTCTGTCATAGATTAGCTGACCATAGGTGCGTGGGTTTATCTCTGGGCTTTCTATCCTGTTCCATTGATCTATATTTCTGTTTTTGTGCCAGTACCTTATTGTCTTGATTACCGTAGCTTTGCAGTATAATCTGAAGTCAGGGAGTCTGATTCCTCCAGTTCCATTGTTTTCCCTCAAGACCGCTTTGGCTATTTGGGGTCTTTTGTGTTTCCACACAAATTTTAAGACTTTTTGTTCTAGTTCTGTAAAAAATTCCAGTGGTAGTTTGATAGGGATTGCATTGAATCTGTAGATTGCTTTGGGTAGTAGAGTCATTTTCACAATGTTGATTCTTCCAATCCAAGAACATGGTATATCTCTCCATCTGTTGGTATCATCTTTAATTTCTTTCATCAGTGTCTTATAGTTTTTTGCATACAGGTCTTTTGTCTCCCTAGGTAGGTTTATTCCTAGGTATTTTATTCTTGTTGTTGCAGTGGTAAATGGGAGTGTTTTCCTTAATTTCTCTTTCAGATTTTCCATCATTAGTGTATAGGAATGCAACGGATTTCTGTGCATTAATTTTGTATCCTGCAACTTTACCAAATTCATTGATTAGCTCTAGCAGTTTTCTGGTGGCATCTTTAGGATTCTCTATGTATACTATCATGTCATCTGCAAACAGTGATAATGTTATTTCTTCTTTTCCAATTTGTATTCCTTTTATTTCTTTTTCTTCTCTGATTGCCATGGCTAGGACTTCCAAAACTATGTTGAATAATAGAGGCGAGAGTGGACTTCCTTGTCCTGTTCCTGATCTTAGAGAAAATGCTTTCAGTTTTTCACCATTGAGAATGATGTTTGCTGTGGGTTTGTCCTCTATGGCCTTTATTATGTCGAGGTAGGTTCCCCTCTATGCCCACTTTCTGGAGAGTTTTTTATCATAAATGGGTGTTGAATTTTCTCAAAAGCTTTTTCTGCATCTATTGAGATGATCACATGGTTTTTCTTCTTCCATTTGTTAATATGGTGTATCACATTGATTGATTTGTGTATATTGAAGAATCCTTGCATCCCTGGGATAAATGCCACTTGATCGTGGTGTATGATCCTTTTCATGTGTTGTTGGATTCTGTTTGCTAGTATTTTGTTGAGGATTTTTACATCTATATTCATCAGTGATATTGGTCTGTAATTTTCTTTTTTTGTAGTATCTTTGTCTGGTTTTGGTATCAGGGTGATGGTGGCCTCATAGAATGAGTTTGGGAGTGTTCCCTCATGTGCAATTTTTTGGAAGACTTTGAGAAGGATGGGTGTTAGCTCTTCTCTAAATGTTTGATAGAATTCACCTGTGAAGCCATCGGGTCCTGGACTTTTGTTTGTTGGAAGATTTTTAATCACAGTTTCAATTTCATTACTTGTGATTGGTCTGTTCATATTTTTTATTTCTTCCTGGTTCAGTCTTGGAAAGTTATACCATTCTAAGAATTTGTCCATTTCTTCCAGGTTGTCCATTTTATTGGCATAGAGTTGCTTGTAGTAGAATGCTTTGTATTTCTGCAGTGTCTGCTGTAACTTTTCCTTTTTCATTTCTAATTTTATTGATTTGAGGCCTCTCCCTCTTTTTCTTGATGAGTCTGGCTAATGGTTTATCAATTTGTTTACCTTCTCAAAGAACCAGCTTTTAGTTTTATTCATCTTTGCTACTGTTTTCTTTGTTTCTATTTCATTTATTTCCACTCTGACCTTTATGATTTCTTTCCTTCTGCTAACTTTGGGTTTTGTTTGTTCTTCTTTCTCTAGTTCCTTTAGGCGTAAGGTTAGATTGTTTGAGATTTTTCTTGTTTCTTGAGGTAGGCTTGTATTGCTATAAACTTCCCTCTTAGAACTGCTTTTGCTGCATCCCATAGGTTTTGGATCATTTTGTTTTCATTGTAATTTGTCTGTAGATATTTTCTGATTTCCTCTTTGATTTCTTCAGTCATCTCTTGGTTATTTAGTAACATATTGTTTAGCCTCCATGTGTTTGTGTTTTTTACATTTTTTCCCCCTGTAATCGATTTCTAATCTCACAGCATTGTGGTCAGAAAAGATGCTTGATATGATTTCAATTTTATTAAATTTACTGAGGCGTGATTTGTTACCCAAGATGTGATCCTGGAGAATGTTCCATGCGCACTTGAGAAGAAAGTGTAATCTGCTGTTTTTGGATGGAATGTCCTATAAATAGCAATTAAATCTAGTTGGTCTATTCTGTCATTTAAAAATTGTGTTTCCTTATTAATTTTCTGTCTGGATGATCTGTCCATCGGTGTAAGTGAGGTGTTAAAGTCCCCCACTATTATTGTGTTACTGTCAATTTCCTCTTTTATAGCTGTTAGCAGTTGCCTTATGTATTGCGGTACTCCTATGTTGGCTACATATATATTTATAATTATTATATTTTCTTCTTGGATTGATCCCTTGATCATTATGTAGTGTCCTTCCTTTTCTCTTGCAACATTCTTTATTTTAAAGTCTAGTTTATCTGACATGAGTATTGCTACTCCAGCTTTCTTTTGACTTCCATTTGCATGGAATATGTTTTTCCATCCCCTCATTTTCAGCCTATATGTGTCCCTAGGTCTGAAGTGGGTCTCTTGTACACAGCTTATATATGGGTCTTGTTTTTGTATCCATTCAGCGAGCCTGTGTCTTTTGGTTGGAGCATTTAATCCATTCATGTTTAAGGTAATTATCGATATGTATGTTCCTATTACCATTTTCTTAATTGTTATGTGTTTGTTTTTGTAGGTCCTTTTCTTCTCTTGTGTTTCCCACTTAGAGAAGTTCCTTTAGTATTTGCTGTAGAGCTGGTTTGGTGGTGCTGAATTCTCTTAGCTTTTGCTTGTCTGTAAAGCTTTTGATTTCTCCATCAAATCTGAATGATATCCCTGCTGGGTAGAGTAATCTTGGTTGCAGGTTCTTCCCTTTCATCACTTTAAATATATCATGCCCTCCCTTCTGGCTTGTAGAGTTTGTGCTGAGAAATCAGCTGTTAACCTTATGGGAGTTCCCTTATATGTTATTTGTCATTTTTCCCTTCCTGCTTTTAATAATATTTCTTTGTCTTTAACTTTTGCCAATTTGATTACTATGTGTCTCGGCGTGTTTCTCCTTGGGTTTCTCTAGCCTGGGACTCTCTGCACTTCCTGGACTTGGGTGGCTATTTCCTTTCCCATGTTAGGGAAGTTTTTGACTATAATCTCTTCAAATATTTTCTCTGGTCGTTTCTCTCTCTCTTCTCCTGGGACCCCTATAATGTGAACATTGTTGCGTTTAATGTTGTCCCAGAGGTCTCTTAGGTTGTCTTCATTTCTTTTCATTCTTTTTTCTTTATTCTGTTCCACAGCAGTCAATTCCACCATTCTGTCTTCCAGGTCACTTATCCGTTCTTCTGCCTCAGTTATTCTGCTATTGATTCCTTCTAGTGTAGTTTTCATTTCAGTTATTGTATTGTTCATCTCTGTCTGTTTGTTCTTTAATTCTTCTAGGTCTTTGTTAAACATTTCTTGCATCTTCTTGATCTTTGCCTCCATTCTTTTTCTGAGGTCCTGGATCATCTTCACTATCATCATTCTGAATTCGTTTTCTGGAAGGTTTCCTATCTCCACTTCATTTAGTTGTTTTTCTTGGGTTTTATCTTGCTCCTTCATCTGGTACATAGCCCTCTGCCTTTTCATCTTGTCTATCTTTCTGTGAATGTGTGGGGTTTCCACCGCCCCCCCCCACAACAGGCTGCAGGATTGTAGTTCTTCTTGATTCTGCTGTCTGCCCTCTGGTGGATAAGGCTATCTAAGAGGCTTATGCAAGTTTCCTGATGGGAGGGACTGGTGGTGGGTAGAGCTGGTTTTTGCTCTGGTGGGCAGAGCTCAGTAAAACTTTAATCCGCTTGTCTGTTGATAGGCGGGGCTGGGGTCCCTCTCTGTTGACTGTTTGGCCTGAGGCGACCCAACACTGGAGCCTACCCGGCTCTTTGGTGGGGCTAATGGTGGACTCTGGGAGGGCTCATGCCAAGGAGTACTTCCCAGAACTTCTGCTGCCAGTGTCCTTGTCCTCACAGTGAGCCACAGCCATCCCCCGCCTCTGCAGGAGACCCTCCCACACTAGCAGGTAGGTCTGATTCAGACTCCTATGGGGTCACTGCTCCTTCCCCTAGGTCCCAATGTGCACACTACCTTTGTGTGTGTCCTCCAAGAGTGGAGACTCTGTTTCCCTCAGTCCTGTCGAAGTCCTGCAATCAAATCCCACTAGCCTTCAAAGTCTGATTCTCTAGGAATTCCTCCTCCCATTGCCAGACCCCCAGGTTGGGAAGCCTGACGTGGGGCTCGGAACCTTCACTCCAGTGGGTGGACTTCTGTGGTATAAGTGTTCTCCAGTTTGAGTCACCCACCCAGCAGTTATGGGAATTGATTTTATTGTGATTGTGCCCCTCCTATCGTCTCATTGTGGCTTCTCCTTTGTCTTTGGATGTGGGGTATCTTTTTTGGTGAGTTCCAGTGTCTTCCTGTCGATGATTGTTCAGCACTTAATTGTGATTCCGGTGCTCTCGCAAGAGGGAGTGAGTGCATGTCCTTCTTCTACGCCATCTTGAACCAATCACCACCCATTTCTTTCCCAGTTTAGTTTTTACTTTCTTTATAGTTTTCTACACTCTACATTTTTTAATGAACGAGTAACATTTTCACAAATCCTAAGCCACCGGGAGGGAAAAACTAATCACCTTATTGGAATTATATTAAGAGACATTTAACAACATATATAAATGCCTAAGTATGTAACTTTTTCTTTGGTTGGCTCTCTCTCACGATGAGAATGTGTACGGATACAACCAAGTGAGGTGGCCTTTCCTAGGTCTCTCAAAGGGGATATACTTGACTCATGCAATCTAGTCATGATTTCTAAAAGCCTGCCACTTTTATTATAACCACCAATCTCTAAGATCTTCCTGCTCACGAAAAATTAGTTGAACAAAACATGAGAAATTCAAGCAGTCTGAAGACTATTCGTGTAGTTTTTTTAAAAAATGTGTAAGACTTCACTCAGCAATGGTTCTAGTACACTTTCAAAGATATATAAAACTGTATTATTTAGCAATATTAATAATTTTACGAGAAGCTGGTTTATTTTGTTGATATGCACTTTAATCTCTTAAGACGGTTTTGTGATGGAAATAGTTACTTTCACATTCTATCATCTACAATAAAAATCATTTTGGTCCCTGGGAACCAGGATTACATAAAAAGAGCTGCTTCGTATGATATTAATAAAGAGTTTTAAGTGTAATGTTGAAATTCACATTTTAAAATGTATCCATATTCTTCTTTTAAAGTTAGTATTCTTTGAATATTAATGAAAATAAGTAAAGTTACTTATGTATAGATATATGCAATAATTCATGAGGTTAGAGAAATACAGAGTAATAGGTTAAGATGATACATACAAAGCTTAGGATATTATACATAAGATTAGGAGTGCTATAATATATGTAATTAGAAAAATAGGCTATTGATGCTCAGATCATGAACCCTCCAGTATCAGTATTTATGATGTGGTCTACTGCTTTAAGTTGTCAAATTTCTACATAAGAATACATCAGAATCTGTGTTTTAAGACGGACCCGTAAGACTCAAGTATCACCCAACTGTGGATAGGTAGAGAAGTTTAAGAAGCTGTCCTTCCCAAAGGGTGTAGGATTCTTTTGGTAATGGTGATGATAATTCTTTTGGTAATGGTGTCTAGGGACACAAACGAATAGGTATCCCATTAGCAAAGTCTACCACATCATGTGGGGCTTAAATACAGCTTCCTAAAGCTTGTTCTCTTAAAAAAGAAAAGTTCAACATGGAAAACTTGTCGTATATTAAAATAGAAAAATTAAGAATGGAAAAAGGACTTCCTTTTGAACGCTGGCCCCTAAGAACTTTCAAACGTATAAATTCTGTAATCTTGCCCTTTACTATTTTCTGGGCACAGGTTTAACAAAATTATAGAAGGGAAAAACTAAAATCTCTGGTCTTAAAAATAAAATATAAAACCAACCACCACTTCAAATTGACCCCATTATGTTGACTTTCCTAAAGAACAGTTTTCCAGTTTCTATTTTAACAGCAAAAGAGCCTACTCCTGCTTTGAGTGCAAAATCCATTTCTATAACTAAAAGTTAGTTATACAATGAGAGTTTATTTCCTATTACTGAGAAGATAAGGAACCTAGCCCCACATCACCTTTGGTCACTAAGTCCCATCCTCTGTAGCAAACAAACTTACAAGAGCTACCTCCTAACTACTCATATTCCACGCTCCAAACAGTTTAAGGATTATCTTTTATACCTGCTTCTTTAATAAGTTTTTTTAAAGGATTAAATAGACAAAAAGCTCATCAAATTAATAGGCAAATAAAACACTGCTTTCAAAGGGGCCATAGGATAGTCAGGCTTATTGGAATACTGATACATGTTCTAATGCTTTGATTTGGGTATTAATTACATGTGTTCCATTTGTGAAAATTTATCAAGTGATATATTTATTATCTGTGTACCTTTCTGTATGTCTATTTCAATAAGAAGCTTACTTTAGAAAATCCGTGTTATGCTTATAGTCAATATTATGTGTATAATCAAAACAATCTCCTCAATGATTTCAAATGCTAAGGTAAAAGAGGAGAAGAAAGGCAAGAAAAACAATCTGAACCTAAAACTGCAATTGGAGAAAGGAGAGAAACATGAATCACATTTCCCCAGAACAATACATACTAGATTTCATTATGGGGACCAACAGTCCATTTAAACTCACTTCTCTCAAGCTTATTTCCACATTATGAGATACATCACATGATTAAAATCCTTATGCAGCAATATGAGACCAAGGGCTTGAAGAAATGGAAACAGGTCATATAAACCCTTAAGTTAAAAGGCAGGGAAAGACGTATTTTACTGGCTAAAGCAGAACCTTTACCCAATCTGTCAAAACATCACAAAACTTTGAGCATTGCAGGAGGCAGAATTCCAAAAATGTCCCACCCCAATCTCTGGAACCTGTGAGTACTGTGACATATGGCACATTTAAACCTTCAGACAGGGAGACTATCCCTGCAAGGAGGCAGTGATCTGGGCACATGAGCCCTTAAAAACAGAGAGTTTTCTCTGGCTAAAAACAGTAGTCAAAGATTTTCAGAGCATTAGAACGATGTGGGGTGCTGTTACTGGTTTGAAGATGGAGGGGCTCTGTGAGAAGGCAGGCCTCTAGAAGCAGAGTGGCCCCAGCCAACATGGAAAAGGGATCTCAGTCCTACAAATGCAAGGACATGAACCTGATCAACAGATGAATGAACTTGGAAGTGGGTTTTCCTCTAGAATCTCCAACTATATTATGAGCCACCCAAACGCTGGCCCATGTTAACCATATTTTTTCTTCTTATCTTTTATAGCAAGCTCTGGAAATTCAATAAGCACAGGCATAAATGGTGATAAAGGAAAAATTACACAATGTATTCATTCATTCAACAGGTATCTATCAGGTTCCTATTATACATTGGGCACTGTGCCAGGTGCAAGGAATATAACAATGAATAAAATAAAACAATCATATCTTTTGAGGTTCTCAGACTGGTGAAAGAGACTGACATAATAAACTATAATGAGGAAGATACAAAGATAGGGAGATGCACAGGATACTGTGGAAATCAAGATGATTCTTTGTGTGGAGGACACAGAAATCCAAAAGGCTACAAGGAGGCCGTGATACCTGAGCTGAGACTCAAGGAATAAGCTGAAGTTTGCCTGGCCAAAGGTGGGATGAGAGAGGGGGCTTAGGGGACAGCATTCAGGGCTAAAGGGACTTGCAAAATAAAGGCAAGGAGGTAAAAACAACACAGTGTGTTGGGGAGAAGGGAGCAAAGGAGTGGAACTACTGGCAATTCAGTACTCTGAGAGTGCCAAATGAAACCCAGGAAGAGATTACACAGCAGAGGAAAACAAGGCTCAGATTATGATCTCCAAATGCCTCAATAAGAGCCACTGTAAGCAGAGACTCATGGTGAGATTCATGTTTTGGAAGCTATGTGGAGGATGGATTTGACAAAGAATTGGGCAGAAAATTCAGTAAGAATGATGAAAGATTTTAGAAATATTAGAGAAGTAAAACCCTCAGGATTTCAAAACTGACTAACTAGATATAGCAAGGGAAGGGTCAGGAAGTTAGAGGTAGACTCAAGATGAGTCTCAGGTTTCTAGCTGAGGTGACTCAGTGGATGATGGTGACACCAAGACACAGAAGATACTGGCTGAAACACAGACTAGGTTACAGAAGAATAAGAGAACAGGCTGGAAAGGTGTTTAGTGACATCTAGAGGCAGGTGAAGAGCTTTTAATGCTAGGCTCAACTTGGTCAGCTTTGGAGAGCCAAATAAAGTTTCAAAGACTAAAGAGTAATCCCCAAGGTATTCACTGAAAAAATTCTTAGTCATTATAACAGCCCAGACAGTAGGTGGAGTCCACATTCAGGCTGAGGCAGTAGAAAAACAGGGGATATATATGAAATATTTCCATGTAGAAACAGTGGTATTATTTTTGTATATGGCGTGAGGAAACATTCCGATCTCATTCTTTTACATGTAGTTGTACAGTTTTCCCAGCACCACTTACTGAAGACACTGTCTTTTCTCCATTGTATAATCTTGCCTCCTCTGTCATAGATTAATTGACCATAAGTGCGTGGATTTATTTCTGGGTTCTCTATTCTGTTCCATTGATCTACATGTTTTTGTGCCAGTACCATGCTGTTTTGATTACTGTAGCTTTGCAGTATAGTTTGATGTCAGGAAGCATGATACCTCCAGCTTTGTTGTTTTTCTCAAGACTGCTTTGGCTATTTGGGGTCTTCTATGGGTCCACATAAATTTTAGGATTATTTGTTCTAGCTCTGTGAAAAATGTCATAGATATTTTATAGGGATTGCATTAAATCTGTAGATTGCTTTGGGTAGTGTAGATATTAATTCTTCCAATCCAAGAACATCTTTCCATTTCTTTTTATCATCTTTAATTTCCTTCAATGTTTTATAGTTTTCAGAATATAGGTCTTTCACCTCCTTGGTTAAGTTTATCCCTAGGTATTTTATTCTTTTTTAATGCAATCTTAAATGGGATTGTTTTGTTTCCTCTGATAGTTCATTATTAGTGTATATAAAAAGCAACAGGGGCTTCCCTGGTGGCGCGGTGGTTGAGAATCCGCCTGCCAATGCGGGAGACACGGGTTCGAGCCCTGGTCTGGGAGGATCCCACATGCCGCGGAGCAACTGGGCCCGTGAGCCACAATTACTGAGCCTGCGCGTCTGGAGCCTGTGCCCCGCAACAGGAGAGGCCGCGACAGTGAGAGGCCCGCCCACCGCGATGAAGAGTGGCCCCCGCTTGCCACAACTGGAGAAAGCCCTCGCACAGAAACGAAGACCCAACACAGCCAAAAATAAATAAATAAATAAAATTTTTTTTTAAAAAAGCAACAGATTTCTGTATATTAGTTTTGTATACTGCAACTTTACCTAATTAGTTCTAATAGCTTTTTGGTGGAAACTTTAGGGTTTTTTACATATAGTATGTCACCTGCAAAGAGCGACAATTTTCACTCTTCCCTTCCAATTTGGATGCCTTTTCTTTCTTTTTCTTGTCTGATTGCTGTGGCTATGAATTCCAATATTATGTTATACAGAAGTGGTAAGAGTAGGCATCCTTGCCTTATTCCTGATTTTAGAGGAAAAATTTTCAGCTTTTCAGCACTGAAAATGTGAATGATGTTAGCTGTGGTTTTGTCATAACTGGCCTTTATTATGCTGAGATATGCTCCCTCAATACCAAATTCAATGAGAGTTTTTAATCTTAAATGGATGTTGAATTTTGTCAAATGCTTTTCTGCATCTATCAAGATGATCATGTGATATTTATCCTTCCTTTTGTTAATGTGATGTATCACATTGATTGATTTGTGAATACTGAACCATCCTTCCAACTGTGGAATAAATCCCACTTGATCATGGTGTATGATCCTTTTTCTATATTGTTGAATTCTGTTTGCTAACATTTTGAGGATTTTTGTATCTATATTCAGAGATATTGGCCTATAATTTTCTTTTTCATAGTGTCTTTGTCTGGTTTTGGTATCGTGGTATGGTGGCCTCATAGGATGAATTTGCGAGTGTTCCAGCCTCTTCAATTTTTTGGAATAGTTTGAGAAGGGCAGATATTAGCTCTTCTTCATATGTCTGGTAGAATTCCCTTGTGAAGCTATCCAATCCTGGACTTCTGTTTGCTGGGAGTTTTTTTAACTACAAATTCATTAATACTGCTAGTAATCAGTCTGCTCAGACTGTCTATTTCTTCCTGATTCAGTCTTGTAAGGTTGTATGTGTCCGGAAATTTGTCTATTTCTAGGTTGTCCAATTTGTTGGCATTCAACTGCTCATAGTATTCTCTTAAGATTTTTTGTATCTCTGTGGTACCAGTTGTTATTTCTCTTTCACTTTTATTTTGTTTATAGATAGGCAAAGCAAGGTCTGGGTAACATTTTTTAAAAGGAAGTCAGGAAAAGATGAAAAAAATGTGTTCATTTATGCATTTATTCCAAAACTACAAATGCTTACTATATACAGGTCAGATATGGTGCTAGATAATGCGATGTCAACTCTGGCTTGAAGGATTACTGTATTTGAGGTTCTGGTGGGATGAATCAGACCCAAAGCTCAGATCAGAGGCTGGAATGGGTAGATACAGATGAAGTCATTTGTTTAGGAATGACAGCTGACAAAGGGTAGATAAGATGAAAAGGAAGAAAAAGCCAAAGATGAAACCCTGGGGACATCTACACTTATGCAGTTAAGAAGGAAGGAGAGGAAACAGCATAAAACCTTACACATTAATTCACTCAAAATGCTCAGCTACAATTGATTCAGCATGATGTAAGTTCAAAGTTCTGAAAGATACACTCTCCAGTCTCAAGGAGTCTACATAATACAATACGAATTTATGTGTACAATAACTACAATACTAGATGGATGGAACTTATGGGTACTATAGGGAAGTTGCCAAAAATGCTATGAAAGTTGGGGTACTATTCTAAATTGGGTAAATTAGGGAAGATTTCATCAAGTAGAATGCATCTTAGTTGACCCTTCAAAGATGGAAAGGAACAAAGATAAGAAAGAATAAGGATTGGCAAGGATGTGGGAAAACTCATACATTGCTGGTGAGAATGTAAAACGGTTCAGCCACTCTGGAAAACAATTCGGCAAATATTCAAAAAGTTAAACACAGGATTATCACATGATCCAACAATTCCACTCCTAGGAATATACCCAAAAGAAATGAAAGTTAAGTACTCAAACACATGTACATGCATTTTCATAGCTACATTATTCACAATAGCCAAAAGGTGGAAACAATGCAAATGTCCATCAATGGAAGAATGGATAAACAAATTATGGCACATACATACCACAGATTACTATTTAGCCATAAAAAGAAATGGAGTACCCTGAAAACACTGTTAAGAGAAATAAGCCATATGTAAAAGTTCTCATATTGTATGACTCCATTTACATGAAACACCCAGAATAGATAAATGCATACAGATAGAATGCGGATTAATGGGGAGGGGACAGCTGGGGGGCCCGGGGGTTTGCTACTGCTAATGGGTATGGGTTTCCTTTGGGGGTGATGAAAATGTTTCGGAACTAGGTAGAGGTGGTGACTGCCCAACACTGTGAATGCACTAAATGCCACTGAATTGTTCACTTTTAAATGGTTAATTTTATGTTATGTAAATTTTACCTCAATTTTAAAAATTATCTTTAAAAGAAAGAAGCTAATACGGTTTCCTGTGACAGGCGGAGGGGGCAAACAGGCTGGAGGGCAACAGTATAAGCAAGACCTCTCTATATACACTCCTACACGGTTTGACCTTTGAATCCTGTAAATATGCTCACAAAGTAGTCAAAAACAACTCCACATTCGTTTTATTAAATCTAAGGTTTAAAAAATAACCTTTGTCACAACATGAAGAGTATTTCTTTGCATAAACTTCTTCAGATACCATAGATCTTTATAATACCTTTAAAAAAAATGGCTTTTTTGAGTTCTTCTTAACAACAGGTTCTGATATCCTCACCCGATCGATTCACATTCCTGGGCTGAGCCTCCAGAGCCAGGGGTAGCAGAACAGGCCAAAGCTCACTGCCTGCAGCCTAACCACCCAGGACCCCATCATTAGAACTGCACTCTAAGAAAGCTTACATGTGACAAAGAAATCAACACAAATTAAATGACCCAGGAAAATCAAAGATGATTTTCTAATTCATTTTGACTTTGATTTTGAGGCTTCTAAGCAATCTGTCAAAAAATTCTGTAGTATCATCTTTCTTCTGGATTTTTTTTTAAGATTTTTGAGTTTTATAAAAGATTTTTTATGTACAATAAATACTTAATAGTTTTCAAGAACCTTCAGTAGACATGCTCTGATATACCTGAAAATTTTAGCACAGCAAGATATCCCTATACCCTATGTTACATTAGCGAAAGTTACATTTCAGAAGAAAAATACAGAAACTTCAAGAACTTTGTGATCTTCTCTGTCAAAGTCTATAGGCTACATTCAATTTTTATCAAGTACAAGGTTTAAAGTAAGATTGCTTAGCCTTGGCTGATATTTTTAAGCCACACTGTTCCTTCAGTACCAAGGTACTCATTTTTCTAATTCCTGAGATCAAAATTACTTTAAATATATTTTGTCAAGCTCAATACTATATATAAAGTTTGGGCTTATTCTATAAGCAGCAAAAGATATATGAAAGGTCTTATTTCCTCTCTTAACAAAGATAAGTAGTTGAAGAAATTCTGTACCTCAAGAAGGACTTATTCTGGGATGGTTGTAATTATTATTTAAACAGAAATTGCTTAAAATATGTAAAATATTTGACAAAAATCTACAAAAACCATAGACTGGCACCACAGATTCGGTTAGATTTCTGATGACTTATTTGTAAAGAACAAAAATTAGTCAGAAGGCTTCCTCTATCTTTAGGGTGTTCATACACCAACCGAGACCCCCCCCAAAAAAAATCAATATTAAACAAGGCCAGTTTGGGACTTCCCTGGTGGTCCAGTGGTTAAGACTCCATGCTCCCAATGCAGGGGGCATAGGGTCGATCCCCGGTCGGGGAGCTAAGCTCCCTCATGCCGCACCGCGTGGCCAGAAAAACAAGGCCAGTTTTTTTAAAGAAGGAACTCTGACACTGAATGCTAAGCAGCAACCTACAGGAACATGAGTTCTTATTCTGTGTACCAAAAATACCTATTTTCAATTTTACTTGTAGCTTTCTCTATAGAGTCCAAGGTACTGTGTGTAAAGTAAGAAGGTGGGATAGGAGAAAACTTCCAACTGCAAAGGAGGGCAAAGATGTCCGGAGCTAGAACACCTAACTCTTCCAGTGTACACGTGCAACTATGAGGGGTGAGGAGGGAGAGAGGGGAAACTGTGTATGAAGCAGAACCTTCTGGCGCTTCTTAAGCCCACATCCCAAACAGAATGGGGCGGCAGGGAAAATGAACCCGGAGGAACTGCCTCAAAAGGCAGAAGAGTTGTGGCTCTGCCACATCACACCCTCCACCACTTCTGAGCGAGTCTGAGATGGGATTCATTTCCTCACTTTCTCAGGAAACACTGGTGCGGAATTGAGCCATCATCTCTCTAAACGTTCAAATTTTCAGAAAATTAAATGAAAAGAAAAAAAAGGACTTCTAAGAACACGAGATATCTAGACAAATGGAGGAAATCAGATTTTCAATATAAAGAAACAGTAACAAAAACGAACTCCTTGAACAGAACATCTCAAACATATTCTCATGTGCCACATTTCTATATATTTCCTTCAGTGATTACAGTTCTACGGCAGAAAGGCTGAGTTGGCAATACACAGACCAAGGACATGCAGACCATCACCAGATACCTCGGGAGAAGGCAACAGATCCTCACTCGTCACCACAGCATGTGACAGAAACTCAGTAGGGACAAAAACATTAAGGTGATCAAACAGTACACATGTGTATCATCCAAGTAGTGAAAACCTATCAAGGCCAAGAAGTCAGAAAACACAATCTTGAAGAGAGGATAAAAGAAACCTCTCAAATGTAAGCCAGCTTGCTTAGGCCACACCAGCCAGTAGGTATAGATGAAATCACACTGACATGAACCTTCAAGTAGCCAGCTAAGCCCCCAGATGCTCTTCCAGACGCTCAACCCCCTGGAAAGGCCCTACACCAGAATTCCCGGGTGCACCAATCCTGAGTCCTCCACGCATCACAGCTTGGCAGACCGCGTCAAGTGAGACTCACGCCTCCCCTGTGGGAAAGGGTGGGGCTTCCCACAGCTAGACTGCTTGTACCCCGAAGCAGAACATTAAAACCGCTCAGTAAGATAGCTCATCTAGTTTATGCACACCAAATTCTTTAATTTTTTTTAAACACACCACACCCCGCGTACTATTCCCCATGAAGACCCACCGCCTCTGACTTATCCTGACAGTTTTTAATGAACAATGTGTCAATGCACACCCCCCACCCATGCACCCACACGACCCCTCATAATTAGCCCCGTGGACCAGCCTCCTAGGGCTGCTTCCAGACAGGCCCACAGTTGAAGTGCTCCTGTGGCATCTTGGGCCCACACTTAATACTCTCTGACAATTGCCATCTGTATCCAGATCTCATTTCTATCCCAGCTGAAATCCCAACCACAAAAAGAATCATCCTGTCTAGTGACTTGACTAAATTTGATTGCCAATATGCAATTCATTCCAGAGTATCATCAACAGAAATATTCCTTCTCTGTTGAGGTTTATACTAAACCACAACTGATGGTACCCAATGCAATGGCAGGAGGATATCATCGGTCAGTAAAGTCATCAACAAGCCAAGAAACCTCAAAAGTAAAAGAATATTATTTATTGCGGAGAGGGTGAGGAGCAAAGGAGGAGAGACTATAAACAATAGACTGGAAGAA
Organism: Eschrichtius robustus; assembly: GCF_028021215.1. Taxonomy (NCBI): domain Eukaryota; kingdom Metazoa; phylum Chordata; class Mammalia; order Artiodactyla; family Eschrichtiidae; genus Eschrichtius; species Eschrichtius robustus. The sequence continues at coordinate 90,829,095 of NC_090839.1, forward strand.
AAGGACAACCAAGGTAAGTTATGAGGTCAAGAAACATGTAATGCCTTCTGTGTATTTTATTTTAGCTGAAGAAGGAGAAACACATCAGGGGTTCATTTGATCTGATAAATTCATGAACCTAATAGCAGCTATGATTTATTAAGCAAGACACTGTGCTAAATGTTTTACATACGTTATCTCTTCTAATCCTTACAAAAACCTTGTGAAGAGATATTAACTTTTCATTTTATAAATGAGCAACTGAAACAGACAGGTTCTGTAACTTGCCCAAGGTCACACAGCTTATAAATGGCAGAGCCAGGATTTGAACCAGCTCTAAGACTCAAGACACCATCATGTTATAATGTCAATACACCACAGCCAATGGCTTAAAAGCGCATTTTCTATGTACGTATTTAAAAACGAGATATATCTGTATTTGCCAATACAAAATGATATCTAAGATACATTGTTAAGTGAAAAAAGAACTATGCTGAGGCCAGTCTCCAAAGTATGTAACAGTATGCTACCATCTATATAAAGCTAAAGGATATACGTATATGGTTGCATTACACATATCACTGAAAGAATACTCAAAACAGCAAACAGTGATGACCTCAAGTAGAAAGGACCAGGGGAATGAGGATCAGGAAAGCAGATCCTTTTCATACATATACTTTGGTATGATACAACTTTTTAACCCACTCATGTATTTTTTCATAGAGAGTAAGTGCTACATAATAAAATATAACTGTAGACTAAAATCCTGTCTTGAAAGGATACCTTAAGCCTTCCTGTTTACCAAAGCTAAATAAAATAAAGAGGCTTAAGAACCACAAAGGCACATCGATTTTAATAAAGCATCTTTTCTAGATGCTTCCACAAGCAAAGGGTACCTATTAACACTGCTCACATCCTAAATGTGGACCACACATGTTGCCACCCATAGAAAGAAATGCTGGTGAACATGGGAGGAGAGACTGCAGGTAGGAAACCTTGGTGAGGAAGGGAAGAACAACGGCCACTCAAAAACAGTAAGCCAAGAGAGACAGGAATAGGCAGAGGCAAGCCCACTCCTGACGGGCCCAAGGAAGCACCGCCAGAGAACGAAGCCAAGCCATAGAAATGGGCAAAGAAGATAAAGGCACATAAGCACCTTAAGCAAGGTAAGGGAAAGGCATTCTCACTTCCCAATCAGTCTGGAAAGTGGTAAGATGAAAACAAGATCAACACACGCAGAGACCAATCCCCTTCGTTGTAATTCAAAGAATAATACTCCCATTCAGAATCAATATATGTTTCTTTGCTTGTCTTGAAATATTTACTTTTGGAACTTCAATTTTTTTTTATTTATAATACAATTCAAAATTATTGGCAGTGCTTATTAAGCCCTCCCATTTTAAAAGGTTTGGATATCGTTTGCTCAAAGAAAAAGCTAGTCTGGCTAGCCTAAGCAAAAGGGAGACATACTGGAAAACAGACTTGAGGAAAGCTGCACATCCACACTTCGGGATGGGCGAGAACCAGAGAAGCTCTGAGGCTGCAGGATTTGTAGAATTCCACGAAAACAAGTCAAGAGATGACACAGCAGAGAAGTGGCCAATGGGGGCCCCTGCTGTGTAGCAGGGTCATTCTCAGAAAATGGCACCTTTTGTACACTACTGCATTCATTCATACATAATACTCTCCTAATTTGCATTTACATTTAATATAAATTTATTAATAATTCATAATTTATGTAAAACACAAATTTAAAATCACTAATTTTCATTTATAAACTACATGCTTCAAAGTTTTTGTACATAATATCATTAAAACTTGAACTTATTAAATTTATTTGATATCAGAGTTGTTATTGGGAGAATGTGACACCAGAATCATAAAACAAAGATTAAACAGCATTAACTAAAAATCGATGGTACAAATGTGTTTATCAACCCATCTTTCAAAGGAGTTTTTGTGCTTACAATGAGCCTGTATTTTAGATACTGCATGCCGTTTTCCAAGTAGATGAACAAAATAAGGCCCAAAACAGTAACTTAAGTTTCCTCAAACAGAAAAAAACCACCAAAATCTCAAGTCCCCATTACTGCAATCTCAGCATGAACCACTAAACTACTTTAATACCATATTCCTCCTAAAATCCACTAATATCACATTATGGTAAATAACACTTGCTTTCACAATTTTTTTAAAGTTATAAATGCTTGTTGTTTGAAACTTAGAACTTTCAGAAAAAAAGAAAAATTTCCCGTAACAGAGATAAGCACTTTAAGCAGGCTCGTCTATTCCTTCAACCATACTTGCTGCATATATTATAAAACAGTAATTTCTTATCCATTTCTGACTTAAAATTATATCCCCATTACTTTTTTAGTCTATTACACTTTTCAAAAGCAATCTAAGGGCTTCCCTGGTGGCGCAGTGGTTGAGAATCTGCCTGCCAATGCAGGGGACACGGGTTCAAGCCCTGGTCTGGGAAGATCCCACATGCCGCAGAGCAACTAGGCCCGTGAGCCACAATTACTGAGCCTGCGCGTCTGGAGCCCGTGCTCCGCAACAAGAGAGGCCGCGATAGTGAGAGGCCCGCGCACGGCGATGAAGAGTGGCCCCCACTTGCCGCAACTAGAGAAAGCCCTCACACAGAAACGAAGACCCAACACAGCCATAAATCAATCAATCAATCAATCAATCAATCTAAGCCCATTACAGAAAATCAGAAATTAGAGAAAAGGAAAAGGAAAAAAAGTCACCAAGAAACGGCTGCTATCAATATCCTGGTGCATTGCCTCCCAGACCCTTTCCTATTGACCTATATATGGATGACCCTATGTCAGAAACTTCCCACCACATGTGCTCATGTCACACACAATGGGCAGCACAGTGTAAGGACCAAGAGCAGGGGCTCTGGAGTCAGCCAGCACTGCACTGAAAACCCAGCTGCACCACTTACTAAGTAGGTGACCTTAAACTCTCTGTACCACAATTTCCTCATCTATAAAATAGGGTTGTCACAAGATTATAAGATACTGCATAGCAAGACCCTAGCACATTGCCTGATGCATGAGAAGCACTCAATAAAGACACACTATTACACTGTACAAACCATGCTATAACCTCATTTTTCACCTAATATATTCTGAACAGCCTTCCATGTCAGTTAGATCCACTTCTATCTACAACATCTTTTTAATACCAGCATAGTACAGTAGTTTTCTCATGTGCTACATCAGCCACTAGAAAAGATGTCAGAAAAATTCAGACCCTCACCATTTTGGTCAGCGTCACCTGCCGCTAACTCACACACAAGGCAGAGGACTCCAACCAAACCAGCTTGCCCCCTAAAAGGGGGGAATGGGAGTCACAGCAGGTTAAGACTCCCAATGTTTCCTCAATAGCTGATTTGGGAGAAGTCACAGGGCAGATGGGGTTTGGCTGTTTGTGGTTTTTTTTAATGTTTTTTTTATCGTCAATAGTATCTATGATGAAATTCAGTTTATTTACCCAAGAAAGAGCAAGTTTTAACGCAAAGAACTGTAGTTTTAAAAAACCCTCTTAAGCTGTATTTTTAGATAATAAAATGCTAAACTGTAGATTTTAAATTGCTACAAAGTATCCACCTAAATAGAAGCATACCACAACTTACATTTCACACTTTTGATCCCACAGAGAACGGCAAAGTTAGAGATGCAGATGACTGTTGTCTAACTATACTACTGTGATACTAGATTTAAGTAATTTTCAAAGTCCAGGAGTTGGTCAAAAACAACTAGCCAATCATATCAAGTTGACACAAAACGGCAAACGTCTACATTCTCATCTGCCATTTACCCTCATCCGTTGAGCTTTTTCGTGTCTTAACCACTGTCCTCCCTCAATATGTATGCTTTCCCTCAAATGTTGTTAAACGTAGTTTACCCTCGTGCACTGAATCTCTGATAGCTAAGATCCAAGTCCTATTTTTCCACAGCTAAGACCCCAATTCGGAATGTAAAGGAGGTCATTTTGGAATGTGTTGGCTAAACATGAAGGTCTTGATATTTGGTTCTATCTGGCAAGAATCTTGCTATTATTATCCAGACAATGAATTCCTCACTCCTATTGCTTAGTTTCTTTTACCTGAATCCTTCATCTTTGCGTTCCCAAGTGCTAAGCTGAATGCCCAGACTCTAACGTGGCCTGCCTACTTGCAGCCCTACTAGGATTCTGTTTAAGCTGATCTCCTAGGTTCTGAACCCTCTGTCAGCACTTCACTATTTGTATTCCACTCCTCCCTTCGACTTTCAATTTCTTTCGTCTTGAAATACATCTTTTAGTAGTTCCATCAGCAAAAGTCTACAAGTGATCAACTTTGTCTTTATCTACAAAGCTTTCATTTCACTTTTACTCTTGAATATTACTTCATATGGATACAGAATGCCAGGCTGATGTTTGTTTCTCCCCCAAAGCATTTTGAAGATATTATTCTATCATCTTCTGCTACCAACAAAATGTCTTCCAGATATTTAGACAATGACTTTCTTCGGGTTGCTTCTGTCTTGTTTCTAATGTTTCATGTACAATGTGTCTAGGTGTGGATTTGTTTTTATTTATCCTGCTTGGGTTCACTATGCTTCGTGGACCTAAGAACTCAAGCCTTGCATTTATTATGGAAAACTGTCAACCATTATATCTTTGGAGAGTTTCTCTCCCACTCTATTTCCTCTTTCAGGAAGCTCACAGAAATCGGTAATGGTGAACTTTCTCTTACTAAAGTTCATGGGTCTTATCCACTCATTTTCCACCTCTATCTCTCAGTACTGAATTACAAGCAATTTCCTTGGAACTCCTCAAAGATCAATAGTTTTCTCTTCATTTATATCCACTCAGCTGTTTAACCTGTCCATTGAGGTTACTTGAGGTTTCTAGAAATTCTATTTGGTTCCTTTCCAAATCCATGTGTTCTTTTTACAACCTGTGATGTTTTTTCATTGCAGTCTTACCCCTTTTATCTCTAGTAATTTTAACCAAGTGATTTCTGTCCTATGTCCCAGGAGCACCTTTCTCCTATTTACAACATCTGCCAAAGCTCCTCCATAGTGATTCATGTCCTCGTGTGGCTGCGATGTTTTATTGCAAGTTCACCCTCAGCATGAGCTGTTTCTTCTATCAGAGTCCCCAGACTCACCTGCTCTGCAGGACAGTTGTACACTTACGTCTGAGGGCTCCACTGGCTCCCATAGTTCTGGACCAGATTTTGTGCTAACTTCTTAGCTTGAGGGTTAGTTGCACTGCAAGAAGTGTTAAATTTTAACCTACCGCCAGTGTGAGGTACAGCTTTTCTCTTTTCTTATTCCTAATTATGCACAGCCCCAGGAGGATAGCACGTTTCTTTGCACTCCCTCAGACCAGTGGGCAAGGCTTTTCTAGTCTTCTTTTCACAGATGGGACAGCTTCAAGATTTTGTACAGGAGGACACCAACTCCACCTTCCTTCTTTACACAGACCTAAGACCACGTTTCCTGTTTCTCCATGAGACCCTCAGGTCCATGCCCTTGGGGCCTATACTCAGATCTGAAACCACCACAGGCCTCGAGTTCCCAATTACAGCCTCGCTTTGAATTCTCTTTTCACCTGTGGCACCGGGGATTTCCTGGTTTACCAGGCTCAGGAATGCTTTTGTTTTCCTTGTTCTGTTTTGTCCGCAGTTTCGATGCGTCTGCAGCAGGGAGGGAGTGGGAGTCCTCTCTAACAGTTCTGGCAGCAGTGTCACCAGAAGGCTCCAGGAGTTGCAGAATAGGAAACTGTGAAATGATCACTTCAGAGAATCGTGATGATTACTCACAATCTTGCCAGATGACAACAGCCCATATTTTTTTTCAGCCTCGAGAACAGTTTTTAAATTGGAAAAAATAAATATTCCCAAGGTATTTCAAGATCATTTTGTCACTACACACTTCAAATGCCTTCATAGTTCTTTTCTTGAGAATTTTAACAGTATGAGAAAAACGCCTGTTGACTGACTCCATTTTCTCACTGCCCATTCATTCTCTAATCAACTTCAATCTGCTTTATAGGCCTACAACTCTAGTGAAATTATACTAAAAAGGATCAACGTTTACCACCTTATCAACAAATCCAATGGCCTTTCCTTGGTCCTCATATCAAATTCACTCTCATCAATCCAATCTCTTCCTCCTTCAATTTATCCAGTAAGTCACTGCCACATTAACATGACTACACATCAACTGTTCACACTCCCCATTCTGTCCTAGTGGCTTATTAATACCTAGTACTACGAGAAAAGACGAAATGAATGAGGCATGATTCCTGTTCACAAAAGTGTAAACAACGATACCACCACCTAACACTTACTAGATACATACTATGTACGTGGCAAGGTGCTACATACCTTATCTGTGATCGTATCAACTGATCCTCAGAATAGCTATATGAAATAGGTACAATTATTAAGAAGGTAAAATTGGACAATTATACTTCAGGGATGAGAAATAATGCCTAAAGAAGATTAAGTAGCCCACCCAAGGAAGCACAGCTAGCTTTTATGACTCAGTTTTATTTTATGCCAAGCCCATCCTCTTAAACATGCTATACTATCTCCACAAGTATTTATACCAAAAGCCCAGATTGCAAAATGCATATATGCAAACATCTTCTTGACAGGTCTCCCTGGATGCCTCAAAGGTACCTCACATTAATACATTCAAAACCAAAATCGTGACCTTGCTGCCCAAACTGAGGTGGTCTAACCTCAGTGAATGACTCCCCTAATCAACCAGTCATGCAGGTCAGAAGCCTGGATGCCACCCGTGACATATTCTCACTCACCCTCCATATCCAACCTACTGCCAAGTCCTGTCCATCTTTTCCCCTGTCTCTCTCCCTACCCATCCGCCCTCCTCTCTCCACCTCCAACCCTACCACCCTGGCTCAAGCTACTACTTTCTCTCAACAGATGACACAGTTTAACTTGTCTATAGTCATTCTGGCTTCTCCCAACCCCTTCTCGATTTTGCAACCAAAGTGCTCTTTTCTTCTCAAGATAATGCTTTTAAAATGCAAACCTGACCATTTCACAAATTTCACAACCAAAGCTTTAAGTCAATCTTTATTTCAGGATCTGAAGCAACAGGAATGTAAAGACTGGCAATAGCCCCATTTTAGTCACAAAGAGAAAGGCAATTTCAGTGAGAGTCAGGAAGGACCCCAACACAGAAACAGAAGCAGAGATGATGACAAAGAGGACAGCACCTGAGAGGTTTCAAATACTTGGCTCTAGTTATCCCTGAGATGGAGCTGAATCCTACATCTGCCAAGTTTCAAAGTATTCTTCTTGTTACACTGATACCCCAAGATGCCTCCAATAAAGTCTTTTTTTTTTTTTTTAAACGTCATTCAGACTAAGTTTCTAGTTTGCAACCAAGAGAGTCTTAGCAAAGGGGAAAAAAAAAAACCAAAAAACCTTAGAAGAGCCAAGAAGACACACTTAGAAAAAGGGGACATACCTACACGGCAAAAATAAAACAAATTCCACATAAAGTAAAAATACCTTTGGCCAGAAAATATATAAATATGTTCAATGTTTGTAATCTCATGTATCTCCGCCTTTTAAAGGTGTTACATAAAATGCTGGAGGGTAAGAGCCATGTTTTCTTTCATGTTCTGCAAATCATCACAGCTTACTGTAGAGCTAAATACTGAATTAAAAATTAGTAGTAAAAGCATGACTGTACGATAATATAAATCATAAAGTTGCATCCTTGGAAACCCACTCCCTCTGGGAACAGTTTATATATGCACTCATGTAAATAAAATGTCTTTTTCTAGTAATACTTTACCACTACTTTATTTCCTGGTTGTGATTTCCATTGTAAGGTATTACAAACTCACCTTGCTCATAGACAAGAATTTTATATATTGCATGAAGTGCCGAAAAGCAGTGTACCATGGAAGGGGGAAAAAAATAGCTATGGAAACTAGAGATTACATCCTATATAAATACTTTTTCTGTTGCCATCTGGTGGTTCATGTATTAAATCAACACTGACACTCATTGTACAGAAGGGCTCAGTCCACAAAATCAAAACCTCCTATTCTTTTTGCATCACGTTTAACACCTAGGGGGAAGGCAAGAAAGAACTGACCTTCGCTTTGAAAATAGTCCCTCTTTCACGAAGCCATAAATACACACACAAAATTAAGGATCACACTAAAGAGAAAAACCCACAGACACCTGTGGATATAATCATCCTTATCTACATATGAATAGGTTATACCTATGTGATATAAGCTATGATATCCCTCCTTACCCCAAATCTAACTTCTTCCTTACTAGCCTGCTTGGTTTGGTAAAATTCTTAATAAAGGCAACTAACGGCACTCTGAGTAGCCATACTCCTCTTCCAGTTGCCATAGTCATTCTTTAGTTACCTCCCTGTATTCTTTTTCTTGGAGAGATCATTCATCTTCATAAAAATCAAGCTTACATATTTGAGAGCTTCCAAAACTCTCACAAAAAAGAATCATGTCTAGAATACAGAGTAGAGTTCTGAAAGGGAGAAAAAGCAACAAAACATTGCACCAAAGGCTGAATTTATCTATGTAATAATATGGGCCCAGGAGTCCAATTCTCTAAAGTCCACATCTCCAAAGTTAAACACACACATGCGCACACACACACCAAACCCAAAAACACTGCAGAAACTACAGTCTTAGCTCATGTTCAACAAGCTAATCTCCAAAGATCAGTAAGTTAATAGATTTACCTGGCTGACATATTTGTTATCAAGAAATTGGATCATTTAATTGATAGTTGTTACCTTCACTAGACATTGTCTGTATATCAACAGAGTGCCAGCTAAGCCTGTTAAAGTGAAAAGTAATTACTTTGTTAATTTTGAGGACCTTCTGATTTACTGAAAGTCCCTAATGAAGACAATTAACCAACATAACATTAGGTTGCCTCCAGAAACATCAAGAGAACACCACCTACTAATCTCTTCGATTGCTGATGGTCACTGTCCGGTAAACATAAACATTCTCATATCACTATTTCATATCTTCTAAAATTTCTCACTGCATTAAGTACCTCCTAGATTTCAATTAGCCTTGCCCTTTCCCTTCCAGCCGTTTAAATAAATAAGCATCTCGCATTTTAAAGAAATTTATTCCCCCAAACGTCAGGCTTACACTGATAAATTACGGCACTAATTCATTTTACAGAACCTAACATTTTGAGCATGAACCACTTTCAGGCTAGAGTAAATATATCGTGTGTAAGATGGCAGCCCCTAAGGAGAAATGTTATACTGCATCTTCGTTGTTTTCGACATTGTAAATACCACGGTAAAAGTAAAATGAAGAGAATCAGGTTCTAAGAGCCAAGACATATGGAGTTATAGAATCACCAGATAGACGACACAGAGAGTTTGGTGAAGGGCAGAAAGGATATGACAAAATACAGATCAAAGAATCAGAGCAGAACGATTTTGAAGATCTAGTCTAACCCCCAACTTTTACAGGTGAGAAAAATCAACTCAGAAGCTAACAGACCTGCTTATATTGCAAGTCAGTTACAGAATAAAATCGAAACCAGGTCTAGTAACACTTATCCCAATGCTTCTTCCATTCACCTCATCCCTGTTTCTAGAAAAGCTTTGTAAACATTCTCATTCCCACAACACCTACAGGAGACCCTGGGGATGGGACGCCTGGAGCCAGGCTAAGGCAGTGAATCTCTGGCTTTAGAAGCTGCCTGCCAGAAGTCATACCACCTAAATACTAGAAGAGCAAACAGAAACAAGAGTTTCCTGAAGCAGTGCTCCCCTACATTTTTAATTTTTGTATTTGGATATGGTAAGAATAGTGTTAAAATAATGAAGCTGTAAGACTAATAATAATGTATTTCTCCAGAACAGGTCTCAGGTATGGGATCAATAACTGGCAGGTAGGTATCTATCAAACTATGACAGACTTTTGTAGTTCAGGGAATCATTAAAAAACATAAGACTAATTTCTATGCGTTACTACAAAAGGATGACACGAGGTGCCATCACTGTAGTCCCAACTGACAAAATATATTCTCTCTTGGGATCATAGGTACAAATATTTATAATCTGTTTTATTAAAAGAGATTTACAAATTGAGGAGAAATTTTAAGAAAATGCCTTATAGAACTGATGAAGTCAAATTACTAATTAGAATGAAAGAGACTACACGTATTAAAATGATCAGTTACATTAGGTAAATATGTACCATCGCTTACTGTATTCACCAGATCATAAAACTTACATCGACACCTTTACTTTTTTTTTTTTTAAAGATAATTCTACTTTAACTCCTCTTTATACTATACCTTTCAACCTGATTTTCATTCCCCACCCTCAGTTTTACTCAACTTCCATTGATTTGGACTTAAACGGTGTACTCTTAAAACTGCTGCTTTTCTTACTTCTTACAGAAATTTAAGTCATGACCTAGGCAAAATCCAGCTTCTGAGTTTTCACTCTGTGTCTGTTCTATCCTCTAGATTTAGTCAGCAGACATTATGGTCTCTGACCTCAGGGACACCTGGAGGAAGGTCCTGAGTCTCCCAACAAAAACAATACAAGGACTCTTAAGAAAGGATAGAACATAAAGGCAACTGGGAGACAGAATTTAACTACGATGTCTTGTTTGATTCCACTCCATCACCCACTTAACTTTTCAGAATGACTTTGTTTTACTCCAATATTTGACGACAAAGGAAACTTCCTGGCTAGATATAATCCCAACATATAGCTAAACTTAACTCTCGTTAGATAAAATGCATGTTAACAAAAGATCAGTACCTTACAATCCCCACCTCTCTATTTCCATTTAAAGAACTTACGCATGTACTTGAGTGAGAATAAAAGAATTTTCCAAGTGTTCTTCAAAGAAGTGGTTAGTATGCTCCTAGTGGTCAATTCTGGGGAGTTCAAATCTGCCAACTGACTGCCACAACCCCATTCTCAATTGGAATTTGACATTTACATTATGAGAAAAAAAAAAATTCTTCAAAAAGAAAAACCAAAATGGCAAGTCATTTTCTTATGGGAGAGGGATAGTTATATACAGGGGGCTATGCATATTCTTCTGTATTTTCCAAATCGTTTAACGTAATTTTTATTGTTTTATGGTAACAGTAAATTAGGTAACCCGAACCTTGAGGTCATGTAACTCAATACAGCATTTGGAAAACATCAGCTGCCATCTTCCCTCTGGTATTGACCAGATTGCTCTCCCTCCCCATATGAAACCACAGGCTGCACGGGAGACACTCCAGCCCACCGGTTATGAGCATAAACTGTGGATTCGGCAGCCTGCTTTCCAGTCTGCTTCCACCACTAGTCCTGAGGCCTTAAGCAAATTAGTTAACAGTTCAGTACCTCAGTTTCCTCACAGGTAAAATGAGTACAAAATGCTACTTGCCCCTCAGGGGTTGTTGTGACGAGTAAATGAGCCTACCTGTAATGCACTTAGTGCGTGGCACGTAATAAGGGCTCAGTAAAGGTGAGGTACAGGTGGCCATACATAAGACTGCAGAGAGGGTGATAATCGCTTATTGTCACATTTACAAGACGGTTACCAACCAAGCGGCCAGTTGCCACCTGTTAAACATGCAGTGGTCTAATAAAATTTAATCAGTAAGTACCTGAACACTTACTAAGTGTAGTACTCTCTATGAAGACTCTCTAGTGAAGCTGCCAGCCTGGAACTCAAGTTCCACTTGAAACTCAAATTACAAAGATGTGAGGAGAAGGGGGTCTAGGGGTAAGAGGAACAGGGGAAACAAACCACTGCAGGGAGAATGGGAAGCAACCAGGGCCCAAAAGGAAGCTAGATTTGTACTGAACCCAATTAGCACTGTTTTGAGATTTCTCCAGCAAACCAGTGGCAGAGAAGCCTAATTAGTAGACCTTACTCAAGGCTGAGATCGGCCCAAGAAGAAGGATCCAGGTAGGAGTCCAGGTCACAGCAAGTCAGGCTAAGGATGACAGAGAATTGGGTGAGATTATGGGATTGGCCAACAAGGATAAAACTGTAACACAAAGATACAAGAATCACATGTGGAGTTTTTAAATGCACAAATTCTCCCTCCAAAGACCTCCAGGTTGGAGGTAGAGCCCAGATGAGTGTATTTTTAAATTGCACTGGTGACGCTGATGCAAACCCCGACTAGCACGAAGAAGGAGCTCAACAATGTCAGTAGGAATAAACAGAATGAGCGACTGAAAAGCTAATTAAGTCTGGAAGAAATTTCAAAGTTTGAGATCATGAACATGGAACAAGTGAAAATCAGCTCAAAGTGCAGAAAGCTCACTGGAATTGGGGGGAGGGGGGGAGGTACACACACTATAGAACCACAAGACCAGCCAGAAACAAGGTTAAAAGAAAAATCAAGTCATGTGATCTTACGTTAAAAGGATTACAGCAATGGTTCTCAAACTTGGTTGAACACTGGGACCACCTGAGGAGTTTTTAAATCTCCTGATGCCCAGGTCAAACCTCAAGTCAATTAAAACAAATTCTGGGAATGAGATCCAAGCTTCGGTATTGCTCCCAGGTGATTCGAATGTGCAAATATGTTTGAGAAACACTGGGAAAGAGAGGGTCCAGGAAATCAGCAGGTGAAGGGAATGAGGAAAATCCAGGCAATCCAAGTTGGTGGTTCTCAAACTCTGGTGTGTATCAGAATCACCTGGAAGCAAGCTCATTTCTACCATGTGGCTCACTGAAGAACAGAAGGAGCTGGCCCTCTACAGGTTCCCCCAATTCCCCAGGTAATTCTGATACACACCAAAGTTGGAGAACCATGGTTCCAAGTGGCTAGAAATAACTCCAAAGGAGAAACTAAGAACTATGAACCACCCCAAGCAGTAACTGAGAGCGTTCCTACCCCTCTGCACCTGATGAATACAACTTAACATGAGGCTGTACTGAACACTACCAGAATCAATACACCTGTAAAGGTCCAGCAGTAAAGCTAAGGCACCACAGGTCTCACACACATGACACTTGCAATCCCGCCATCCTCCTCCTCAAAAGGCACCCTTCTACAACACTCACGTCTGGCTCCTAGTGGACAACATACCGAAAGTATGCATTGCCACCTGCCTTTCACAATTAGAAAGCAATCTAGAAAAGTTACAAACACACTAATAAGCAGAGTATATAATTCAAATTCCCATTACCATGTAGAAAGAAACCCAGGACTATTAAAGCTACATTGGGAAGATGTGAACCTGTTTCACATAATGGTCAATTATGCACTCTGCTTATAACTTGGGCTATGTAACTCTATGTAACTTTTACTGGTTAATATTGCACTTATTTTCTCCCAAGATATCATGACCAAACCTAGCCACGTGAAATGCCATTAGAAGGAAACAAAGAGAAATTAGGAATTGCTTCACCTAGCTACATAGTAATATAGTACTTATGACCAGTTCCAACCAAGTGGTAGGTATTCCATTTAGAATGTTACATTTTATCTGATAAGATTCAAGAGAATACTTCCCCATGCATATGACCAACTCATCATCCCATCAGAAATCTCTATAGCAGCACCAGAATTTTCATTTTCAAGATACATGAGCTTTTGTGAAATGGTGACATCTCCCCTGTAATATGAATTTTCAATATAATATAAAAAATGATGGATATATTACACATTTCACAGAGCACAGAGAACAGAAACCTGTCAATGAATTTAGAATTTGTTACAACCTATTTGAAATTTTACACTAAAAGATCTGTTCATTCTATAAACCATGTAAATGTAAAATAGGTACCCATGTTTTATACTGGTAACGAGGAATAAAATACTCCTGCTTAACAAAGTTTGTTGCCTTAGTACTTTTTTAAAATTAATTTTCATTAACACAATTGTAAAAAGCAACACGCCAGACAGCCTTCAAACTGATAAAAAGTTGAAATCTGCATACTATACTTCAAAACAAAGCCAGATTTTTTCCCCACCATTTGAATTTGTGCACTAATCTTTAGATGTATAAATGTACAGGGCTTATTGCAAAGTGCAAGTCACTGTTTTAGAAAAAAACAAAAAAGGAAAACTTAATAAACACCCTTTTCTATCTTAAAGGTCATCCCTAAGTGATTTAGATTTCTTCATTCGAACCTGGCTTCTCTGGCAATCTACAGATCCCATTTTACAAAACGACTTAATGCTTTTCTACCAAAGTCTGTCATTAAGCAAAAAAGCACAAACAAGCGAAACGAAAATTTTCCAAGTAATGGAGGAGAGTTAAATTAACCAGAAATATGGCAATTTGTTTCCATGTAGCAAAACATGAAAGCGGGCACTTAGGAAAGCCTTTGGGAGAGGGCGGGGAGGACCTCAGTGCACATCGATTAGGTTAACACTAACAAAAGAAGGATGAGTTATCTGTTAAACTATCGATGACAGTTCTGAGCTCAGACCTTTAAGATGTGATTCCATTTAAATCATTATCCGTCGCTACACACACATCACCTTCCCTGGACACTGAACACGGCTAATTTAAGTTTAGGGCTCCCATCTGCCGTCCACCTGTCTCCTTCCATATCCCACGACGCTAAGGACCACCAAAGCCAATTCCCCTGAAGCTACCCACGCAGGTACACGGATCTTAAAAGACCGCACCAAAAGGACGCGTGGAGCTAGCTACTTCCACCTTTCGCTGCTTGCTTTCACCTTTATTCTTTCCAGACAAGCAAACTTCAGCGAGGAGGTATGCTCAGAGGCAGGGGGTACGTGCCGGGTCGTTAAAAGAACCCAGGTTTCGGGGACAGCTCGGCTCGGGAGAAATGCCACCTCCCTTTTCAAACGGCCATTTGGCACCGGCAGACGGACAGCATCTACTCAGAGACCAGCACCGACGCAACAAAAACCACGGTGGGGGGGCGGGGGGCAAAGCCGAGGGGAGAGGCCGCGGGCACCCAAAGTTCTGCTCTAGCAACTGCCGGGCTCCCCCTGGGGTCAGGCACCGGACCGGAGAGATGCGGGGTCTGGGACAGCGGCTCCAGGTGCCCGGCACCTGGAACCCGACGAGAGTCAGCCACTGAGCCCGCAGAGGAGCGGCGGGCTCCCAACTCGGAGGCTCGGCGCCCGGCTCCGCTCAGGTCCAGCGAGCGGCACTCGGGCGCGCCTCCCCGCGTCCGCCCAGCTCCCGGGCCCCGTCCGCCCCGCTCCCCGGCCCGCGTCCGCCCAGTTCCCGGCCCCGGTCCGCCCCGCTCCCTGGCCCGCGCCTACCTTGAGCCAGCGCCCGGAGCAAGTGCAGCTGCAGCGCCGCGAGCGCCCACCATCCGCGCCGCCGGCCCGCGCTCAACTTTGTCGCTGGCCTCCCGGCGCGCTCCCCCTCGTCCTCGCCGAGGCTCCCGGGCGCCGCGCGGGCTCCCCGGGGCCGCCGCCGCCGCCGCTCGGGGCCAGGCAGGGACCCCCGCGGCCGCCCCGGGCCCGCCGCGCCGCCGCCGGCCGCCAGCCGCACGCCCCCGGCCATGCTGAGGAGCCGCCGCCCCCGGCCTCGGGCCCCGTGAGCGGGACGGCGGGCGGTGGCCTCCGGGCTGGGCGGCCAGGTACGAGGGGCGCCGGGCGCTGAGGGGAGCGGCGGGGGAGAAGTTGTCAGCGGGGAGATGACAACCTGTCACGCCGCCCCCGCGGCCGGAGCGCCCTGGCCGCGCCGCGTCTCAAGAAGGGTCGGGCGGGCGCTGAGGAGACGCCGCCGCCCCCGCCGTGCGCGGAGGAGAAAGTGCGCCCTCCCGCCCGCGCGCCGCCGCTCGCCCGCCGCCGCCGCGCCCCATTCATAGCCCGGCCGCACGCACCGCCCGCCCGCGCCCGCCGCCGCCGCTGATTGGCCGAGGGGAGGCGGCCGGCGGGGCCCACGTCCCGCCCCCACTCCCTCGACTGTTTTCAAACTCGCCGCGCCCGCCCGCCTGGAATTTCGCGCCGGGCACCGGCCTCGAGTCGGGCGGCTTCCCGCGCCGGCTGCGCCCCCTAGGGACGCACGGAGGGCACTGCAGGCCGGCGCCGGCTCGGCACGCGAGCCCCTAGCTGCTCCCGCTGGGGCGGCTCCGGCGTCGCCCCGCCCAGCAGTGCCTGCGCGCAGGTGGGCTCGCACGTGCGGCCGAGGGCCCGGCGGGAGGCAGGCTGTGGGCCGGGACCACTGGGCGAGCCCCTCCCGGCGCCCGGGCCCGCCCTCCCCGCCGCCCGCGGGAGCCGCCCCTCCCACCGGCAGGCTCCGTGTTCGCGTGCTTACGCGCCAAGTTGCGGGGATTGCAAACGAGAAACACGCCTGATCGGGTTCTCTATTCCCAACAACAAAAGGCACCTGTGGGTGTAGACCCGCAGCCTGTTGAGAGGAGTGGACGCAGGCTTTGTAGGGGCGTCCAAGGTCATGGGTGGCCTGCGGGGAGCACAGCGCCGGCCGCTTCATACCGTGGGGTGGGCCGGTCCCCTAGGGGATGGGTCCACTAGGGGAAGCGTCCCCTAGGGGGAGGGTCTCATAGAGGGAGGGTCTCCTAGAGGGGGGGGGTCCCCTAGGGAAAGGGTCTCCTAGGAGAAGGGTCCCCTAGGGGGAGGGTCTTCTAGAGGAAGGGTCCCCCTAAGGGGGAGGGTCCCCTGGGGGAGGGTCTTCCAGGGGGTGGATCTCCCGGTGGGAAGAGTCTCCTGGCCAGGGCCTGGGGCCCCCGCGAAGGGCAGTGGGCGCGGTCCCCGGAGCTCAGCAGCATGTGGTAAGCATTAGCGGAGTTTATGGGGTGAACTAAACGCTCTGGAGGCTGGGAGGCCAGCGTTTTTGTGGGAGGAGGGCCTGGAAGGTGACACACAGTGTGACCCTGGGGCGTGTGATAATTGAGTGAGATCACTAAGTGGTGATGGTAGCGGGTCAGGGCGTGCGCCTCGCTCGGTGCTGGCTCCCCAGGAAGCACTGGGTGCCGGTTTGCTGTTACTCCGTTTATTGCCCCAGGCGGGAGAGTGGACAGCGGGTCACTGTGGCCCGAGGTTCCTGAGTGGGAGCCAGCTCCCGCTTCCAGAGCACCTACTGTGCGCTACCCAACCTCTGCTAAGTCTGAACAATGACCCTGTGAAGGAAAGATGAGGAAAGATGGGGAAACTGAGCACCGAGGACAGCAACCAGTTGGAGGAGGTGGATTCTGAACTGGATCTGACCCCAGGGCCTGCCCTCTGCCTGCTTCCCACACCATGCCAGGAGGGCGGGAAGTGACATGCAACCCAAAGCCAGCGTGTTTTCTGGGACCGTATTGCACCAACTCCAACAGCACAGCAGAGCCCTGTGGGCCAGTGGTGTCCTAAGGACATGTGGACGAGGGGGTGGGGGGAGGGGTCTTCTTGCAGTGTCCACGGCAGCAGCCCTTGGACTCTTCTAACTCGCAGGGTTATATGAGAGTCTGGAGGAGGAGATGAGCCATGCCTACGGTGTGTTGAACCCTCCTGTGGGCCAGCCCTGTGTGGTAGCGTCACACTCATCCCCACCCCACCCCTGCTGTGTGACAGGGGCTGTCCCAGGTGCAGTGGGGGAAACAGGACAAAAGAGGTGAAGTGGCTTCACTGCTGAGCACCTCTGCTTTGGTCAGAGACGGGGGTGAGGCACCAGTGGAGCGGGTGAGGGTTTTGACGTCTTAGCTCCACTCTTTCTAGTAGTGAAATCTGGGCAAATTGCTGGCTCTGTGTTCCTGTAAAAAGTTAGGAATAATTCCCATCCCACAGGGTAGTTGCAAAGGAGTGAGGTAATTCACACTCAGTAGATGCTAGTTTCCCTTTCCTCATACCACCTTGTTATGAAGCAAACCACCCTTGCTATGCCCACCAGTTGAGTCCAGTCCACATTTAACCTTTTCCTTTCATCTAGAAACATATGCCCATTACTTTCCTTGCAAATGGCAACCCATGCCCACATACCCTTACAGCATAGGCATGGATATGGCTCAGGCAACTTCTTGACATCAGGACACTCAAAAAATGCCCAGAGCCTCTTTTGCTGGGATTGATTTTGCAGTTCAGAGAAACCTTTATGGAAACTTGCTTGGAAATTGGAAAGCCAAGCCAGTATGCTGTAGGTTGTCACAGAAGCATTGACATCACCGTTACTCCAAAAGGTCTGGAGACACCTCTGGGAAATTTTTTATTCCAATATCATCCTGGGTATGTGAGGCTCTAATGGTGTCTCATTTTACAGTTGAAGGAACCAAGCCAGGGAAGTTTAATAGATGCAAAGTAGCTGTGATAAAAGCCAGAGCAGAAATCCAGCTCTCCTGAGTCCAATTCTAAGACTTCTTCCACACCAGATGGTGTTGCCTCTTACATGACCCATTGGTTACTGTCTTAGGGAGTATGTGTAGACTGTAGGTATTCTTTCTCAAAAAAATAATACAGAGAAACCCCGGGGAGAGGAGGTAGCCAGCACAGAGCTGGACTATTTCTGCCCAAAAGGGCCAATTAATTTCTCAGTTTAATTTTATCCAGCCCAACGAGAAGGTCTCAAGAAGTGAACATTTTATACGTGTTTAAAAATCTTGAGCCGTATACGTATTTTAAAGGACCATGAAGTGGAGTCATGTTACTCCATGAAAGCAGAGTTATTTTTCTTTCAAAAAAGAGCTATTGGTGGTTTACTATTTTCCAGAACAAGAAGTTAGGGTTTTCCCTGCTTGCTTAGAGAAGGGGTTTTCAAAACAAATGATAGTTTAAGTGGAGTTAGGACTGTTCACTGAGATGGCCGATGTTTTCCACTCGTCATAAATAAAAGCTGCTCCAGGTGTGGTCCATGGTCCATCAGCCTCACCTGGGAGCTGGTGAGAAATGCAGAATCTCAGTCCCTTCCTGGACCTACTGCATCAGAATCTACAGTTTTACAAGATCTCCAAGTGATTCACATGTAAATTAAAGTCTGAGAATCACTCCCTGTCTCTTGGGAATTTAATAAACATGATGAATACAGCTCTCTTTATCTTCCTCCCTATATTCCTTCTTTGCTTCCTCTGTCCTTTCTCTTCTTCTTTTGCCCATAATGGGCCATGAAATAAAAGGGAAGCTTTTTTAAAGATGGAATTATAATTTTACTTTTATTTTAAAAGGAAAATATGCATCTTCCTAGAACATTAATAGCCTCAACTGTATACAAATTAAAAACCAAAAAACACTCATGGCACTGTGAAAAAAAAAGTCAAGGGAAACAAGCAACAAACTCTATACAAATGGCTTTTATAAGTCAGTATGAAAAATTGATGAACAATTCCTAATATAAAGACGGGCAAAGCACATGAACAGGCAAGTCTGGGAAAAAATACAAAGTGAAAATCAATGTTTGAAGAGTGCCCAAAGAAATGAAAAATTAAAGTAATAGGGCTTATAAAAATGTTAAAGGACTGATAATGGCAAGTGTTGGTGAAGGTGTGTGAAAATGGGTACTCATGTTATGGGTGGAAATATAAATTAAACAGTCTTTCTGGAGAGAAACCTGCAATCTGTAGCTAAACTTTAAATAAGAATTGTCTTTAGTCTAGACATTCCAGCTCACAAATGCACAAATGTGTGTTTAAGGTTGTCCATTGCAGCATTGCTAATAATAGCAAAACTGGAAAGCAACCTAATCCCCATCCAGGAAGGTTAAGTACAATGCGGTGCATCCACACAATAAAATCCCACGTGACTGTTAAAAAAATGAAGAAAAGTATCAGTACAGAAATGTCCATGATATTCAGTTAAGTGTTCTCTTATAAAGTTATAAAACAAGTATAAATAGAATAATCCCTTTTATGTTCATTTTATTTTTTTTCTGAAAGGATGAATGCCAAACTTTAATAAGTTTCCTTTAGGGGTTATGGAATTATATGATTTTCTCTACTTTAAAATTTTTCAAATGTGTATATATATTTCATAATAAATAAAGAGCTTATTTTTAAAAAGCAGATGGTGATGATCCCAAGTCATTTCTTTCCTATCATTCATTAAGAAATGTCCCTCATGGGTTCTCAGTGGCTCTTCTGAGAAAAATATTCCCCGATCCTATTAGAGGCTGTAACATACAGCACGAACTTCTCCGCACGGGGATACCGTGGCCATCCACATGCAAATCAAGGCAAAGATCAAGGGGATTCCTTACATCTGGTTTCCATGGTCTTCCTCTGAATGTCTTAGTATCACTGGAAGATCTCCACCACCTGCTTAGCCTACCCTCACCCTCACCTTCGTTCCGTTGCCTAGCAACCCATTAACAAACCACCAGGTGCTGCCTTTGATCCCTACAGGGCGTGTGCTTTGGTTACCTTAGAGCCTACCCAGTTTCCTGAGAATCTGTTCAGAGACTAAACTCTCTCATGAAATGCTCCTATTAAGAAAGCAGCAAAGAAGAGAGGTACCAGAAATGTACCAAGCCTCCAAAAACTTCTACCAGCCTTCTTTAAGAGTAATTGTCCTTCACCTTTCAGACTGCTTTAAACTGTATGAAGCAGAAGTTCTTAATGTGTGGTCCTAAACCAGCATCATTATCATCACCTGTTTGGAAATGCAAATTCAGGGGCATCATCCCAGACTACAAGATCAAACTCCAATCAGAATCTCTGGGGGTGAGCCCAGCAGGCTGTGTTTTCACAAGCTCTCCAGGTGATTCTGGTGCATGCCCAAGTTGGAGACCCATTGGAAAGTAATTCCATCCATTCTTACTTCTCAACAAGTATTTATTAAATTCCTGATTTGTGCCAGCCCCAGTGCTAGGCAAGAGAGAAACAAACAATTACAGTAATTCTATGACAAGCGAAAGCACTTAAGGGAACAGCTGAGAAAAGATCTCACCACCTTGGAGAATCAGGGAAAATTTTCCAGGAGAAGTCAAGTCTAAATGTAGACCTGAAGGATAAGTGGGAATTGAATCAACAACCAGGAGAAGAAGGAAGGGCGTTCCAGGCAGAGGGAGTACCACATGCAGAAGCCCAGAGTGTGAACTTTAGCATGAGAACAACGAACATCTACTGAAGGTTTTTAACAGGCAACTGCATAATCAGACACATTTTTAGAAACATCATTCAGGTGGTGGGTTGGATTGGAGTGGGGCAAGATTGGAAGCCAGGAGACCTGCAAGGAGACAGTTGCAGCAATTGAAATAGGAAGTGACGGTGACAGTTGGGATGGGAGAGAAGAGGCAGATTAAGGAGCTATTTAGAAGGTAGGATCCGTACTTGAGAAAGGGAGGTGTCAAAGATGACACCTGTTTTCTGGCTTAGGCAGCTAGAAAAACAGCCTTTTGCTTCTTCAGAGAGTGACGAACACAGGTAGAGGAACAGAATTGCAGGCATGAAGGTGGGAGGAACACCTGATTCAGTTTTGAATCTGTTAGATATGAGATGTCTGTGGGACATCTTCACACAGATATGATCACTAGACACGTGGATTTGGGGGGTAAAACTGAGAAGGAGGGAACAGAGGTAAGGGGAAAGGCAGGAGAAGATGGTGGTGTCCGAGTGATGGGGAGACGGGTGACTTCACGGAATCAACAATGGCAAAGACGACAGAGTGTCCAGAAGCTCAGGACTGAAAAGTGATCCCTGGATTTACTGACAAGGATGTTCTCCCAGACCTGTGACAGCAGTTTCATTGGGAGCCCATGCCAGCCCCAGGTGGTAGTGGAGTGAGTGGGAGATGGAGGTGACATTTTCAACGGGTTTAGTGTGAAGGTGTGGGCAGAAGATGGCAAGAAGATTTGGGCTTGGGGGAAGTTTCTTTTCTGTAGAAAGGGAGACCCAGGAGGAGAGAGTGGTAATCAATAGCTCAGGGTCCTGAAGACCCCTGGGAATGTCCTGGCAAGTGAAGGCTTGATCTTATACAGGGAAGGGACATCCAGTCCTCTGTAAAGGGAGACTGGGGACAGGGGCAGTGGGCACAGCCTACTTGGTGAGCAGTTGGAGAAAGTTAAGGAAGATACAGTTGATATTTTCTCTCTCTCTCTCTCTCTCATCACTCTCTTCAACAGGGGACCTAGTTATTTTAGGGATGGAAAGAGGAGGGGAATTGGCCGACTTTGAGAGTATAGAGTGTAGGAATTTTGAGATATTTACTTTGGAGAAAGGGAGAGACTTTAGCAACAGATTCAATAGACATCTTTCCACCTGGTTTTCACATAAGCACTATATTTAATGCTCACAACAATCCCTGTGTGATAGGAAATGTGTTTCTGCACTTTACTGAGGCCAAGTAGACTTAAATCATTTGCCCGGGGTACCCAGCCATGAGTGGTAGATCTGGGATTTGAACCTATGTCCTGATGCTGTCTCCTGCTTTGGGGTCAGGCAGGACAAATACTGTACAGACAGCATCATGAAAACTGATTAGAGGGGACCTTAAAGGGCATCTTGTTTAAAAGAGGAAGTTTTAAGTCAAATAAAAGAAAGCTCTTAAATCCCTCTGGGAACAAGGCATGGAAGTGATGGAATCTCAGAGCTGAATGGGAGAGTTGCAACTGACCTTAACACATATTAAGTCCAGTCATCTGCCCAAGGGACTCAGTGCCTCTCTGTCAACCCACAAGATCATTCCATTTGGAGAAAGCTCTGGTTACTAGTCTCACTTGCACTGAATTGTAATCAGCCTTTCTGTGATGTCCATCTGCTGGTCCTTGTTCTGCACCCAGGAGCTATACGCAAGTGTCACTGTTTTCTCTCCCTGGTGCCCCAAGATGTGTGTGGTTCACGTAAACAATAAACATTTGTTAAAGAGTAAATCGTGGAAGGAGCTCTGGACTGAAAATTGTGAAGGCTGGATTTTAGTCGAGTTCCATCATTTACCAGTGGAATAACTTCGAATATGTCACAGCCCCTCTTTTGGCTTCAGTGTCATTGTCCCAAAATGTGGTATAAAAAAATCACTTTGCTCACAGGTTCTGAGGGTCAGGAAGTTAATCAGGGTACAGCCGGGAAATGGCCGGGGACTGGAACTTCTTCACTCAGTGTCTGGTACCTGAGTCGGGATTACATGCAGGCTGTCCTCGGTTGGGACTGTTAACCAGACTGCATACATGTGGCTCCTCCGTAGGACTTGGGCTTCCTCACAACATGGCAGCTGGGTTCCAAGAGGGAGCATCTGAGAACACGTGTCTGGAAGCTGACCTCTTATGACCTAGCCTTGGAAGGCATGCAGCATTACTTCCCTTGCAGTCTGTTGGCTGAGATTCACTAAGCCCGGTCCAGATTCAAGAGGAGGGGGAATTAGATGCTCCCTCTTGATGGAGGTGGCGGGGGGCAAAGTCACATTGCAGAAGAGCAGGCAAGATGGGAAATACTGTTGTAGCCATTTTGGACAATACAGTCTGCCAGAGATAATCCCTGGGGACTCTGGGAGATACCTGGAAAACAGGTACTTTGCAGGGCCGGAAGTCCTGCCTTAGAAAACCGTGCTTCAGACTAGAAATACACAGCCCTCCACATCAACCATTCCTTCTACTACTAGGCATTATGTGTCCCCCCAAAATTCATACGTGAAGCCCTAACATCCAGTACCTTAGAATGTGACCATACTTGAGAATAAGGCTTTTAAAGAGGTAATTAAGTTAAAATGAGGTCATTAGGGCAGGCCCTATTCCAATCTGACTGGTGTCCTTATAAGATGGAGAAATTTGGACACACAAAGAGAAACCTGGGATGCGCACACAGAAGGAAGACCACGTGAAGAGGTAGCAAGTGGGCAGCCGTTTGCAAGCCAAGGAGAGAGACTTCAGAAGGAGCGTGCCAACACCATGATCTTGGACTTCTGGCCTCCAGAACTGTGAGAAGATTAAATTCTGTTGTCTAAGCCACCCAACCTGGTATTTTGTTATGGCAGTCCTAGCAAACTGATACAATGACTGACTAGGTATCATGGTTACGGGCACAGTCTTGCTTCAGGGACATCATTGACCACCTGTGCTCCTCGACATCTCAGCCCCAAATGGGACATTTATTATGTGTTTTTACCTTTCACTCTCCTGTGTTCTATTCAATTAGGAAGTGAAGCTCAGAGTTGATCAACTCCATCATTCTGAAAAGTTATTAAATGAAGGAGGTGCATGACTGCAGCGTCACATAGAGATTACGGAAAGTACTTTGGTGATACATGTATATGAAAATCCTTGAGAGAGTTCATATTCTTTGGCCCAAGATTACATTCCAGTAAATATATCTTTAAAATAATTGAAAATGCTAAGATTCATGCACAAAGAATGCTTATCTTGGCATTGTTTGTAATAGGAAAAAAAATCAGAAGCACCCTAAATGTCTGAAGGTAGAAATTATTATACATTATGGCTTATCTACTTCGTGGGATACTGTGAAATTGTTAGATCTATATTTTCAAAGAATATTTAATGACATGGGAAAATGGTCAGGATAAGTGGGGGAAATTGTTTATGTCATTTTTCTTTTCTTTTTTTTTTTTTAAATGTGGAAAACACGGGTATACTTTGGACGGATGGCTGGCTGGCTGTAAAGACAGATAAATACTAAAAAACGATTGGAAGAAAATGCCCCAAAATATTAATGGTGGTCATTCCTGTAGAGGATTATAGGTGACTTTTTCATTAAAAATGCTAGGAATTCTAGACTGAATACATTTCTCTTTATAATAAATAATAAGTAAATGAAAATAAGTTGTGTTTTAATGTGGAGATGGTACCCGCAGCTCTCTCCTCCCACATGAGGGGCGGACAGCATTTGTTCAACTCACACTGGGAGATGTTTGGAATCTTTAGTAATGCTGCTTTTTCCTACCTCTGCATCTTTTCTCTTTCCTCTCCCTGCTTTTCCTTTCAAAAACCATTACAACTGAGTCAGCTTCCTGGCCCAGTCGGCTTCATTCTGGGACCAACAGTGGCACCGAAGAACGTTTGGTGGGAGGACCAAGAATCACAGAATTTGAGAGCTGGAAGGGGCCTCAGAAACCATCTAGTTCAACACAGTTATTTATCCTGTTGTCAGCTGGAAAAGCATGAAATGTGCAACAGAACATCCCAGTTTGCCATAATAAGCCATTATGAGTCTCTCAGCCATGAAGTTGTCCGAATCATTTTCAAAGCTATTTGTAGTTTCAAGTGTATGGTTTCCATAAATCTGCTCCCCACTGGAGAGGATGGGGAGGACGGGTTTAACAGCAACACGTGTGAGGCAAGGCTGCAGGCTGCTCTCTGGGTGCCTGTAAGCATTATGGGGGAGGTGGGCAACATGTGGTGGTGGTCCTGGGCTAGTGTGGGGTCAGTGTGGTGTGCAGAGAGCAGGACGAGCTGGCCAGAGCTGGGTCAGCCTGGCCACGGCTGCAGCAATGTGTTCGTTCCTTGGTGATGCAGCTGAAGAGGGATGGCCGCAAGCTAGGGCCATAAATCTCAAGTGAAAATGTTGGCAGAACATGGATCTGGTGGCTGTTTTTAAATATCCGACTGTATGGACAAGTTATTGGACTTAATTTCAGCACCCGTTGCAGGGGGCCTATCCAATGGTGAGTCGAAATTCAGTTAAGGGAGGACTTTCTAGCAATTGGAGCTCTCCCCACACTGAATAAGCTGCCTTGATAGGTAGTGAGTTCCCTGTCAATGGAGCAAGTGAAGACCAAGCAGCTGGATTTCAGGAATGTGAGAGAGAAGGAAAAGCGGCAGGCAGAGGGTTGGATCCAGCAAGAGTTAAGATTCCTATCAACTTTCCCTCCCAACTGTGGGATTCTGTCTCTTTTATTTTACTTATGAACGCTGTGTCTTATCCACAAAAAGACTTGGACACAAATGTTTACGGCAGTTTTGTGCAAAATAGACCCAAACTAGAAGCAACTCAAATGTCCTCAATACCTAAATGGATAAACAAACTGTACCGTAGCCCCACAATGAAATACTATACAGCGATGGAAAAGGTGCAACTACTGATACAGGCAACAGCAGGGATGAATCCCAAAAACACACAGCTGGGGGAAAGAAGCTAGACACTAAAATATACATATGAGGTTCTAGAACAGGCAAGCTAGTCTACAGTGATAGAAAGCAAATAGGTTACATGGTTGTATACATTTGTCAAAATTCACTGAACTGTGCCATCACAATGGGTGTATTTAATTGTATGCAAATTTTACCAAAACAAAGTTGATTTTTTAAAAATAGGATGCTTCGTTATCCAGAAAGATTTAAGGCAGCTTTCTTTTATGTGAAAAAAATTTTTTTAAGATTTTCTTAAACATCAAGGGTTGCCTCCCCTTTCCAATATTCTGTGATCTGGTGAGCAGGGCCCTGTTGATCTTCTCTATACTTTTCAAGGATTTCGACGTGTTACTGGTGTCCACTTTTGCCGTCATCTTTCCAGGCTGAAGACACCTGCCTCCCTACCGCGGCCCCTCCCTCCCGAGGGTCAGAGCGGCTGACTTGGGACGTCTCCCATCTCCATGTGTCTGTCTTGAGATACACAGCATAGGTCTGCTCTCCTTTTGTGCACCCCATAAATAGTCACTGAGCACCTACTATATAAAACATTTCTCACTTTTAAGGAGCTCACCTTGCAAGAGGCCAACGTTCAGCAGATCATCTTTACACACTTTCAACAGGGGTCTGAGCAGAGAATGGAATGAACACAGAGAAGGCAAGATTAACTCTGAGCAGTGACAGGGGGACCCATAGTCGGGGGAGGTCTCAAGGCATCTGCGTCAGGATTACAGGGGTACTAGGAACTCACAAGATGGTGTTACACTCTCTGCGGAGGGCAACACAACATTCCAAAGCATGGAGTTATGAAAGAGGAGCAAGGAAAGTTAAAAGGAACCCCCAGCAAAGGTGGGTAGGGCACGGGGGGGAGAACGGCGGGAAATGAGGGGTTTCATGAAGCAGTGGGATAACGAACTATGTCCTTCAACGACCTGATGCCCTTCCTGGGAAGATCCAGTATTCTGTTTGTGTCTTGCCTTATGTGTTGCAGAAATAGTGCACAGTGCCTGCCTGGACCTTTCCCTGGGCCCTGGCTGACAGCTCCACGTTACTTTTCCCTGGATGCATGACCAGGGTTTGCCCCGCTGAAGCTCATTTGCCACTTCCCTGCCCACGCACTCAGCCCTGAAGACCTCCCGCCGTTCAACTCCATTGGCCTGACATTCTACCACCCAGGAAGGTCCAAGGTCACCTGCCGAGAGCTGACTTCACTGGGCACGTCTTCTTCCAGATCGTTTGCAAAAACACCACAAGGGACCATTTCCAGGGCTCCTCGCTGGGGTCCCAGCAGGTGACACTGTTCCTGCCAGAGCTGCCTCTTCATTACTGTTCTTTCCTCCCTGTCTCTAAGTCACTTTCTCATCCCACACTGCCCACCCCATCCTACGCTAACTAAAGATTTAAGAATAGATAGATGTTGGTGCCGAAACTTGTCAAGGGCTCTTTGAAAATCTAAAATATTATTTCCACGTGTACCCTCTTCTACTCATTTACTCCCTAACCGAGATGTCAACAGCTCGATTTCCTACATCAAAATAATGACGCTTTTCCCCCAGAATCTTTCATTTCCTTTGGTTGGTGTTCGAAGATTATTACTATTTATAACTGAGACACCATCTTGCCCAGAGCAGAAGTGACATTCTCTTGGCCGTCCTCAAAGTCCTGGCTAGAAGACCACCCCCTACCTTGACATTTTAACAAATACCCTTTACCCCTGCCCTGCAGATCCAGGGGGTTCTCAGTCTGAAGATGGTCAAAGAGATCTAGGCAAGTCATTTGCCAACTCTTTTAATTAAGGAAGTTTGTGCAACAAAATCTTAGGTGGAAATGTATTCATTCAACAAATAATCATTTTAGTGCCTTCTCTGTGCCATGCCCTTTCCTGAGTCCTTGGAATATATCAAGGAAGCCAGCAAAGTTCTGGTCTGCGGGGCTGACACGCAGAAGGGTAGGGAGGGGAGGAGAGGAGAGACAAAGCAGGAAGCATAATAAATTACATCTTATATTCAAGGGTAATAAGTGTGATGGGGGGAAAAAGGTAGAACAGAGAAGACAGGGTATCCCCCCTGAAGATGGCATTTCAGCAAAGACCGCAGGGAGGGAGGGCTTAGCTGTGGGGATTATCTGGGGAAAAGTGTTCCAGGCAGAGGGAACTGCTATAAAGAAGGAGCCTGCCTGGAGGGTTCCAGGAGCAGCCAAGAGGCCAGTTTGGTGGAAGAGAGTGAGCCAGGGCGAGGTCAGCTGGTCCACAGGGTGAGGGGGCCATAACAACTGTGGCTCTGGGGAGTCATGGCAGTGTTTTGACCCAGAGAGAGCCATGACCTGAATGATGTTTGAAAAGGTTACTCTGTAAACTAGATAATAGGGAAGCCACTCTGTCTGGAGGGAAGAGGAAGAAGAGACCTCTCAGTGGGGTGATCCCCAGCTCCTGGGGATCTGCAAAGCCCTTATTGGTTCCATTCCTTATATCACCGTTCTTAAAATATAGGAGATGTTTCTATTATTTAGGTATGGCAAGGCTAACAGATCCAGAGACAACTGCTATTGGAGAGACAGTTTTTTATACTCACAGTTCCCAAGAGAAGGGGTACGCCAACACCAAGGGGGGATGGGGGAGCCCAAGGAAGCACCAGAGCCGCTCAGGAGGCAGAGGGAGAAGGGGGAAACGTAGCAAAGGCCTTTATTGTTATTGTCTAGGAAAGAAACAGGTGAGGCAGGGTGGGCAGGCTTAGGATCGGCTGGTCTGGATCATTCCAGCAGGCTCTGGGGCACAGGGCCCATCCCTGGTTGTCTGGTACCTTCCCTGGGTGATGAGGGCAGGGGGACGGTGGTCCAGAGTGGGGGAGCCCCATGGAGGAGGGGGTGGGGTGTGGGCTCTGGGTTGTCTGGTTTGCACATGAAAGGCACGCTCACAGGGGAGCTGTTTACCATTGCTAGGAATTGGTTAACCTTGGGAGAGCAGTCCCTCCAGGGTCTGCAAGCTCCCAAGATAGCAAAGCATCAAAAAGACAGAATAAAATATATGATTAATACACAATGGTTCTCATTAGTATCACTCAGGGAGCTTTTGAAACACAGTGACCCCAGGCCAACTGAGTCAGACTTTGGGAAAAAGAAGTGAGTCTACTGTGAACCAGCACCTCACACCAGTTCCTCAGAGATAAATGAGGAAAAGCAGTGGCAGAGGTCCAAGCCTGGCCACCCCCTGGCTGGGAGATCTGGGCCAGGTCACTGTCCCTCCGTGAGCCTTGGTTTCCTCCTCTACGAAATGAGGAATTGTTTCATGCTTCATGGTAGATGAGAATCCACATCTTGTCAAAATGCTCTGTAATTACAACAACCACCAATATTGTTGTTCTTACTGTTTTGCCGATTTCTTATCCCGAGAGCTTTTGAAATCATTTCAGAAGCGGGACTCTGGGTCATGTTTTCATCTTTCTTCTCGTGGCACTTATTTCTCTTTGTCTTGTCTGATTAGCATTTGTGTACTTCGGTCCTCCTTCCCTAAGATACTGGGAGCTCCTTAAGAGCAGTCAATGGCTCTTCATCTTTTTTTCATTGGTCCTCACGAGTTCCTGGAACACTGGCTCCCAATAGGGTTTATTGAATGAAAGCAGAGACCTTGGGCAGTAGCAGGTCAATAAATATACGTTGTATTGAATCCTTCACTCTTCCTTCCCAAGCCCTGAGCCCAGAAAAATCCCCTGCAAACACTCCCTTTGCTTAACGATGGCGTTGAAGACTTAAAAGGCAGAGAGGTCTTTCTGAATTGTTAGCCTTTTGATGTCTAAGGGAAAATGGCTTGTTCCTTCTGAATGACCGTCCAGTTAACAAGGGGTTATGATTATAGCTATAGGAATGTTTCTTTCATTCAACAAACATTTGTTGAGTTTCTACTATGTACCAGACACAATTTGAGGGTTGGGGTTAGAGAATAGGACACAGCCCCTGCCCTCAAGGAACTTATAGCTTAGAGTAGGATACGTACAGAGAAACAATTAATTATAATACAAATGATTCTCCTGCTATCACAGCTCAACTAACACAGGTTCTATTACAGGAGTTTTAAAAGGTCCACCATTTCCTTTAGTGGATTTTCCAAACTGAAAATAAAATGGGAGGAAGCCAAAAAGTGATAAAGATTGACGAGGCTTCTGTTATAGAGGCCAGGAGCAAAGCCTTGTAACCTTCTTAAAAAGAATAAATGGAAGAGACAGAAGCTGACCCATCGAATGAGACATTATATAGGCAGAAGGCAGCCAAATAAACAAAGCCAGATTATATATCCCAATGCCAGGAGCCTACATAACAAGACAGCTCATATGGGTCCTTGGCAGAAAATGGAGATCTTAATGTAGCTGGCATCTCGGAGACCCAGTGGCAGGGAAACAATTGATGAGATGGGCTTCCAGGACAAAAATGATACAAGAAGGAGAGAGACAGCAGAGGGGAGGAGAAAAGCTGCTTGGATAAGGATGACGCAGATAGCAGCGGGGCCCCTTGACTCACCTGGAAAAGGGTGTGCTGGGGAATCCCAGTGAGTGGAAACTCCATCTCACGTGATAACGCTTTGGGACACTCACCACCCACACACAGCCATGCCCTGGATGGGGACGACCACGATTAGAGAGCAACATTAACAGTATTAGCAAAGAAGCCAATTTAGACCTGGTATTGATGGAAACCTTCCATTGCCCTGCATAGGTAGGCCAAATATCTTATTGAACAGAAAGTAAAGGTCAATGGCTTTGAAGGTCAGAGGCTTTACTTTTTTGGAAAAAAATTCAAATTTACAGCAAAGTTGAAAAACTAGTACAATGAACACACACATGTAGCTTTCTGCTAGATTTATCTGTGTTAACTCTCTCTCCCTTGCCCTCCCTCCTTCTCTCACTCTCTCTCTCCCTCCCCATCTCATCTGTGTCTCTCTCCTTGAGCAACCATTCCTATCACCCTGTCCCCCACCAGTTACTTCATCATGCGTCTCTTAAAAATAAAGACATCCTCCTATTTTTTTTACATAGAGTATCTCATTTAATCCTCTCCACCACCCTGTACAGGAGGTATTCCTGTCCATGTTTTACTGGTAATAGCCCTGATCCCAATTCACACCTATAAGAACTAACATTAATTCAGTTACCTAGTACATTTCCCCGTTTGTTCCCTGAATGTTTTCTTGTAGCTGTTTTGTTTCACCTGAACCTGGACCAGTCAGGGTTAGCCTATGGTACGTGGTTCTTCTGTGTCTCCAGACTCTTTCAATTTAGAATAGTCCCCCACCTCTTTTTGTTTGTTTCTCATGACATAAACTGTTTGGAAAAGTTCAGGCCGGTTGTCCTTTAGAACTTTCTGGATTTGCTGATTGTTTCCTCACAATGACATTCAGGTTAAACACTCTGACAAGAACATAGATGATATAGGTGTCTCAGTGCGTCTCATCAGGGCACACAACATCAAGCTCTCCCACCGCTGGTGACGCGAAGTTTGACCACTTGGTTAAGGTGGTGCAAAGATCAAGTTTTTATAAGGGATGACGGGCTGACTGGCTCTTTTCTGGCACAGATGGCTTAGGGCCCTGGCCTTGATTACAGTGACTGGACCAGGAAGCCATGGAGGAAAGGCACCAAAAAATAGACTAATAAAAACAGTAATAATAATAGCAGCAATTAACTACTGAGTACACTGCCTATAAGGCAAATGGCCACTGTTTTACATGGGGCATCTCATTTAACCCTCATAACTACCCTGTACAGTAGGCGCCACCATCCATGTTTTACCATCAGGAGGCTCAGAGAGGGACAGTGATTTGCCCAGGGTCACACAGTGAGGTAGCATTAGAGTCAGGGTTCAAACACCTGGCACCTGACTGCAAATCCCATTTTAGCCATCAGGTTAGACCACTTCCTAATCATAGAACAAATTCGTTGTCTGAGGGAAAGTGGGGGTAGCACATACCCAAGAATTAGCTTGCCTACTTACCTGCTCCTTTCGGAAAGATGATACAGATCATACAGTCAAAAGTGGGCTTTCAGAAGACTTGAAGGGAACATTAAAAAGAATGAATAACTCTATAAATCCAGAGCATGGTCTTAAGTCAACTTACTGGAGGAAAAGTGCCTCATTACAGGAAAACATGCAATCAGAGCTGATCAGTTTGCTTTAGTCAAGTCACTTTTACCTCTTCAAGGCTCAGTTTGCTCATCTTCAAAATGGGCTAGTACATCCTAGAGCGGAGGCTGATCCAGGTCTTAATGGATTTGAAGCTTATTCAATCTGGAATAAGAAAAAAAAAAGATTATTAATAAAATCAGGAAAAAAGGTGAATATTTATTTAGAATGAGAAAAAAAAAATCATCACAAATTAGCACATCTGAAAAAGTTGACAAATACCACACACAGCACAAAACCCGAACCTTGGAGAGAAGCCCACACAAGTGAGGGCTCCTGAAGGCTGAGCTTCATCAATATCCCAGAATGTCTGCCCTGCAGTCATTCTTCATCTCTCCCTGTGATGTCTATGAGCCCAACCTTCGGAATGTGTTCCAAACCTGCCCATTCTCACCGCCACCTTTCCACCTTCGAGCAAGGCTCCCTCATCCGCCACCTGGACGGTTACAGCTGGTCTCCCAGTTTCCATTCTAGGCCCTTTACAAGGCTGTTCTTCACATAGCTTCCAGAAAGATCCTTCTTAAAGGTCAGGAAGTTCATGTCCCTGCCTGTTGTCCAGCCTACAGTGGTTTCCAGAGCACTTAGACCTACCTTGTCCAGTATGGCAGCCACTAGCCACAGGCGGCTGTTGAGCACGTGAAGTGTGGTTCATGCAACTGAGAAAGTCAATTTTTAATTTAATCTAATTAATTTAAGCTTAAAAACTGATGCCCAATTCAGTTATTAGGAAACCTTTTCAGCGTGTTTGGGACAACCTGGGTATGTGCATCTACTTTCTCACTGTACGCATATGAAATCTAAACACTGATCAAGTATTTATGATAAAAATTCAGCACCTGGGTTGAGACGTGGAAGTATAAGTGTAAAACGTATACTGGATTTTTAAAAATAGTATGAAAAAAGGACTTCAGATAGCTCATTATTTTTTTATATTGATTGCATGTTGAAAAGTTAATATTCTGTATGATTGGTTAAATAAAATGTTATTAAAGTGATTTCACCTGTTTCTTTTTTGTTTTTTTAATGTGGTTATGGGAAGGTTTTGAATTACATATGTGGCTGGCTCATGTTTCATTTCTCTTGAGTAGTGCTGATTTGGAGTAAAATTCAATGTATTGAGATATCCTACATGATCTGGTTCCTGTTTCTCTGTGACCTTATCTCCTAAGACTTTCTTCATGACTGCCAGGTACAGTTGTCCAGGTTGTGTCCTACACAATGACGGCTGGTGTTAGGCTACCCAGAAGAGGATGCATTTTTCTAATTAACATGAAAGTACTATATGGGCTAATAAACGCCCAGACTTGCCCCCCACTTCCACACCATTGGCCTTGCTTTCTTAGATTATTAGGAATCTCATTCCTGCTTCAGGGTTGGTGGACATGCTGTACACAGCCCTGGAATCCTCTTCCCAGTGGCTTGCTCCCTGAGTTCATTCGTGTCTTTGGTTTAATGTCAACTCTTCAGAAAGGCCTTCTACAATCACCTAGGAACACCTTGTCTAAAATGGCATCCAAGCCCCCAGTCGCTCTCTGACTTGATCTATTTTGTCTTCATAGGACTTACTGCCACCTGAAATCATATTGTGTATTTATTCACTTGCTTGTCTCTCCCACTGGAATGGAAGTTCATGAAGGTGAGAGCTTTGTCTTATCCACCTGTGTATTCCCAGTGCCAAGAACAATGACTGAACGTAGTAGGTTTGTTGACCTAATGAGTAGATTTCTATCTCAAAAAGGGGCTGACAGCCTTTAAGGAGGCATAAGGTACAAAAGTGCTTTGTAAGTAGTTTGGATCACTGAAAGAAAAAGAAGAAAGAGAAAGAAAAGCTTGCCCAGGTGGAAGTAGAGAATCCCCTGAGGCATAGCCAGGCACAGTTGGGCCTCCAGGATTTTGTTGTGTAGTTTGCAATAGACTCTCATACCAGTCCCATGAAAAGTGGCCTTTTAATGATATTAAAGAGGAAAGACTTCTAGAGACTCAGTAGGAAACTCATTTGGGGGCTGGATTAGTCTGGACACATTGGCTGCAATCAGCAGGACCCCAACACATGCCAGCTCAAGAGGGAAAGAAGGACCCATTGACTCATGTAACTGAAAGGCAGGTGACACTGCTGCCTCTGGAGACCTCAGAAACTGAGCTCTAGGGGGGCCACACTCTCCTACTCACTCCCTGTTTCCCAATTCCTCCCCATCTCTTGATTCTCATTCTCTGAGCTTGTCGGCAGCACACTTACCTGCTTCAAACAGACCCCTACAGGAGAAATGAGAGAAGGACCTTAGCAGCTCTGGATTATATGTGTAGAAATGGCCTCCCCAGCAGGCTCTACTTGGAAAACTTCAGGGAAGGATTCTGGTTGACCCATCCCTGGACCAATCACTGCAGCCAAGGAGACTGTGTATTGTGATTGGCGACCCCAGCACAGCCACCGTGATGGAGTCTGGAGGAGTATCTCCCTAAAGGGAGAGAAGTGGTACTAGCCAGGCAAGCTCCCCACATGGGAAGTGATGGGACCAGGGCTTCAGCCCTGGTCAGTATGACTCCGTAGTTGATACTCTCAGTCACTAGGCAACACAACTTCCTGATCACAGATAAGGACAGCACCCTGCTAGGAGGGCGGTGCAAACCACCAACCCCGTTGCTCGCTTCGTTTCTGAAAATGATGGAATGACTAATAGATGGTCTCGACAGGGGAAAGGATGAAAAGAAAATAACTAACGGGTTGAATGGACTTCCAGCCTTGGTCTACAGAGGCTTTTAGAATGGCTTCTATAGCAGACAGGTACTAGATCAAACCGTGGTCAATACCAGGATTGAACCAGGAGTTCTAAGCCAGATTGGAGGGAAGTAAGGGCCGATGAATGACTGCAAGCAGATGCCATCCACCTGAGAGAGCTGCAGGAGCTCATGGATGAAATTGCAGTGGTTGGTTGGCAGGAGTGTGGGACCGCTGAGCTGGAGAGGATGGCAGCTCACAGATGTGACCCCGGCCGTACGAGCGGCACGGCAGGGCCCGGGGAATTACAGCACAGAGGAGTCAGCCCTCAGCCTCCATCTGGACCAAGCTGGTGGCGACTGGAATAAAGAAGAGAAGCCTGTGGACTCGGAAATAACCCACAGGGGAAGGAATGAACGGGGTGTGGGAGAAAGGGCAGCCAACCGGGTGTTGCCCAGAGAAATCACACCTGAGGGCTGTGCTGCAGACCTCCGGGGCCGAGGGGCGAGTTGGCGCATGTGCAAAGAGAGCCGAAGGCTCTCGTTTCCATGGGATGACGCACAGCCAGCAGCCCACTTAGCCGGGGGAGAGTACGTTTTCTGAGTCACGTCGTCCTGGCTCCAACCCCAGCTCTGCCACCAATTTAGACCAGGTGAACTTGGGCTGGTTGCACTGAGCCTCAGTTTCCTTACCTATAACATGAGGATAATCACACCTCACTCCAAAAGCAGCGTTGAGGATTTAAATTGATGCCTTTAACATCCAAAGAAAATTTACTGCAACTTCCGTAGAATTGAATTTGTGCTACAAGACACGTTGCATTTTTTAAAAAGTACCTGGCAGGTAGCAGGTAGGTAATAAGCAGTGGCCAGTATATTGACTACACCTGGAACCAAGGGATTTTTTTTTCATCTGAGTTCTACAGCGCCTAGTATATCTGGGGGCAAAGCCTTCAGAGCCACTTTGGAGGATCTTTGGGAAGGTCTTTAACAAGACTCCAGGCCTCCTTACCTGTTCTTCCCAAACAGCTCTGCTTGTATTTGTTTTCTACCTAAGGTTCTTTCTGAGAAAATGTGTGGCATAGTGGGATTCTCTGTCCCCTCTCCTCACATCCCATCCTCACTGCTTGTGGGGTCATTTAACATAATTAATGATAGTTCGACATAATACTAATACAAGTTCATTTGCTTCTAGATTTACCACCCCAAAGTCTGAAGTGTCTATACCTTTTGTGCAGTGGCTGAAAGCAGGAGCTCTGGAGCAGACTGCCTAGGTCTAAATCCTAGCTCTGCCTTTACTGGCTGTTGTCACCTTAAGCAAGTTACTTAACAACACTGTGCCTCAATTTGCTCACCTGTAAAATGGGATTGATCATAAAAAATACTTGGCTCATACGGGTGTCCTGAGGATTGAACGAGTTAATAAATGCAAACTGCTAAGAATAGTGCCTTGCGTTCTTAGCTACCGATGCCATCATCAACATCATCAGCATCAACATCATCTCCACCACCACCACCACCGTCATTACCATCATCGTCACCACCATCGTTATCTTCATTATCACAAGCACCAGCATCTCCATCATCACTGTCCCCACCACCATCATCACCATCACCACCATCTTCATCATGATCTTCATTATCACCATCATCTTCCTCATTATCACCACCATCATCACTACACCCACAGAAAACTGTGATGCTCTCTTTTGCCCTACAGGATAGAACAGAGATTCCCTGACTTTGACTGTGCAGGGAGCCAGAAGCTGGAGATCAGGACTCTGGACAGGGGAGTGGGTTGAAAAGGGAAGATGGAGGGTGACCTATGAAAAAGATAGGCTCCCCTATAGCCTATATCTGAGGCCAATTCTGCAAAGACTGAAAGGTGACCCAGGCAGGAAAGGGCTGTTTTCTGTGTTGCACCGTTCCCTGGGCTCCTTGTTACTATTCATAATCAGCTACCCATTGACTGAGTGCCTTTTCTGGTCTTGATCAATACACTCACACCCTTCTAGATGTCCAGTGGTGGCACAACAGTAGGGTAATTAAGGATTTTGCTGCTACAAAGGTTCAAAAAACACCTACATAAACTTTCAAGTCTTCAAGGAATTTTATTCACTAAAGACCTTTTGAAATAATTGAGCCGCTGACCAGTTGAGATGGGGGCTATATTGACAAAGTCAGGGAATGATAGAGAGTAGGGAACATATGCCAATAATAAAGGGACAGAGGCTTTTCTCCACAGGGAGGTGTAAACAGCAAGACTCCTGAAAGATCAGCACCAGCCCCAGTTGTGTTTAATATTCTTTTGCAAGGCCTGCAGGAAGTGGGTAGGGTGTACGGCAGAGAAAGCTCAGGGTTAGCAGATAAAAGGACAAGGGCTGGAAACTGATGGCAGGAAAACAGGAAGATCTCAAGACTCTGTGCAGGTGAGCAGGAAGGAAGGAGGCGAGATGGAACGTGAGCACATTCAAGGTGATACTCTTAATAAAATGGGAGGTCTTGGACTGCTCTGGAAAAGTCACCACACTTCAGACATCACCAAGAGGAACCTTTCAAACAGCATGGGAAGGTTGCCCGTCACTTACACGTTAATTTCATATCCACGTTTCCCCCACATTCCCTATGCTTGGGGGACGTTCTGAGCTCCAGCACAGTAATGCCAAGGCTGGGAACAGCTGAACTGGGGGACTGGGTCAAGGGGGGAGTCCGCTATCTGCTGAGTGGGCCATCTGGCTTGTTCAAGTGCTAACAGCCTTGTTACCTTCCAGAGGATGACCTACAGAGAGGAAAAGGCCGTAATGCTGCTCTCACTCCTCAAAATGCCCTACCAACTCAAGTGGTAGATGACGGTGTTTTTCTCTCCAGGATGCTTGTGTGCGATCAGCGATCTCCCAGGCCCGGTGGCAATATTTGTGAGCCGCAAATGCTTTGGATAAGCTGGCTACAAAGCTACTTCCTCTAGCTTGTGCCCTGGAGTTCAGTACCCAGCGTCGAGTTCCCTGTTGTTTAGATCTCCAGTGTGAGCTCATTGCGTGAATGGCCCGAGAGGACTCTCCAGCCAGCTGGCTCTCCCAAATGAGCTCTTTCTGCCTTTTTCACTCCTCCATTCTCTTCCATAAGGCTGAGTGTAAGAGCAAAGCAGGCTGGGCTTTTCAACAGTATTATGTGTCATCTAAATAAATACATTTCACTGGGGAAAACATGCTAAATATGATATTCCCATGAGTCACAAAACAGCTGTGCTAGCTCTGCAGCGTGAATCTGCTCCCCTATCAGTGCTAACGATTGGAGATCACATTTCAGAACAGGCGATCCCCAGAGCCGCAGGAAGGGGTCAACTCCTGGCATTCTGAGGGGGCTCTCAGAACTGCTATGGAAAGTTCATTAGCCGTAAAGACTAACACCCAAATAAAATATGATGAGTGTCTGAAGAGCTGGACACAGATCTGAAGTTCATGGAGAGGGCGAGAGATGGGCAGAGACAGTTCTACAAAGCAAAATGATTAGATCTCCCTTTGCTTCAATTCCTGTTACAATGGAAAAAAATAAGTCAAGCCCGGCATGCCTCCCACCCACCCTCCACCACCACTGCCAACGGCTAAGGATCTCGGTCACAAACGAATGAGCTAATATTTACAAAGACACTTTGTAAAATTTAGAGTACTGTTGGTGGACAGGGGAGAGCAGGCTTTAGAATAAAGTTAAACCCCAGATTTCTTACTTTCAAATGTCAGAGTGTCTTAAAGGATGGCTTTGGCTGTGGCCATGTTCAATGCATTCAAAATACAGGACGTAGGAAAAAATGGAGTATTTCGTTTTATTCTCCCCAAATGGCAGTTTGGTTCTGCATTTCTGTAACCTAATTAATGGGAGACCACTCGTGTCACAGGGGAGGAAGGCTCACTGTGACATCACCATAGTTTCCCGACGTGCTGTACGGAGGGGAGAATTTGGGACGTAATCTCTAAATCACACTAACAGATTGCCTATTTTCTTGAAACACATTTTTTCAAGAACATTTTGAGACCACTCCCAGGAGAGAGCCAACGGGCAAAAGGTATGAGGATATTACTGTCAACTGTTTAGAGAGTTTTGAGGGAGGTTATCCTAACAGGGCTTTCACCTTCAAATCTTAATCCTTTTTGGACCTCTGCAAACAGCCCTACCAGGCTCCTTTTTCTGAAGTCTGAGAATGCCTCTGGCAAAGGTAGACTAAGGACATTTCAGACGGAAGGAGCAATAAAGAGAACAGGTCTAAGATGCTAGGAAGCTCTTCATGGGTCCAATTCTTCCCATTGCCCTGGCTTTGATTTTTAATGTTCATTCCAACTGCTTGGGAATCTCTGAAGCCTGTCGGTCCCGATCCTGTGCCGAGAATCACATGTGGAACCACTGCCTTCTAATAAAATATCTGAAATTAAATCCTTGTGTCCTTTGATAGCATCTTTCAAAAACAAAATTGCCTGCCCAGTTGTTCAGATAGCACTTTCTGCCTATGCAGAGCAACAGGGTACACAACAGAGTTAATATGCTTAATATTCTATTTTCAGAGGCCTATACCATAGAATATCTTTGTTAGTATAATTAATTTAATTCAGTCGTGCCTACCAAGAAATTTTTTTAATTGTATTGCTATTTGAATAGGTGATGTGATTATAATAAACTAACATTCTTTTTTTTTTAAAAAAAATGCATATTTATTGTCAGATGATAGGAAGAAATTGAGAGAGACCTGGAAACCGTTACTGTGAAGGCTTGAACAACCGCAATTTACTGCAAAGAGATAAAAACCAAACACCTCAGCCATATTATCACCATAATTGTCTGCTGTTTACCCATCTTGTAAAATAAACGGACATGAAATGTGAGAGCACGTTTCAAAACATACATAGAAGGTGTTAGAGTGATTATGCCTAGGCCGCCTGACTTAATTGTGAATTGTTTTGCTTTCAGCTGGAAGTGAGACGGTATTAATTAGTAGTGGTTTTGACAAGATTGGAAGTCCATGGACTTCCTTCAGAGGGAACTCTGCAAAGGTGCCTGCATCCCTCCGAGGGTTTAAAAAGAAATTTTTTTTTTTAGCTTGTAGTGGCATTTTGTTGTTTGTTAATCCGTGGTGTGGGCACAAACCAGAAGATCCGAGATGTGATAAATGTACAAATGGCTCAAGTTTTAACAAGGAGCTTTTCTCTCTGAACTCCAGGTGGCAAAGACAAAAGCTGGACTGCATCGGGTGGCCCCAGGGAACTGCCAACGAGGATTCGTGCACAGCCTCCGCGCCAGCTATCTCCTACAACTTTAGAGGTGCTGGCACCAAAGTGAAATCTAACTCGACACTCTTTTCCTTTCTTCCCAGTCACTCGGTTTTGTGCTTTTTCCACCAACAGATTTTTATTCTCAGCAGCCAAAATAATTTATTGGTTTCCACTGTTCTCCTTGGCTGAATCCTCAAGCACGCCAACTCCCCGCTTTTCTGGACAGACTCTCCGTAATTCAGCTGGCATCTCATCAGCGCCTCGCTGATCCTCCATCCTTCCTTCCTCCAGAGTCCTGGTTCTTTCCTGTCCCTCGAGTCGAAGAGGAATAACAAGCCAAAAGACACCATCCAGTTTGGGTTAAACCGAATGGGGAATGAACTCTACCACATTTTTGCTTTGTTGAAATAAGCTCAATATCGCCCTTGTACAGATAGCAAATCGGCTTCACCAAGGCAGCAAATGTTGCCCTTTTTCTCCTGGTCCACATCACAGTTCGGCATTTCCCACTCACAGATGAGACTCTTAATTCTGTCCTCACCGGGAGAGTTTTCTGAGCTTGAAGATGCCCTGTTTTACCTAGATAATCAGTGCCATGCTCTTGTTTGGTGCAAAAACAAAACCATTATGGTATAGATTCTTTAGGTGAGTTAGGAATGGGGTCTAAACATGTAGGTAACGGGTCTGGTGATCAAATTCAGACTGTCATCGTGGCAATCCATCTTCCAAGGGAAACCACACAGAGTGTACGTAACTCTGATTAACCTCCCTGCTGCAGACAAAGCAAAGTGATAATATGGAAGTGAAAAATGACTCCTTTAAAATAGAAGTAGAATTCTGCTGGGCTCTGTGTAGTGCGTGCATGCGCGTGTGTGTGTGTGTGTGTACGTGTGTTTCACACCAACCTCCATTATTTTTCTAGTTTTAAGCAGACACTTCCATCAGTCCATTAATTTCCATGACAGATTCCAGTGAACTGAACAGTCAGTGGGAGCATCTGGATGGTCCTCGCACACCTGGAAGCAGGTAGATGGAGCACAGCCCGCCAACGTGCAACACCAGGAAACAGATCACGTGTCAGGAAACTTCAAAGTGCTGCATCCCTCCAGGCCAGCTGCGACACCCCACCAGCATGCATCTGAAGCCTCTCCCTTTTAAAATAACATACCTCCGAGTTCTGTGGTGTAAGTTAACATTTTTAACAAAAATGACGTGAAGGGTTAACGTTTAAAAACTCTGGCTGCGAGTGAGGGATCTGATTGGGGCACTGAAGAGAGGCAAACCTTGGACATATGTCTAAAAATAACATCTACGTCTCCCTTTGCAGCTTTAATTATTTTTACATCCCTGGTGAGCTGTCTGAAGGCTGAGATGGGAAGCTCTCCCAAGCCTCTCCCTCAGTCCTTGACACTTGGTTGTTACTTTATTTAAAGCAGACATCAGGCAAGGGGAACAGGAAACAGAGGGCCGGGAGGGGGTTTGGGAGCATGGTCAAATCCAACTACAGCCTTTGGCGGGACACCAGCTCCCTAAACACCACAGGTACAGAAGGATTCTGAAAACCACCCCAAACTTAGATCTACCTCCCGCTGCTTTGCAGGGCCCAGGAAGTGAACAATGGCGTTCTTCCTCACGTTAACACGGAGCCCCTGCCTTCTGATTGGATCAGCACCGAGGAATTTTAGAAAACAACGCCTCAGGATGAACCTCACAGATAACGCTGAGAAAATGAAGTCAGCCGTTAAAGAGAATATCCTGTAGGATTCGGCATGATTCCTTGATGCAAACATAAAAAATCAAACACAATTTACTGATGGTGATGGAAATGACAACAGTGGTTATTCTTTGAGGTGGTCTATCATTGGGAGGACCTTCTGCAGTGCTGGATTCTATACTGTGCTCTGGATGTATTTACCTTGTAAAGATTTATCAAGCTGTAAACTTGAGATGGGTTAATTCACTGTACGTTAGTTACACCTCATTAGTTATGCCTTTATATAATTTCTCTCTCCTTCTAGTTCATATACAATGAAAAACGTCACACATACAGAATTGTATGGGGAACAATAGCTTAAATGCTGTGTATTCACAATTTAACAAGACTTAATATTCTGTCGTTTCCTCCAAATCTTTTTCTTTTCTTTTTGAAGAAATAAAGCAATTACAGGTAGAAATGAAGTCCCTGATATGTCTGTTTCTAATCCCCCTGTCTCCCTCCCTCTCCAGAGGTAAGCACCATCCTGCCTGTAGTGTTATTCATTATATCTTCCCAACATAAGTATTTTGTATAGCCATAAAAGATGCATTGTATTGTTCTGTAGACTTTTAAACTTTACATAAATGTTATCATATAGTTTGAATCATTTTGCAATCTTTTTTTTTTCAGGCAAGAGGTTTTGTTTGGGGGATTATCCATATGGATTCATGTAGCTCTATTTCCTTCATTTTAACCACTATATAGTACTCCATTGTGAAAATATACTGCGATGTATTTGTCCATTCTCCTAAAGATAGACATTTGAGAGACAAAGGCTGATGGTTGCTTCCCAGCGCCCCTTCTTCCTTTCTTAGTAACAGACCCCACATTTATTCAGAGTAGCAATGTGCCCAGTTAAAAGGATAGATTTCCCCACGTTTCTTGATCCCAGGTCTGGCCCCTAGAATATAAGCAGGGGTTCCTGGGTGGTACTTAAGAGAAGACTCCTTTAAAGAGGGACAAGCTGGGGCATGCCCTTTTGCTCTTCCTCCCCTTCCCTTTTCTTGTTGCTTGGAATGTGAACTTAATAGCCGGAGCTCCAGCAGCCACCTTAAACCATGTGGTGATGGTGAGGATGGAAGCCACTTGCTAAGTCTGACAAAGCAGGAAGACACAAGAGAACTGGGTCGCTGGTGACTTTGTGTAGCCTTCACCCCAACCCTGAGCTTTTCTTTCAATCTGAGAAAATAAACCCTTACATAGATAGGTCTCTATTGCTACCAGCTGAACATTTCATTGTCGTTACTAACTGGTAGAATTTGGGGGGTTATTATAAGCAATAATGCAATGAATGATCTTGGACCTGTCTTACTGTGCTCTTGTGTGAGAGTTTCAGTAAGGCATTGTGATACAGTAAAAAATACATATTTGGTCTTCGTTCCAGGTTCTTGATGCAGAACTTCTAAAATCCTTAGAATTTCCTGAGTGACAGGGATGATAGGAGCATCTAACAAGCCCCTTTCAACCATACCTGAGTTTACACTAATAAGGGGACTCAGGGTGGGTCCCTCGATAACTCCAGGATGGGGGCTGGTTGCCAGAGGGACCAATCAAGTAATTAGAAGGGTTGGAGTTTTCACCCCTACATACAGACCTCCCGGAAGGGAAGAGGGGCTAGAGATTGAGTCAAATCACCAATAGCCATGATTTAATCAGTCATGACTATGTAATGAAACCTCCATAAAACCCCTAAATGATGGGGTTCAGAGAGCTTTGGAGAACACATTGAGGAGGGTAGTGCACCGAGAGAGAGGGGACATGGAAGCTCTGCTCCCCTTCCCCCATACCCTGCCTTGTACATCTCTTCCATCTGGCTGTTCTGAGTTGTATCCTTTATAACAAACAGTTACAGTAAGTAAAGCTGTTATCTGAGTTCTGCGAGTCATTCTGGTGAATTATTGAACCTGAGGAGGGGATCACGGGAACCTCCGGTTTATAGACAGTGGGTCAGAAGTACAGGTGGTAACCTGGAACTTGTGACTGGCATCTGAAGTGGGTTGGGGCTGTCTTGAGGGACTCAGCCCTTCACCGGTGGGGTTCTGCACTAACTCTGGGTAGTTGGTGTCAGAACTGAATTGAATTGTAGGACACCCAGTTGGTATCAGAGAGTTGGAGAACTGATTGGTGTGAGGGAAAAAACCACACATTTGGTGAAAACATTTCAGGCACACACCTGGAAACAGACCTGGAGGGAGGTAGGGCATGCCCGTATCCAGTTTTACAAGACACTGCCAAATGTTCTTTCAAAGCTTATGCCAAGTTATATTTGCACAGCATATATAAGAGTTTGTGTTTCTCTCCATTCTTGACACTCTGAGTATTGTCAAACTTTAAAATTTTTGCCTATCTAATGGGTGTGAAACATTGTCTTATATATATATTTTTTCGTATCTTGTTTAATTTGCATTTCACTGATTCCTAGTGAGACTGACCTTTTCTTTCCCCATATATTTATTTGCTATTCAGTTTTCCTTGTCAGTGAATTATCTGTTCATTTTCTTTGTCCATCCTTCTATTGAGTTTTTTGTTTTCTTGTAGGAATTTTTCATATATTCTGGAAACCTCATCTTAATCAGTTATCACTTCTCCTCATCCGTGTCTTATATTTTCACTTTGTCTCTTGTTGTCCAGAGATTTTGTTTTATTGTAGTCAAATTTATCCATCCATATTTTCCCTTACAGTTTATACTTTTCTGTGTCTTGCTTAAGAAATCCTTTCCTACATGGAGGCCATAAAAATATTTTTCTATATTTTCTATTAAGAGTTTTCTAATATTGTTTTTTACATATCAGTCTTTAGTCCATCAGGATTTTATTTTTGTATACATTGTGGAGAGG
Source organism: Eschrichtius robustus (assembly GCF_028021215.1). Lineage (NCBI taxonomy): Eukaryota > Metazoa > Chordata > Mammalia > Artiodactyla > Eschrichtiidae > Eschrichtius > Eschrichtius robustus. Next base: position 90,873,764 of record NC_090839.1, read on the forward strand.
CAACTAATTTTTATGTGGATTATCAATTGGCCTGCATTCTTTCCCCACTGATGTGAACATTAGTTAGTTTCCACATATGTTGGTTTGTCTCTATTCTTCCTTTCTATTCTGTTGCCCTATCAGTTTATTTTTGTGTTACTGTTGCACTATTTTAAACCCCAAAGCTCTGTTTGATACCTAGTAGGGCAAGTTCCATGTTATTTGTTTCCTTTCATCAACAAATTTGTAGACTATTCTTGCCCTTTTCTCCTTCACATGACATTTTGAATAAGTTTGGGAAAGTTCTTTGAGAATTCCTGTTTGGATTGAATTCAATTTATAAATTAAATTGGAGGAGAATTAATGTCTTTATTACATTAAATATTCCCAACCTTGTATATGATTTATCCATGCTTTTAAAAAAAATTTTCCTTTGGTCATGTTTTGTACTTTCTTCATAAAGTTTTTGTAAAATTTATCTATTCATAGTTGGTGTAAGTCATTTGTTTGCTGTTGTATTTTCCTTCTATTACTTTTCTTTTTAATTAATTAATTAATTTTTGGCTGCCTTGGGTCTTCGTTGCTGCACGTGGGCTTTCTCTAATTGCGGCACGGAGGCTACTCTTAGTTGTGGTGCCCGGGCTTCTCACTGCGGTGGCTTCTCTTGTTACAGAGCATGGGCTCTAGGCACGCGGGCTTCAGTAGTTGTGGCTCACGGGCTCAGTAGTTGTGGCTCGTGGGCTCTAGAGCGCAGGCTCAGTAGTTGTGGCGCACAGGCTTAGTTGCTCCGGGGCATGTGGGATTTTCCTGGACCAGGGCTCAAACCCGTGTCCCGTGGGAGGCAGATTCTTAAGCACTGAGCCACCAGGGAAGTCCCTTCTATTACATTTTGTGTGTCTTTTCCTTCTATGACATTTTCTAACTGGTTTCTATTGTTATAGAAGAATGCTATTGATTTTGCATTTTGATTTTATATCCCAAACATTACTGATCTCTTATTAGTATGGGATCTAAGTTTTCTGGTTTACACCTGTTGTCCTGGGATCCCATCGGGTTTAGCATTAGTCCCAGGTCTCTCATTTTTAATGTGATATTATTAGCAATTGCATTTACATGGACCAGAATGGACATGGTAGACCTCATCTTTGTAATTCCAGCTTCTTGCCTACATCTCGTCTGAGAAATCCGGGTCTTTCTGCAGTAAACACAATTCTCACTTTAACACATGGTTTAGCGTGAGCGACAACCAATGATAACCCACCTTTTTTTTCCTGACTCTTTTTACACGCCAGGTAACTGACACCTCCCTTTGTAGGATAACAAACAGGGCACTGGCTGGTAGAACAAAAGTGCTTGAACCTTCTTTGCTTGTGGCATCATGAGGATCTTGTTTGCCTATCATGATTACTCTAAGTTTATAAAATTGTTTCAGTAGCTTACCTTCTTTTCCTAGTCTCTGTAATAGCTTTTATGAGATGAGGGCTCTCTCTTCTTTGAAGTTTTGTTAGAACTCACCTGTAAAACAGAATCCAGGCCTTTTGCCTGTGTGTACGGTGTCGGGGATATGGTTTGTGGGAGCATTCTTGATTGTCGATTCCATGTCTTTAATAGTTTTGGTGTATTTAAACCTTCTTGAATCAATTTTGGTAGTCTATATTTTTCTAGAAAATGATTCACTTCATTTCAGTTTTCAAATTTGTTGGCATAAGTTATTCATTGTATCCTCCTGATTAAAAAAAAATCTCAACTGTATCTGTGTTTGTTTACCCCTTTCTATACCTATTGTTTATTTATGCCTTTTTGATCCACTTTTAAATCTTGTTAGGGGCTTGTCTATTTTGTTTGATTAAAAAGGCAGCTTAAAAAAATACTTTCTTCTTGATCCCAGTTTTCTATTTCACTTATTTTCATTAAAACATTTATTAATTTTTCTCTGTTAAAACAAAAAAATAGCATTTTTAAAAAAGCAGTAGTTCATTGCATTTTCCAATGTAGTTCATGAATTTTTGTGCTGTTTCTCATTTTTCATGCCTTTCTTCTTTGTTTGCTTCCTCTGGTATTGAGAATCTGCTGATAATAAACTCTCTTATTTGTTGTATGTCTGAAAATGTCTCTGTTTAGCCTTGACTGCTGGATAGTAGTTTAGCTGGGTATAGAATCCCAAGGAAGGCATTTTAAAGAAATTTTCTTTATTGTGTTCATTACATTTTATAATTATACACATTGTGTGATTATTTGAAAAATGTCTGTCTCCCACCGGAATGATTTTTGTTTGTTTTGTCCACCACTGTGTATCCTAGTCTCTAGAGCAATGCCAGGCACATAGTAGGCACTCAATAAACAGTGTGCAATGAGTGAATGAGTGAATGAATGAATCCTTCACTGGGCCCTCTGTTCTCTGACAGCAAGGTGGGTGTCTTCTTCTTCAGGGCTGAGTCCCAGTGCCTTGCTTACTGCCTGACACAGTAGTAACTAAATAAACATTTGTTGAAGGAATAAATGAATTCACCCTAGTTCTAAAACAAGAGCCTAAGGACAGTAGTCTTAGAAATCAGTGCCTTTTGAAAGGCAATCTTTGGTATCCCCTGGGTTCACATTTTCTTTTTGAAATTTCTTCTCTGGGGTTAGCTGCAAGGGAACTGGGGGTAGACAGGAGCTTTCATGAAAGCAAAACCCTCCTCCGAAAGGGAGTGTTCCCTTTTACCAAAGCTGCACAAACTTTCAAAGATCTATTCACAGAAAGGAGAATGTTCTCCAGCTTAGCTGGGAGCCTGGCTGAGTCCTCTTTTCTAAATGGACTTCAACGCATCATCACTGGTGGCTCCTTTAAAGGAAAAGGGTGTCACACCAGGAAAGATGACATCCAGATGCAGACTGCACGGACTCGCACAGCAACTAATAAGATATTCAGCAGCTGCTGCTGTGGTGTCAGTGAGGACAGTGCACTAGGATTCTGCAGAAAGGCCCATTTAGGAAGGAGGTAGGGGCCTTTGAGGCCATGGTACAGGAGGCATTTAAAGACTTAGCCCCCTGAGAGCCCTAATGCGCTTCGATTTGGCCATTTATAAAATAGAAGGAACTATTAGGACTCGGAAAAGACGCCTGGTCTGCACCATATGAGGACGCAGGGGTCACCTGTGTGTCAACAGTGTAAGAGGGTCATTCATAAAGCCTTTAGTCCGTTCATCGGCCCTAAAACCCTGCTCACCACACCCAAGTAGGCTGCTGTGTTTCGCCATGCTCTGGTCAAGTCTAACAATTCTCAAACGTCCGGTCTCACACACGTAGAGTCCCAACTGCAGGCGGTTTCTCTAGACACAGGCGGCCCCCCGTCCAACTCAAACCACCCCCTTTAGATAGGAGGGCAGTAATCTTGTAACAGACACCCTCTAGCAGCAGGTGGCAGGGCTCCAGTGCACATCTCTGCCCCGGTCACTCTTAAGACCACACAGTTCACGGACAGCCATGGAGAAAGACAAAAAGAGGAGAAAAATGAGTTTTAAAGACGCCAAAGCTAATGTGTTAGCGAGATTTTAAAGACTTGTTTTCCTTGGCTCGCCGAACAGGCCTTTTCTCAAACTGCGTCTCCTTCAGCCATGACGTCTTCTCTGAAACATGGGAGTATAAACAGAGGAAAACACCCCTTCCAAATAGTGGTGCAGAGGCAGGCAGGACACAGCTGCCAAAGGAAAAGAACAAAATCAGAATCAGAAAAGCGAATTGGTTTTTGAGGCATCAAAGTAGGTTTTCCAAACAAAGGAGAGTGGCTATTTCTTTGTTAGGAGGGAAAAAAGCCATCCTGGGACATACTTGACAGTCACACTTTAATGTTGATATATGACAAAAATGTTGTTTTGATCTGCAGCCCGCCATTAGGCCTTGCCTTCCAGAGACTCTCCAGCTTCTGCGTCCTCGAGAAAGGGACTTACTGAGTGGCTTAACACATCTTTCAAGTGAAGATTAACAACAATGATAATAATAAAGTGACAAATTGGCTTTGAATCTTGGCAAAATGGAAAACCATATGTTCTGAGAGTTGCTTCATTCACTGGTAATTAAGTTTTCTTTTCCCCCACAAAGATGAGGCTTTTTTGGACCCAAAACATAGCTTGAAGCATGTAAGCCTCTTAATAGGGACCTCTCTCCTCTTTTGAAGATCAAATCCTGGCTAGTTTTGTTTGAAGTTCAGAGCCCTGTATGGGATCCTAGGCTCGTTAATAAAATAGTAGTACATATTTGGAGTATTTCTACAACCCCAAAGACTTCATCCCAGGAGGGAAATGTAACCAAAAAAAAAAAAAAAAAAAAAGATGGTCTCCAAGTTCCTCTGACATTACGGAATTGAACATATGTCTTCATGCCCTGGGCCACCCAAAAGACTCAGGCATGAGGATGCCAGAGTATTATCTGCATCTCTTCTAATCAACACCCAGCCCAGACGGTCATCAACCCTCTCCTCAGCAAAAGTCACTGAGCATTTGGGTATATACACAGCTTGTTTGTCTTGAGTTAGAGCAGCCTTGCAAAACACAGATGTTTTCCTTTTAATCCTGTTTGCACTTTGCAGTGGTCACACTCGAAGTTATTTGGCTGCAGGAAGCCCCTCCAAGACTGATCCCGCAAGAGAAATGGCGCGTGCGCAGAGCCGTCCGATTTGGGGCTGCTCCCTGCCTCTCTGCATTGCTGAGCACAGTTAATTCATCTGAACAGAATGGCTTATGAGGGTGAGGATGAACATATAAATACCTCTTTTTTTTTTAATGGTGACGCTATAGAATCTCATCATCGGGCCCTTCAAGGTCAGTTTATGACTGTGCTTTACGTACTTTTGGATATTCACTCCTCCACCAGGATTTGCAAAGAGCCTTCCTGGCTTTCCTGAGAGAGATGATTCAAGAGCTCAGACTGATGGCAAACAGTCTGGACTCAGCAAGTCTTGGACCTGCTGCTTCCTTGGCTGTGTGACCTTGGGCAAATTACTTTACCTCTCTGGGCTGCTTCTTTATCAGTAAAGAGGAGCTGAAACAAATATCTACATCATAGGGCTATGGCAAAAATTAAGGGAGATACTGCGCAGAGACACGTAAACATGCAGTACATGTTTGCTATTCTTTTATTTAATCTCTGTCCCTTGGGCCTTTTGTTCCTCGTTTCAGGCCCTTGATCTCATAAAGAGCCAGCTCAAGGATCAGAGCCTTGGAATGAAATAGACCATGTGTGTATTTCTCCTCTGCCCACGAAAATGTCCAGTTTGCTCCCTCCTTTGGATCAAGGAGCAAAGGCTGCTATGAAACACGATATTACCACGTTACTCACACCCTGTGGATACCGTGATCCAAGATTTGGAACAGCTCTAGAGAGAGGATTGGTCTTAGATGAATAGGACGTAGGGCAGATAAAGGTCCAGATTCAATAAGCATTAATAGAGAGCCTACTATGTGCCAGGAAATTTGTTAGGTCTATTCTTATGTGTGGTTTTGTATAGTACCCAAAACAAAACTCTAGGACAGGTATCATTATGATCTCCATTTTACAGAAGAAGTAATGTCTTTAGGGGAAATAAATAATTGGTCCAAGACCAAAAAGTCCCCCTCTGCCACCGGGATAAAGACCCAAAAGATGACCCAAGAGGGTCATGGTGTGACCCTCTATCCATCCACCTCATCTCCATCCCCTACCTTGTACCTCACTGTAACCCAAGGCAAATCCAGCCTTCTTTTTCCTGCCTTAAGGGAGCCTAAGCTCCAACAGCCAGCAGCACAACCAACAGAAAATCCAACCTCCCAAAAGCACAGAACTCTAATGACAGTCTTTACTGACAATATCTTATGGACGGTCTTAACACACGGAGGAATGTCCTAAAAACCCACTTTCCCTTCCTCTCACCACAAGCCCTCATCCTAATGGGAGCTGCTCATCTCATATCCTTTTCTCCCTCATTAATTCTCAAATGTCACCCCCTTATTCTCCTCTCCCTACAATGCACCTGCTCTCCTTTCTCCAGGGAAGAGTGTGGGCAGCCCTGGCGTCCTACCCTGTCCTCTCTACTCCTTGCCAGGTTAGCACGGCAAAGCCCAGTGGGGAGGGAGGTCTGAAGATTGCGAACACGGATGCTGACAGTTTTTTTCTTTATCCCATTCACACTGCATTTCCAGCAAAGCTGAACCGCTGATAACGTCCCTGCAGAGGCCACGCCACTTAAGGTCTTTTCTCACACAGTCCTCTCTGCCCCAAACAGCCTACTTCTCCCATGACTCTCCTCCTCAAGCCCTACTGCCCACTCAGGCCCAGGGAGGAGGCCTTCCCTGATTGACCCACCCCTTCACCTGGGCGAGAGGCTAAGGGGCCTCTTCTCTGGCCTTCTGAGCATCCCTGACCATAACTCATGTATAGTGGTTACCACGCCATACTGCCACCCAGCTGTCCCTTCTTCTCCGTGGTTTCGCTTTCCTTGGCTTCAACTGCATGGTCAACTACGATCCAAAAATACCAAATGGGGGCTTCCCTGGTGGCGCAGTGGTTGAGAATCTGCCTGCCAATGCAGGGGACACGGGTTCAAGCCCTGGTCTGGGAAGATCCCACATGCCGCGGAGCAGCTGGGCCCGTGAGCCACAACTACTGAGCCTGGGCGTCTGGAGCCCGTGCTCCGCAGCAAGAGAGGCCGCGATAGTGAGAGGCCCACGCACCGCGATGAAGAGTGGCCCCCGCTCGCCGCAAGAAGAGAAAGCCCTCGCACAGAAACGAAGACCCAACACAGCCAAAAATAAATAAATAAATAAATAAAAACAAAAACAAAACAAAAGAAAAAAACGCAAAAACACCAAATGGAAAATTCCAGAAATAAACGATTCCTAAGTTTTCATTCGCGTCCTGTTCTCTGTAGCGTGATGAAATCTCTCGCCGTCCTGCTCAGTTCCTCCTGGGACATGAATCATCTCTTTGTCCAGCGTATCCCGCTGTTAGTCACTTAGTAGCCGTCTCTGTTATCAGAGCTACCGTCACAGCATCACGGTGCTTGTGTTCAAGTCACCCTTATTTTATTTAATAATCGCCCCAAAACGCAAGAGTAGCAATGCTGGCAATTTGGATATTCTCTTACTGTGCTTAATTTATAAATTAAACTTTATCATAGGTATGTATGTATAGGAAAAAACATAGTCTATATAATGTTCAGTACTATCCACAGTTTCAGGCATCACTGGGAGTCTTGGAACATATCCCCCTCGGATAAGGGGGGGACCTCAGTCAGTTTTCATTTATAGATCCATCTCCTGCCATATTGTGAGTTTCTTGAGGGCCCAACAGCAAGCTCTCTCCAGATGATTGCTTCTGTTGTTTTTTAAGAGTGCCTTAAACAAATAAGAATTGATTCTTCTCAACAACAAAAAGACAAGAGTTGTCCTTACTAGCATTGATTCAGCAGCACAGAGGCAGGGCCAGCCTCCCCGAGGTCCTATTGGGCTTCCCCTCATGCTGAAGCCCCATCACCGTATAATGGCTCCTGTGACTCTAGACAGTGCAGCCATGTTCAAGGCAGGAAGAAATAGGGAGCAGATGTAAGGTCAGCTGTCTGAACTTTGACCGGGGATGCAATGGCTTCCCTAGAACCCAGCCCCGGTCTTGAACCTGAACCAAGGTGTCTTACTGGCCATTGCTGGGAGACAAAACATTTCCCCAGCTTGTTTAATGGATTGTTATGATCTGATTTGTTTTGCTTTTTTCTTTTTTGGACTAAAAGTCATATAACACAAAATAACCATTTTAAAGTGAGAAATTCAGTGGCCTTTAGTACATTACCGCTGTTGTGCAACCCTCACTTCTATCTAGTTCCAAAGCATTTTCATCACCCCAAAAGGAAACCCCGTACCCACCAAGCAGTCATTCCTCATTGCCCCACCCCCTGCCCCTGGTAACACCAGTCTGCTTTCTGTCTCTATGGATTTCCCTATTCTACACATTTCATATAAATGGACATACACAATACATGACTTTTTGCATCTTGCATCTTTCACTTAGCATAAAGTTTTTGAGGTTCACCACGCAGTAGCATGTACCAGAACTTCATTCCTTTTTGTGATGAATAATTTTCTGTTGTGTGGATATACCACAATTAGTTTGTCCATTCATCCATTGCTGGGCATTTGGGTTATTTATCATGTGATTTGAGCCCAGGCATCCTGGCTCCAAGTCCCTGCCGTGGACCCCTGTAGAATGCCAGGGCTTGGTCCTTGGGGTGAATAAGGGCTTCAGGGTTACCCTTGTTGCCTGGAGATAGTGAGCTTGCTCCTGAGATGGGGAGGGGCCACTTGGGGACCCACTGGAAACCATCTTTGTCTGCTTCCCCGCCCTGCATGGCCCTGTGAACATCTGCCTTTGGGGAGCCTCTGCCTTCCATGCCCACTTAGGGCCACCACCGGGGAAAGCAGTAGCTGTCTTCACCTGGGGTCATCCAACCCACAACTGCATTGGCTGGTGCCCAACCAAGAACATTCCTCAGCACTGGGGTCATTTAGGTAGTTCTTATTAGTCATCAGGTAGGATTCATAGCTGCTTGACTCTTTATTCTTGCCAGAGGCTGATAAATTGGCCAGACGCAGGAATCATTCTTCAATAATTAAAAGACTTTATGGCTTGCAGAAGGAAGCAAATTTGGGAGCACCAACCACGAGCCTGGGCAATACTCCTGCCAGCCGAAGACTACATCCACCACGGGCTGCTGACGGTTCACCTGTGACGTGGTCTCTGGGATCTCAGTTCAGCCATCCAAAGGCACTGCTCTCTGCATTCAGGCACTTTCAGGTGTCCCCTGGGGTTTGAGTTGGACCGATTGGTCCAGGGAAGCAAATGACGGCCCTGAATGGGCTCAGCATCCTGGAGGTTTGCATGGAGGTACCATTTCAGCCCCTTTTAATTTCTTGCTCTGGAGACATATAGGTATCCCTAGCGCAGGAAATAAAACCTGGCAGACTGTCCTCAGCCCCCAGGGAAGGACTCTGTCTTCCTAGGGAAGAACCCAGGAAGGAAATGCTCAGCCATTGGCTTTGGACAAGTGAAGGAAAGATTAAGGGATGATATACAAAGGCGCTCAGTGGACAAGCACAGCCCAAGCCACCTTACTTTCCTCAAAAGCAGAGATTTTATTCCAGCATGAGCCTTTACAACATCATGCTTACGATCTCCAGCTGTTGAGTCAAAAAGACCTGAGTTTCACAGATTTAGAGAATGAGCTTAACCGGGGGAAAGAGTTGGGGGGAGGAATAGATTGGGAGTTTGGGATTGACACGTACACACTGCTATATTTAAAATAAAATGTCTTTCCATGGGAAAAAAAAAAAAAGACCTGAGTTTGAATCCAGGCTCTGCCAGTTAGTAGCTGGGTGTCCTTGGGTAAGTTACTTAACTGAGCCTCAGTTTCCCCATCCATATGACAAAAATAATGTCAACTTCATGAGGAGTAAATAGGATAATCCTGGGAAGTGAGTGTCTGGCACAAGGTGAGAGCTCAGTCAACCGTAGCTGTTAGATTACCTGTGACTCAATTCCCCACTTCACGTGCCCCTGTCCGTCCAGACAAAGCTACCAGGACCCCTGCTTTCCAATACCTCCCCTATTTCAGTCCTTCAAATCCAAAGTTTTACAGACTCAAATCTTGCCAGGGCATCTTTCTTAGGGGGCCCTCTATGCCAGGGTGGGCTGAGGATTATAAAGTGTGGTTAAGAGTTTCAAGGTCAAACCTAGTACTTCCTATGAAAATAAAAAGAGAGCAGTACATTACATTGTCAAGTTAATACAGCGTGATGGAACATCTCCAGACTGCACATCCTGGAAGACTGTAAAAGTCTAATAGATTTAGGGAAACTGTACCTCGGGGAGCGTATTAGACAGCGCTCATCAATGGATCAAAACTGTCTTGGAGGCTCCCTTCCCAGGGAACAGCAGTGCCCCTTAAATGATTGCTTTCTCTCAACAACCTGGAGAGGAATGGTACTTCATACATTAACTATACGCAAATGGGGCACTTATTCTGAATGGAGAGTGCACCTTATTTTACCTCAAATGAAAAAGTATATCCTTTGAAAGCCAAATTCTGCTTTCTTCTAAATTACTGTAAAATGACATAATGCCATATTGATTTCCCTGGCTCCATCTCCGCTGATTTCGGATGTAGTTGGACCCATTTCTATGCCTCTACTGAAGTGTCTTTAATTATTCCAAAGGATGTCTTCATGCATTTAAGTTTTAATCGGATATAAAATTAGCAGAGTGTAAACTTTGCACATATGCTCCTAGGAAGGGATCATTTCAACGGGCTTTTATCCTGGGAAGAAATGCCATTTTACAATGAAAATGTTAATAACATAACTGGACTCTTCAGACTTTTTAAGAGTTACCACGTGAAATCATCAACTTATTTTACCCATTTTGTGCAGTTCTAAAACTGCACATGCTTTCACAATCTGAACAGTCACTTAAGAGGCATTGTTCTCATGAGCTGAGGGTTGATGAGGAACAGCACTGTTGACAGATGCTTGCCCCTTGCTTCTCATGTATCTTTCTGTTCGTTGGGATTTAATCTCTTCCATGGGGAGGACTGTTCAAGTTGAGTAATTTAAATACGCTCAGTGACTAGACAAGGCATCATGGCACCCTCAGGGACCAGGCCATCGGATGGAACATCAATCACCAGAGTCTTGACTCCTTTTCAGGGGCAAGATGCTGCAGGAGGAAGTTATGCACATCACTTCTCCCGTAAATTGTTCGTCAGAGCAGTCAGAGGCCAGCCTGGATCTCAGGGGAAGGGGAAGAGACCCCATCTCTCGATGAAAAGATTGTCAAAGAATGTGCAGCCATCTTTAACCACCCATGGCAATCAAGAACACGTGCAAGGTGGTGGCTGTTTTGGAGACTGAATGTTACTGTTTGAGGCACATTGTCACACTGCACTATGAAAAGTAGGTTAACAAAAAGACGCATGTTCAACTAAACCAAGAGCAACTTAAGGTCATTACCAGACTTTTTACAAAATACATTTGATTTGTTCGTGTTTCTCATTCTCCATTTCTAAGTGATTTCCAAGAATCACTAAATCTTGTTCATTTTACCTTCTAAATATTGTGCACGTGTCCATTTCTCTCCACCTCCACCAGCACAAACACTGTCACCACCAACACCATCACCATCAAAACCACCACCTCCACCACCACCATCACCACCACCATCACCACCACCACCTCCACCACCACCACCACCACCATCACCTCCATCACCATCACCTCCACCACAACCACCATCACCTCCATCACCTCCACCACCACCACCATCACCTCCATCACCATTACCTCCACCACCACCATCATCACCTCCATCACCTCCACCGCCATCACTGCCACCACCTCAACCACCATCACCTCCACCACCACCACCACTACCATCACCTCCATCACCATCACCTCCATAACCACCACCATCACCTCCACCACCTCCACCACCACCACCACCACAATCACCTCCATCACCATCACCTCCACCATCACCTCCATCACCTCCACCACCACCATCACCACCACCATCACCTCCACCACCACCATCACCTCCCCCAGCTCCACCACCATCACCTCCATCACCACCACCACCTCCACCACCATCACCTCCACCACCACCACCATCACCTCCACCACCTCCACCACCATCACCTCCACCACCACCATCACCTCCACCATCACCTCCACCACCACCACCTCCATCACCATCACCTCCATCACCATCACCTCCACCACCGTCACCTCCACCATCATCATCACCACCATCTCCATCACCACCACCACCACCATCACCTCCACCAGCTCCACCACCATCACCTCCACCACCATCAGCTCTATCTCCTACACCACCATCACCACCACCACCTCCATCCACCACCATCACCTCCATCACCACCACCACCATCACCTCCATCACCACCACCACCTCCACCACCACCACCTCCATCACCACCATCACCTCCCCCACTATCACCTCCACCACATTTGTCCAACCTACCCTCATGTTACCCACAGTAGCCTCTGACTGTTCTAGCCACACCCACCCTGACTCCTTCCAGTTCAGCTGTTCCACTGCAGAGTGATCATTTCAAAATCTGATCATGTCCCAGAGCCCACTTATAACTCTCCAGTGGCTTCCTGGCACTCTCAAGATGAGAACCAAGTTATTTATCGCAGCACACAAGGCCCAGCCTACCTCTCTAGCTTCATCTCTCATCAGCTTCTCTTTTTGCTCCAAACCAATCTTTTCAGTTTTTTTGTTCTTGCCATCTTTCCTCGACCCACATGCTGGCCTCCAGCCAAAAAGCTGTTTCCTCCTCTCTTTGAACAGGTAACTCTCAGTTCATGTTGCTCTAGGTAAGCTCAACGCTCCCACTGTAGAATCATAGAGCAGCTCCTTTACTTTGTTTGCCGTGCGTGTACTTTCACATTTGCTGGTGGGACTGTTTGGTCAGCAAGCATCCACCACCCTAAAAGGTAAGCTCCATAGTGGTAACAGGAGTGTCACCAACATGGGCCCCCGAGCCTGGGGAGCGGCAGCCCAGAGGAGCCGCTCAATAAACATTTCTTGAAGGAAGGAAGGAATGAACCTTATGTTCACCAGGAACTGTCCCATTTACCTCTTTCAGGTTGTGAAGTTGGTTGGAGGGTTTAAAATTGGAACAAAGTAATGGCTATGATATACTGCATTTCAGGCTCGAAACAGTCATAGACCCATGTCTCAGTCCCCTTGCTGTAGTCATATCTCCACCTGTTATATATATTAACACTGAACTACTTAAAGCAGGTAAAAAATTACTTTAAATTGTGATGCACTCCTAAAAACAACCCTTGAAGAAAGAATATTTTTATCAACTAAATAGGAGAATCTAAATATTTTTATAATCCCTGTGTACTTAGCTGATCACAGAGATTAAGCAGCAATCCATTCTTAGCTGTATTTTTATCATTTTCTTCAAAATTTTAATAAAGAAAGAAAGCATTATAAGTGAAAATAAAGTTAGCTTTACCTCCTTTACTGGTTCCATTATTGCCCTCTGCTCTCTGGAGACAGCCACCATCAAAAATTTGGTATAAATACATTAAATTCTTGATTTTATATTTTTCTACATATATGTGCAATCATAAATAATATAGGTATTGCTTTGTGTACCTTACAATTTTGTTCAAATGGCATCGTATATTTCACATCATTCTGAAATATTTATGAGATCTATTCATTCTGATAAGCGTGGATCTATTTATTAACTGCTTATGATATTCCATTATATGCATATTCTGCAATTTATTTATCTATTCTTGTACTGATGGTCATTTAGATTACTTCCAAGTTTTCACTAAGCAAACTCTGTTGGGATAGACATGGAACAGAGATACTAGAGTTTCTCTATATTCAGGTACAAATTATACTCAGTAGAGACTTTCTAATGACTAGAACTGTCCAGACATGAGATGGGCTGCTTCACATGGAATACACTCTACACTCCCCATGCCTGAGCAGAAGCTGGCCAATTACTCCTTAGAGATGTCTCAGAGACAATTTTTAAAAATTTATTTTTTTGAAGTATAGTTGATTTGCCATGTTGTGCTAATTTCTGCTATATATATATATATATCTGTATATATATATATAACTGAGTCCATTAGGGTTTATTACAGGATATTGAATATAGTTCCTTGTGCTATACAGTAGGACCTTGTTGTTTATCCATCCTATATATAATAGTTTGCATCTGCTAATCCCAAACTCCCAAGCCCTCCCTCCCCCGCCCCCTTCCCCCTTGGCAACCATAAGTCTGTTCTCTACGTCCGTGAGGCTGTTTCTATTTCGTAGATAAGTTCATTTGTGTTACATTTTAGATTCCACACATAAGTGATATCATATGATATTTGTCTTTCCCTTTCTAACATACTTCGCATAGTATGATAATCTCTAGGTCCATCCATGTTGCTGCAAATAGCATATTTCATTCTTTTTTATGGCCGAGTAGTATTCCATTGCATACACATATACACCACATCTTCTTTATCCATTCATCTGTTGATGGACATTTAGATTGTCTCCATGTCTTGGCTATTGTAAACAGTGCTGCTATGAACATAGGGGTGCATGTATCTTTTTGAATTATAGTTTTGTCCAGATATATGCCCAGGAGTGGGATTGTTGGATCATATGGCAACTTAGAGACAATTACTATAGGGAGCTGAAGACTTATCTGGTTCCTTCTGATTCTGTATGTTCTAGGTACTGCGGGTATGATCTTTTTGAATCAGGTGTTGGCAAACTATAGCCAGCAGGCAAAATGCAGCCTGATGCCTGTTTTTGTAAATAATGTTGCACTGGAACACAGCCATGCTCATTCATTTATATACTGCGTGTGGCAGCTTTCATGCCAAAACAACCCAGTTGAGTAGTCGCAAAATCCACAACATTTACTATCTTTGCCCTTAAAAAAAGTTCTGGGGTGGACTTCCTGGGTGGTGCAGTGGTTAAGAATCTGCCTGCCAATGTAGGGGACAAGGGTTCAAGCCGTGGTCCAGGAAGATTCCACATGCCGCGGGGCAACTAATCCCGTGTGCCACAATTACTGAGCCTGCGCTCTAGAGTCCGTGAGCCACAACTACTGAGCCTGTGTGCCACAACTACTGAAGCCCGTGTGCCACAAATAGTGAGCCCACATGCCACAACTACTGAAGCCCACGCGCCTAGAGCCCATGCTCCACAACAAGAGAAGCCACCGCAATGAGAAGCCCACACACCGCGCTGAAGAGTAGCCCCCGCTCGCTGCAACTAGAGAGAGCCCGCGTGCAGCAACGAAGACACAACGCAGCCAAAAATTAATTAATTGATTAATTAATTAATTTTTTAAAAGTTCTGGGAGATTTGGGCTTTGCATCTCACACTCCTTTAAATAAGTCACCCAGCCTCTCTTTGCTTTGGCAGTACACTCCAGTGCAATGCCTGGAACACAGCTGGTGCTCAATAAATACTGGTGTTACAAGCCAGAGGGTGACTGAACCACTGGCAAGGTAGCCTCTTACAGCAAGAACATTGGAAAAATCTGTAGGGTCCGTGAGGGCAGAGATCTTCTCTTTGACATTCCCACCTGACACACCGCCCACGACAAGGTAGACCCTCACCAAGTATTTGTGGAATGGAATCGAACAGGTCTGCATTGGTGGCATTTCATTCGTTAAATAATGGGCCTCCATTTCCTCAGTCTGCGCCCTGTCAGTAAACCAGCAGTCTTGGTTGGCTTGGAGAAGCTTGAGGGAAGAGGCAGTTCCTCTCTTGCCTTCAAACAGATGTCCCTGTTCTTAGTGTGTACGTCTGGCTGGTCCAACTCAGGAGCAGTGACACTGCCAGAGGCATGAGTGAGTTGGACTAACTGTTCCATCAGCAGAGCCATCATCTCTTTGTCAGGAGTTGGCAATGTGGAGCGGGCTGGCATGTTGTCTTCTCAGCACACAGCACTGAGGGCTTACCAAACCCACAATACTCAACGCCCATCTAAGGGCGATCCAGGGTTTCAGACTGTTTAAATGTATTGCATCCCATAGCTCGTAAACACAGAGAGATCAAAATCAAGGTTTTCACCAGGGTTGGGCAAGATGGATCTGCTCTGTAGGAACCAAGATTGTTTCTGTTCCCACGTCTCCTTTTGCTACCTCATCCTTCAAGAAACAAGTCAGTGTCACCCCCTCCAGGAAGCCTTCCCTGAACTCATCTGTGAAACTACCTACCTCTCAAATTCATGATGATCCTACAAAGGACTTCTGACAAGCAAGCATGAAATTCTGAGCCATCCTCCATGCTTAATGACTATCTAGTCCTAAATCAGAGAAGGATGCACAAGGACTGAAAGATGAAAAAATCTAATCTCACCTCTTTTCCTAACTTAACACTCAGGGCCTTCATCTGAGAAGGGGAAGAATTCCTGCCTCACCTTGACAGGGAGAGAATTCAGCTTCTCACCCCGTACAGCCTTCCTCGAAGCTTCCTGAATTCTAGCTTCTCATAACCCCCATTTCCATCATTGAAAAACCCCAGCTGCAATGAACTGAATGTTTATGTCACTCCAAAGTTCATATGTTGAAATCCCACCTCCCAAGGCAATGGTGTGAAAAGGTGGAGAATTTGGGAGGTGATGAGGTCATGAGGGTGGAGCCCACATGAATGGGATCAGTGCCCTTATAAAAAAGACCCCAGAGCTCCCTCACCCCTTCCACCATGTGAGGACACAGGGAGAAGACAGCCATCTGTGAACCAGGAATTGGGTCCTCACCAGACCCTGAATCTGCCGGCACCTTGACCTTGGACTTTGCAGTCTCCACAACAGAAATAAACATTTGTTATTTAAGTTGCCCAGTCTACGGTAACTTTGTTTTAGCAGCCTGAATGGACTAAGACACCATCCCAAAACAGTATTGCGTAGACATTCACTAATGATCGCTCACTAACAATTTCAGGTATTTCAGATTTCTTGTCCCAGAGGAACTTTAAAGCTTCCTGAGGACAAAGACTGCATCTTTCATTTCTCTTAAATAACAGTGACATAAGAGAGCTTTCTGGTGGGCTGGCAACATTCAACTCTTGATCAGGGCGGTGGTTACATAGGTGTGAACATGTGTAAACATTCACAGGGCTCTACTCTGAGGCTTTGTCCACTTTACTATCTCACACTCCACCTCAGTAAAAACTGAAGACAGTAACAATGAATGACCATTGATTAAACACTCACCATGTAAGGCACTAGGATAGGGACCTCACAGACATTATTTCCATCCTCACAACAAATGGGTGAGTTTGGTACCATCCTCCCCACTGAACAGCTAAGCAAACTGAGGCTCAAAGAGATAAGGCCATTTGTCCAGGGCCACATACCTTCTCAGTTCTGCATTCAGGGGCCACACTCAAGGAGAGTGGATTGTGAACCTTGTGTTCTTCTCAACTGAGGTCACCAGGACCTCAAGGGAAAAAGAAACACACACATATGCATGCACATAGGATGCTCACACGTGCACATACACACACGTGTGTGTGCACACACTTATTCAAGATAAGCTTTCAACTGCAATTCCAAAATACATTTTATAAAAGACAATGAACAAATTTATGCCTCCGAAGGAAATGCAAATACAAGCGCATCAGAAAGGACTTGCCAAGGATGAACCCAGAATAGTGCTTCCCAAACCCTAATGTGCAGTGAACCACCTGGGCACCTTGTCAAAATGCAGGTGCTGAGTCAGGACAGCTGGGGTGGGACCAGGGCGTCTGCATTTCTCACAAGCTCCAGGTGATGCCAAGCTGCTGATCTGTGATCAAACATCCGAGCATATTTCGATGCACGTGGGATCGATTGGATCATTAACAAAACACAAGAACTTGCTTAGAAAGTTAGATAGTTCCTGCCAATGGAAGATATTGGCATTTCCCCTGGTCAGGTTACAAACTTCATTTTCATCTAAAGTGATGCATTTGAAACCCTCCTCTGAAGGGTCCAACCTGAGGCCTGAAGCTCTCAGAGCCCACCTTGCTGCCAGGTGTCAGGTTCTGTCCCAGCCCTGCCCACCCCAGCTCCCAGGGACACCAGAGGCCATCAGCCACAATCTTGTTCTGTAGGAGGGAGACCCCGGGGTCTGTTTAATTTCCCTCCAATGGCTTTTACCCCTGCAGCTCCTGGTGTGCCATCGTCATTATAACCAAACCCTGAGAGTCTGCAGTTGAAATGAACAGGACTCACAACTTCTTGCTGCTCCCCTGCACCCCAGATTTTGATGAAGCCAATTCACGTGTCAGCAACACACCAGCAAGGGTACGGGAGCTGTCAGTTTGCAAAGTCCAAGCCCTAAGTTCAGACAATGTGGGATTCTGCTCCCAGTTTGCCAGCAGTGGTCGTCTCGTTTATTACTGAGAGAGCGAGATAGCTGATGGTAGAGACACATCTCACCTAGCTTTATGTACCTGCAGGCCATGACAAGAAAGTTCCTATTCAGCCAGCTCTTCTACCTTGATTGACAAATTTGCTCCCTGAAATCACACAGTGGCTCAACAAAAAGGAAAGCTCCCTCTGTGTGTGTGTGTGTGTGTGTGTGTGTGTGCGCGCGTGTGTGTGTGTGTGTGTGTGTGTGTGTGTGTGTGTGTGTGTGTGTGTCTCCATCTATCTGTAGAGAGAGGCACATAAAGGTGTTTTGATTCTGGGCACTGGTGTCGTGCTACCACATTATCTGAAGCACATCCCTGAGACCTCATGGAGAATGTGATTCTTTGATTTTTGCTGCAGTTTGGTGAAATATATACAGAGGAGTTTTTGTTGTGTGTTTCTCTCTGTGTGTGCATTTTTAACTGTCCCAGGCAGGCCACAAGGGAATGGCGATCTGAAGGCTTTGTGCATGTGAGGAATGTAGGAGAAAGATGGGGTGCTGGGCCTCCGTTCAGAAATGCAGCAGCAGTATCAGCTGCAA